>NC_086102.1:102388978-102688978 GCF_963921235.1 Mobula hypostoma
AGGACACGACATGGGTCCCCTGCACTGTATGGGTCTGTAAATGTTGAGAAGGCCATGAGATGGGTCTCCTGCACTGTATGGGTCTGTAAATAGTTAGAAGGACATGAGATGTGTCTGTAAAGAGTGAGAAGGACACGAGATGGGTCTGTAAATAGTGAGAAGGACACGAGATGGGTCTGTAAATAGTGAGAAGGACACGAGATGGGTCTGTAAATAGTGAGAAGGACGTGAGATGGGTCTGCAAATAGTGAGAAGGACACAAGATTCGTCTCCTGTACTGTATGGGTCTGTAAATAGTGAGAAGGACACGAGATGGGCCTCCTGCTCTGTATGGGTCTGTAAATAGTGAGAAGGACACGAGATGGGTCTTCTGGACTGTATGGGTCTGTAAATAGTGAGAAGGACACGAGATGGGTCTCCTGCACTGTATGGGTCTGTAAATAGTGAGAAGGACACGAGATGGGTCTGTAAATAGTGAGAAGGACACGAGATGGGTCTGTAAATAGTGAGAAGGACACGAGATGTGCCTCCTGCTCTGTATGGGTCTGTAATTAGTGAGAAGGACACGAGATGGGTCTGTAGATATTGAGAAGGACACGAGATAGTTCTCCTGCACTGTATGGGTCTGTAAATAGTGAAGGACACGAGATGCGTCTGTAAATAGTCAGAAGGAGAAGAGATGGGTCTGTAAATAGTGAGAAGGACACGAGATGGGCCTCCTGCTCTGTATGGGTCTGTAAATAGTGAGAAGGACACGAGATGGGTCTGTAAATAGTGAGAAGGACACGAAATCTGTCTGTAAGTAGTGATAAGGACACGAGTTGGTCTGTAAATAGTTAGAAGGACATTAGATGGTCCTCCTGCTCTGTATGGGAATGTAAATAGTGAGGAGGACACGAGATGGGTCTGTAAATAGTGAGAAGGATACGAGATGGGCCTCCTGCTCTGCATGGGTCTGTAAATAGTGAGAAGGACACGAGATGGGTCTGTAAATAGTGAGAATGACACGAGATGGGTCTGTAAATAGTGAGAAGGACAAGAGATGGGCCTCCTGCTCTGTATGGGAATGTAAATAGTGAGGAGGACACGAGATGCGTCTGTAAATAGTGAGAAGGATACGAGATGGGCCTCCTGCTCTGTATGGGTCTGTAAATAGTGAGAAGGACACGAGATGGGTCTGTAAATAGTGAGAAGGACACGAGATGGGTCTGTAAATAGTGAGAAGGACACGAGATGGGTCTGTAAATAGTGAGAAGGACACGAGATGGGTCTGTAAATAGTGAGAAGGACACGAGATGTGTCCCCTGCACTGTATGGGTCTGTAATTAGTGTGAAGGACATGACATGGGTCTCCTGCACTGTATGGGTCTGTAAATGATGAGAAGGCCATGAGATGGTTCTCCTGCACTGTATGGGTCTGTAAATAGTGAGAAGGCCACGAGATGCTCTTTCTGCTCTGTATGGGTTTGTAAATAGTGAGAAGGACACGAGATTGGTCTCCTGCACTATATGGGTCTGTAATTAGTGAGAAGGACACATGATTCGTCTCCTGCACTGTATGGGTCTGTAAATAGTGAGAAGGACACGAAATCTGTCTGTAAGTAGTGAGGAGGACACGAGATGGGTCTGTAAATAGTGAGAAGGACAAGAGATGGGCCTCCTGCTCTGTATGGGAATGTATATAGCGAGTAGGACACAAGATGGGCCTCCTACACAAGGTGGGTCTGTAAGTAGTGCGAAGGACACGAGATGGGCACCCTGCTCTGTATGGGTCTGCAAATAGTGAGAAGGACACGAGATGGGTCGGTAAATAGTGAGAAGGACACGACATCTGTCTGTAAGTAGTGAGAAGGACACGAGATGGGACTGTAAATACTGAGACGGACACGAGATGGGTCTCCTGCTCTTTATGGGAATGTAAATAGTGAGTAGGACACGAGATGGTTCTGTAAATAGTTAGAAGGATACGAGATGGGCCTCCTGCTCTGCATGGGTCTGTAAATAGTGAGAAGGACACGCGATGGGTCTATAAATAGTGAGAAGGACACCAGATGTGTCTGAAAATAGTGAGAAGGTCGTCAGATGTGTCTGTAAATTGTGGGAAGGTCACGAGATGGGCCTCTTGCTCTGTATGGGTCTGTAAATAGTGAGAAGGCCACGAGATGGGTCTTCTGGACTGTATGGGTCTGTAAATAGTGAGAAGGACACGACATGGGTCCCCTGCACTGTATGGGTCTGTAAATGGTGAGAAGGCCATGAGATGGGTCTCCTGCACTGTATGGGTCTGTAAATAGTGAGAAGGCCACGAGATGCTCTTCCTGCTCTGTATGGGTTTGTAAATAGTGAGAAGGACACGAGATGCGTCTTAAATAGTGAGAAGATGACGTGATGCGTCTGTAAGTAGTGAGAAGGGCAAGACATGGGTCTGTAAATAGTGAGAAGGACAAGAGATGGTTATCTAAATAGTGAGAAGGACACCAGATGGTTCTCCTGCAGTGTATGGGTCTGTAAATAGTGAGAAGGCCACGAAATGGGTCTTCTGCACTGTTTGGGTCTGTAAATAGTGAGAAGGACAGGAGATGGTTCGATAAATAGTGCGAAGGAGAAGAGATGGGTCTATAAATTGTGAAAAGACCACGAGATGGGCCTCCTTCAATATATGGGTTTCTAAATAGTGAGACGGACACGAGATGGGTCTGTAAGTAGTGAGAAGGACACGAGATGGGTCTGTAAATAGTGAGAAGGACACGAATTGTGTCTGTCAATAGTGAGAAGGACAAGAGATGATCTGTAAATAGTGAGATGGACATGAAATGGGCCTCTTACTCTGTATGCGCCTGTAAATAAAGAGAAGACATGAGATGGATCTGTAAATAGTGAGAAGGACACGACATCTGTCTGTAAGTAGTGAGGAGGACACGAGATGGGTCTGTAAATAGTGAGAAGGACAAGAGATGGGCCTCCTGCTCTGTATGGGAATGTAAATAGTGAGGAGGACACGAGATGCGTCTGTAAATAGTGAGAAGGATACGAGATGGGCCTCCTGCTCTGCATGGGTCTGTAAATAGTGAGAAGGACACGAGATGGGTCTGTAAATAGTGAGAATGACACGAGATGGGTCTGTAAATAATGAGAAGGACACAAGATTCGTCTCCTGCACTGTATGGGTCTGTAAATAGTGAGAAGGACACGAGATGTGTCTCCTGCACTGTGTGGGTCTGTAATTAGTGAGAAGGACACGAGATGGGTCTGTAGATATTGAGAAGGACACAAGATTCGTCTCCTGCACTGTATGGGTCTGTAAATAGTGAGAAGGACACGAGATGGGCCTCCTGCTCTGTATGGGTCTGTAAATAGTGAGAAGGACACGAGATGGGTCTGTAAATAGTGAGAAGGACACGCGATGGGTCTGTAAATAGTGAGAAGGACACCAGATGTGTCTGTAAATAGTGAGAAGGTCACGAGATCAGTCTGTATCTAGTGAGTAGGACATGAGATGGGTCTGTAAATAGTGAGAAGGACACAAGATTCGTCTCCTGCACTGTATGGGTCTGTAAATAGTGAGAAGGACACGAGATGGGCCTCCTGCTCTGTATGGGTCTGTAAATAGTGAGAAAGACACGAGATGGGTCTGTAAAAAGTGAGAAGGATTCGCGATGGGTCTATAAATTGTGAGAAGGACACCAGATGTGTCTGTAAATAGTGAGAAGGTCACGGGATCAGTCTGTAAGTAGTGAGAAGGCATGAGATGGGTCTGTAAATAGTGAGAAGGACACGAGATGGGTCTGTAAATAGTGAGAAGGACACGAGATGGGCCTCCTGCTCTGTATGGGTCTGTAAATAGTGAGAAGGACACGAGATGGGTCTGTAAATAGTGAGAAGGACACGAGATGGGTCTGTAAATAGTGAGAAGGACAAGAGATGGGCCTCCTGCTCTGTATGGGAATGTAAATAGTGAGGAGGACACGAGATGCGTCTGTAAATAGTGAGAAGGATACGAGATGGGCCTCCTGCTCTGCATGGGTCTGTAAATAGTGAGAAGGACACGAGATGGGTCTGTAAATAGTCAGAAGGACACGAGATGGGTCTGTAAATAGTGAGAAGGACACGAGATCTTTCTGTAAGTAGTGAGAAGGACACGAGATGGGTCTGTAAATAGTGAGAAGGACACGCGAAGGGTCTATAGATAGTGAGAAGGACACCAGATGTGTCTGTAAATAGTGAGAAGGACACGAGATGTGTCTTCTGCAATGTATAGGTCTGTAATTAGTGAGAAGGATACGACATGGGTCTCCTGCACTGTATGGGTGTGTAAATGATGAGATGCCCATGAGATGGTTCCCCGGCACTGTATGGGTCTGTAAATAATGACAAGGCCACGAGATGCTTTTTCTGCTCTGTATGGGTCTGTAAATAGTGAGAAGGACACGAGATTGGTCTCCTGCACTGTATGGGTCTGTAAATAGTGAGAAGGACACAAGATTCGTCTCCTGCACTGTATGGGTCTGTAAATAGTGAGAAGGACACTGTATGGGTCTGTAAATAGTGAGAAGGACATGAGATGGGTCTGTAAACAGTGAGAAGGACACGAGATGGGCCTCCTGCTCTGTATGGGTCTGTAAATAGTGAGAAGGACACGAGATGGATCTGTAAATAGCGACAAGGACACGAGATGGGCCTCCTACAAGAGATGGATCTGCAAACAGTGAGAAGGACACGAGATGGGCACCCTGCTCTGTATGGGTCTGTAAATAGTGAGAAGGACACGAGATGGGTCGGTAAATAGTGAGAAGGACACGACATCTGTCTGTAAGTAGTGAGAAGGACACGAGATGGGACTGTAAATACTGAGACGGACACGAGATGGGTCTCCTGCTCTTTATGGGAATGTAAATAGTGAGTAGGACACGAGATGGTTCTGTAAATAGTTAGAAGGATACGAGATGGGCCTCCTGCTCTGCATGGGTCTGTAAATAATGAGAAGGACACGCGATGGGTCTAGAAATAGTGAGAATGACACCAGATGTGTCTGAAAATAGTGAGAAGGTCGTCAGATGTGTCTGTAAATTGTGAGAAGGTCACGAGATGGGCCTCTTGCTCTGTATGGGTCTGTAAATAGTGAGAAGGCCACGAGATGGGTCTTCTGGACTGTATGGGTCTGTTAATAATGAGAAGGACACGACATGGGTCCCCTGCACTGTATGGGTCTGTAAATGTTGAGAAGGCCATGAGATGGGTCTCCTGCACTGTATGGGTCTGTAAATAGTGAGAAGGCCACGAGATGCTCTTCCTGCACAGTATGGGTTTGTAAATAGTGAGAAGGACACGAGATGGGTCTTAAATAGTGAGAAGATGACGTGATGCGTCTGTAAGTAGTGAGAAGGGCAAGACATGGGTCTGTAAATAGTGAGAAGGACAAGAGATGGTTATCTAAATAGTGAGAAGGACAGCAGATGGTTCTCCTGCAGTGTATGGGTCTGTAAATAGTGAGAAGGCCACGAAATGGGTCTTCTGCACTGTTTGGGTCTGTAAATAGTGAGAAGGACAGGAGATGGTTCGATAAATAGTGCGAAGGAGAAGAGATGGGTCTATAAATTGTGAAAAGACCACGAGATGGGCCTCCTTCAATATATGGGTTTCTAAATAGTGAGACGGACACGAGATGGGTCTGTAAGTAGTGAGAAGGACACGAGATGGGTCTGTAAATAGTGAGAAGGACACGAATTGTGTCTGTCAATAGTGAGAAGGACAAGAGATGATCTGTAAATAGTGAGATGGACATGAAATGGGCCTCTTACTCTGTATGCGCCTGTTAATAAAGAGAAGACATGAGGTGGATCTGTAAGTAGTGAGAAGGACACGAGATGGGTCTGTAAATAGTGAGAAGGACACGAGATGGGTCTGTAAATAGTGAGAAGGACACGAGATGGGCCTCCTGCTCTGTATGGGTCTGTAAATAGTGAGAAGGACACGAGATGGGTCTGTAAATAGTGAGAAGGACACGAGATGGGCCTCCTGCTCTGTATGGGTCTGTAAATAGTGAGAAGGACACGAGATGGGTCTGTAAATAGTGAGAAGGACGGGAGATGGGTCTGTAAATAGTGAGAAGGACACAAGATTCGTCTCCTGCACTGTATGGGTCTGTAAATAGTGAGAAGGACACGAGATGTGTCTCCTGCACTGTATGGGTCTGTAAATAGTGAGAAGGACACGAGATGGGTCTGTAAATAGTGAGAAGGACACAAGATTCGTCTCCTGCACTGTATGGGTCTGTAAATAGTGAGAAGGACACGAGATGGGCCTCCTGCTCTGTATGGGACTGTAAATAGTGAGAAGGACACGAGATGGGTCTGTAAATAGTGAGAAGGACACGCGATGGGTCTATAGATAGTGAGAAGGACACCAGATGTGTCTGTA
Organism: Mobula hypostoma; assembly: GCF_963921235.1. Classification (NCBI taxonomy): domain Eukaryota; kingdom Metazoa; phylum Chordata; class Chondrichthyes; order Myliobatiformes; family Myliobatidae; genus Mobula; species Mobula hypostoma. Next base: position 102,395,396 of record NC_086102.1, read on the forward strand.
AACAGTGAGAAGGACACGAGATCAGTCTGTAAGTAGTGAGAAGGACATGAGATGGGTCTGTAAATAGTGAGAAGGACACAAGATTCGTCTCCTGCACTGTATGGGTCTGTAAATAGTGAGAAGGACACGAGATGGGCCTCCTGCTCTGTATGGGTCTGTAAATAGTGAGAAGGACACGAGATGGGTCTGTAAATCGCGAGAAGGATACGCGATGGGTCTATAAATTGTGAGAAGGACACCAGATGTGTCTGTAAATAGTGAGAAGGTCACGAGATCAGTCTGTAAGTAGTGAGAAGGACATGAGATGGGTCTGTAAATAGTGAGAAGGACACGAGATGGGTCTGTAAATAGTGAGAAGGACACGAGATCTTTCTGTAAGTAGTGAGAAGGACACGAGATGGGTCTGTAAATAGTGAGAAGGACACGCGAAGGGTCTATAGATAGTGAGAAGGACACCAGATGTGTCTGTAAATAGTGAGAAGGACACGAGATGTGTCTTCTGCAATGTATGGGTCTGTAATTAGTGAGAAGGACACGACATGGGTCTCCTGCACTCTATGGGTGTGTAAATGATGAGATGCCCATGAGATGGTTCTCCGGCACTGTATGGGTCTGTAAATAATGACAAGGCCACGAGATGCTTTTTCTGCTCTGTATGGGTTTGTAAATAGTGAGAAGGACACGAGATTGGTCTCCTGCACTATATGGGTCTGTAATTAGTGAGAAGGACACAAGATTCGTCTCCTGCACTGTATGGGTCTGTAAATAGTGAGAAGGACACGAAATCTGTCTGTAAGTAATGAGGAGGACACGAGATGGGTCTGTAAATAGTGAGAAGGACAAGAGATGGGCCTCCTGCTCTGCATGGGTCTGTAAATAGTGAGAAGGACACGAGATGGGTCTGTAAATAGTGAGAATGACACGAGATGGGTCTGTAAATAGTGAGAAGGACAAGAGATGGGCCTCCTGCTCTGTATGGGAATGTAAATAGTGAGGAGGACACGAGATGGGTCTGTAAATAGTGAGAAGGACACGAGATGGGCCTCCTGCTCTGTATGGGTCTGTAAATAGTGAGAAGGACACGAGATGGGTCTGTAAATAGTGAGAAGGACACGAGATGGGTCTGTAAATAGTGAGAAGGACACAAGATTCGTCTCCTGCACTGTATGGGTCTGTAAATAGTGAGAAGGACACGAGATGGGTCTGTAGGTATTGAGAAGGACACAAGATTCGTCTCCTGCACTGTATGGGTCTGTAAATAGTGAGAAGGACACGAGATGGGCCTCCTGCTCTGTGTGGGTCTGTAAATAGTGAGAAGGCCACGAGATGGGTCTTCTGGACTGTATGGGTCTGTAAATAGTGAGAAGGACACGAGATGGGTCTCCTGCACTGTATGGGTCTGTAAATAGTGAGAAGGACACGAGATGGGTCTGTAAATAGTGAGAAGGACGCGAGATGGGTCTGTAAATAGTGAGAAGGACACGAGATGGGCCTCCTGCTCTGTATGGGTCTGTAATTAGTGAGAAGGACACAAGATGGGTCAGTAGATATTGAGAAGGACACGAGATAGTTGTCCTGCACTGTTTGGGTCTGTAAATAGTGAGAAGGACACGAGATTGGTCTGTAAATAGTCAGAAGGACAAGAGATGGGTCTGTAAATAGTGAGAAGGACACGAGATGGGCCTCCTGCTCTTTATGGGTCTGTAAATAGTGAGAAGGTCACGAGATGGGTCTGTAAATAGTGAGAAGGACACGAAATCTGTCTGTAAGTAGTGAAAAGGACACGAGTTGGTCTGTAAATAGTTAGAAGGACATTAGATGGTCCTCCTGCTCTGTATGGGAATGTAAATAGTGAGGAGGACACGAGATGGGTCTGTAAATAGTGAGAAGGACACGAGATGGGCCTTCTGCTCTGTATGGGTCTGTAAATAGTGAGAAGGACACGAGATCAGTCTGTAAATAGTGAGAAGGACATGAGATGGGTCTGTAAATAGTGAGAAGGACACGAGATGTGTCTCCTGCACTGTATGGGTCTGTAAATAGTGAGAAGGACACGAGATGTGTCTCCTGCACTGTATGGGTCTGTAAATAGTGAGAAGGACACGAGATGGGTCTTCTGCACTGTTTGAGTCTGTAAATAGTGAGAAGGACACGAGATGGGTCTGTAAATAGTGAGATGGACATGAAATGGGCCTCTTACTCTGTATGCGCCTGTTAATAAAGAGAAGACATGAGATGGATCTGTAAATAGCGAGTAGGACACGAGATGGGCCTCCTACACTGTATGGGTCTGTAATTAGTGAGAAGGACACGAGATGGTTCTGTAAATAGTTTGAAGGACCCGAGATGGGCCTCCTACACAAGATGGGTCTGTAAGTAGTGAGAAGGACATGAGATGGGCCTCCTGCTCTGTATGGGTCTGTAAATAGTGAGAAGGACACGAGATGGGTCTCCTGCTCTGTATGGGTCTGTAAATAGTGAGAAGGACGCGAGATCTTTCTGTAAGTAGTGAGAAGGACACGAGTTGGTCTGTAAATAGTGAGAAGGACACGAGATGGGTCTCCTGCACTGTATGGGTCTGTAAATAGTGAGAAGGACACGAGATGGGTCTGTAAATAGTGAGAAGGACACGAGAGGTGTCTCCTGCACTGTATGGGTCTGTAATTAGTGAGAAGCACACCAGATTGGTCTCCTGCACTGTATGGGTCTGTAATTAGTGAGAAGGACACGAGATGGGTCTGTAGATAGTGAGAAGGACACAAGATTCGTCTCCTGCACTGTATGGGTCTGTAAATAGTGAGAAGGACACGAGATGGGCCTCCTGCTCTGTATGGGTCTGTAAATAGTGAGAAGGACACGAGATGGGTCTGTAAATAGTGAGAAGGACACGAAATCTGTCTGTAAATAGTGAGAATGACACCAGATGGGTCTGTAAATAGTGAGAAGGACACGAGATAGTTCTCCTGCACTGTATGGGTCTGTAAATAGTCAGAAGGCCACGAGATGCGTCTGTAAATAGTGAGAAGGATACGAGATGGGCCTTCTGCTCTGCATGGGTCTGTAAATAGTGAGAAGGAGACGAGATCAGTCTGTAAATAGTGAGAAGGACATGAGATGGGTCTGTAAATAGTGAGAAGGACACGAGATGTGTCTCCTGCACTGTATGGGTCTGTAATTAGTGAGAAGGACACGATATGGGTCTGCTGCACTGTATGGGTCTGTAAATGGTGAGAAGGCCATGAGATAGTTCTCCTGCACTGTATGGGTCTGTAAATAGTGAGAAGGCCACGAGATGGGTCTGTAAATAGTGAGAAGGACACGAGATGGGCCTCCTACTCTGTATGGGTCTGTAAATAGTGAGAAGGACACGAGATGGGTCTGTAAATAGTGAGAATGACACGAGATTGGTCTCCTGCACTGTATGGGACTGTAAATAGTGAGAAGGACACGAGATGGGTCTGTAAATAGTGCGAAGGACACGAGATGGGCCTCCTGCTCTGTATGGGTCTGTAAATAGTGAGAAGGACACGAGATGTGTCTCCTGCACTGTATGGGTCTGTAAATAGTGAGAAGGACACGAGATAGGTCTGTAGATATTGAGAAGGACACAAGATTCGTCTCCTGCACTGTATGGGTCTGTAAATAGTGAGAAGGACACGAGATGGGCCTCCTGCTCTGTATGGGTCTGTAAATAGTGATAAGGACACGAGATGGGTCTGTAAATAGTGAGAAGGACACGCAATGGGTCTATAAATAGTGAGAAGGACACCAGATGTGTCTGTAAATAGTGAGAAGGACACGAGATCAGTCTGTAAATAGTGAGAAGGACACGAGATGGGTCTGTAAATAGTGAGAAGGACACGAGATGGGTCTGTAAATAGTGAGAAGGACACGAGATCTTTCTGTAAGTAGTGAGAAGGACACGAGATGGGTCTGTAAATAGTGAGAAGGACACGCGATGGGTCTATAGATAGTGAGAAGGACACCAGATGTGTCTGTAAATAGTGAGAAGGACACGAGATGTGTCTTCTGCAATGTATGGGTCTGTAATTAGTGAGAAGGACACGACATGGGTCTCCTGCACTGTATGGGTCTGTAAATGATGAGAAGGCCATGGATGGTTCTCCTGCACTGTATGGGTCTGTAAATAGTGAGAAGGCCACGAGATGCTCTTTCTGCTCTGTATGGGTTTGTAAACAGTGAGAATGACACGAGATTGGTCTCCTGCACTGTATGGGTCTGTAATTAGTGAGAAGGACACATGATTCGTCTCCTGCACTGTATGGGTCTGTAAATAGTGAGAAGGACACGAAATCTGTCTGTAAATAGTGAGAAGGACACGAGATGGGTCTGTAAATAGTGAGAAGGACACGAGATGGGCCTCCTGCTCTGTATGGGTCTGTAAATAGTGAGAAGGACACGAGATGGGTCTGTAAATAGTGAGAAGGACACGAGATGGGTCTGTAAATAGTGAGAAGGACACGAGATGGGCCTCCTGCTCTGCATGGGTCTGCAAATAGTGAGAAGGACACGCGATGAGTCTGTAAATAGTGAGGACACGAGATTGGTCTCCTGCACTGTATGGAAATGTAAATAGTGAGAAGGACACGAGACGGGTCTGTAAATAGTGAGAAGGACGTGAGATGGGTCTGTAAATAGTGAGAAGGACACAAGATTCGTCTCCTGCACTGTATGGGTCTGTAAATAGTGAGAAGGACACGAGATGGGCCTCCTGCTCTGTATGGGTCTGTAAATAGTGAGAAGGACACGAGATGGGTCTCCTGCACTGTATGGGTCTGTAAATAGTGAGAAGGACACGAGATTGGTCTCCTGCACTGTATGGGACTGTAAATAGTGAGAAGGACACGAGATGGGTCTGTAAATAGTGAGAAGGACGCGAGATGGGTCTGTAAATAGTGAGAAGGACACGAGATGTGTCTCCTGCATTGTATGGGTCTGTAATTAGTGAGAAGGACACCAGATGGGTCTGTAGATATTGAGAAGGACACGAGATAGTTCTCCTGCACTGTATGGGTCTGTAAATATTGAAGACACGAGATGCGTCTGTAAATAGTCAGAAGGAGAAGAGATGGGTCTGTAAATAGTGCGAAGGACACGAGGTGGGCCTCCTGCTCTGTATGGGTCTGTAAATAGTGAGAAGGTCACGAGATGGGTCTGTAAATAGTGAGAAGGACACGAAATCTGTCTGTAAGTAGTGAAAAGGACACGAGTTGGTCTGTAAATAGTTAGAAGGACATTAGATGGTCCTCCTGCTCTGTATGGGTCTGTAAATAGTGAGAAGGACACGAGATGGGTCTGTAAATAGTGAGAAGGACACGAGATGGGCCTCCTGCTCTGCATGGGTCTGTAAATAGTGAGAAGGACACGCGATGGGTCTATAGATAGTGAGAAGGACACCAGATGTGTCTGTAAATAGTGAGAAGGACACGAGATCAGTCTGTAAGTAGTGAGAAGGACATGAGATGGGTCTGTAAATAGTGAGAAGGACACGAGATGTGTCTCCTGCACTGTATGGGTCTGTAAATAGTGAGAAGGACACGATATGGGTCTGCTGCACTGTATGGGTCTGTAAATGGTGAGAAGGCCATGAGATAGTTCTCCGGCACTGTATGGGTCTGTAAACAATGAGAAGGACACGAGATGGGTCTGTGAATAGTGAGATGGACATGAAATGGGCCTCTTACTCTGTATGCGCCTGTAAATAAAGAGAAGACATGAGATGGATCTGTAAATAGCGAGTAGGACACGAGATGGGCCTCCTACACAAGGTGGGTCTGTAAGTAGTGAGAAGGACACGAGATGGCTCTGTAAATAGTTGGAAGGACCCGAGATGGGCCTCCTGCACGAGATTGGCCTGTAAATAGTGAGAAGGACATGAGATGGGCCTCCTGCTCTGTATGGGTCTGTAAATAGTGAGAAGGACACGAGATGGGTCTCCTGCTCTGTATGGGTCTGTAAATAGTGAGAAGGACACGAGATCTTTCTGTAAGTAGTGAGAAGGACATGAGATGGGTCTGTAAATAGTGAGAAGGACACGCGATGGGTCTATAGATAGTGAGAAGGACACCAGATGTGTCTGTAAACAGTGAGAAGGACACGAGATCAGTCTGTAAGTACTGAGAAGGACATGAGATGGGTCTGTAAATAGTGAGAAGGACACGAGATGTGTCCCCTGCACTGTATGGGTCTGTAATTAGTGTGAAGGACATGACATGGGTCTCCTGCACTGTATGGGTCTGTAAATGATGAGAAGGCCATGGATGGTTCTCCTGCACTGTATGGGTCTGTAAATAGTGAGAAGGACACGACGTGGGTCTCCTGCACTGTATGGGTCTGTAAATAGTGAGAAGGACACGAGATGGGTCTGTAAATAGTGAGAAGGACACGAGATGGGTCTGTAAATAGTGAGAAGGACACGAGATGGGCCTCCTGCTCTGTATGGGTCTGTAAATAGTGAGAAGGACACGAGATGGGTCTCCTGCACTGTATGGGTCTGTAAATAGTGAGAAGGACACGAGATGGGCCTCCTGCTCTGTATGGGTCTGTAAATAGTGAGAAGGACACGAGATGGGTCTGTAAATAGTGAGAAGGACACGAGATCTGTCTGTAAGTAGTGAGAAGGACACGAGATGGGTCTGTAAATAGTGAGAAGGACACGAGATGGGTCTCCTGCTCTGTATGGGTCTGTAAATAGTGAGAAGGACACGAGATGGGTCTGTAAATAGTGAGAAGGACACGAGACTGGCCTCCTGCTCTGTATGGGTCTCTAGGTAGTGAGAAGGACACGCGATGGGTCTGTAAATAGTGAGAAGGACACCAGATGTGTCTGTAAATAGTGAGAAGGTCACGAGATCAGTCTGTAAATAGTGAGAAGGACACGAGATGGGCCTCCTGCTCTGTATGGGTCTGTAAATAGTGAGAAGGACACGAGATGTGTCTCCTGGACTGTATGGGTCTGTAAATAGTGAGAAGGACACGACATGGGTCCCCTGCACTGTATGGGTCTGTAAATGGTGAGAAGGCCATGAGATGGGTCTCCTGCACTGGATGGGTCTTTAAGTAGTGAGAAGGCCACGAGATGCTCTTCCTGCTCTGTATGGGTTTGTAAATAGTGAGAAGGACACGAGATGCGTCTCTAAATAGTGAGAAGATGACGTGATGTGTCTGTAAGTAGTGAGAAGAGCAAGACATGGTTATGTAAACAGTGAGAAGGACAACAGATTGGTCTCCTGCTCTGTATGTGACTGTAAATAGTGAGAAGGACACGAGATGGTTCTCCTGCAGTGTATGGGTCTGTAAATAGTGAGAAGGCCACGAGATGCGTCCTCTGCACTGTTTGGGTCTGTAAATAGTGAGAAGGACACGAGATTCGTCTCCTGCACTGTATGGGTCTGTAAATAGTGAGAAGGACACGAGATGCTCTTTCTGCTCTGTATGGGTCTGTAAATAGTGAGAATGACACGAGATGGGTCTGTAACTAGTGAGAAGGACACGAGATGGGTCTGTAAATAGTGAGAAGGACACGAATTGTGTCTGTCAATAGTGAGAAGGACAAGAGATGATCTGTAAATAGTGAGATGGACATGAAATGGGCCTCTTATTCTGTATGCGCCTGTAAATAAAGCGAAGACATGAGATGGATCCGTAAATAGTGAGAAGGACACGACATCTGTCTGTAAGTAGTGAGGAGGACACGAGATGGGTCTGTAAATAGTGAGAAGGACAAGAGATGGGCCTCCTGCTCTGTATGGGAATGTAAATAGTGAGAAGGACACGAGATGGGTCTGTAAATAGTGAGAAGGACACGAGATGGGCCTCCTGCTCTGTATGGGTCTGTAAATAGTGAGAAGGACACGAGATGGGTCTGTAAATAGTGAGAAGGACGGGAGATGGGTCTGTAAATAGTGAGAAGGACATAAGATTCGTCTCCTGCACTGTATGGGTCTGTAAATAGTGAGAAGGACACGAGATGTGTCTCCTGCACTGTATGGGTCTGTAATTAGTGAGAAGGACACGAGATGGGTCTGTAGATATTGAGAAGGACACAAGATTCGTCTCCTGCACTGTATGGGTCTGTAAATAGTGAGAAGGACACGAGATGGGCCTCCTGCTCTGTATGGGTCTGTAAATAGTGAGAAGGACACGAGATGGGTCTGTAAATAGTGAGAAGGACACGCGATGGGTCTATAAATAGTGAGAAGGACACCAGATGTGTCTGTAAATAGTGAGAAGGACACGAGATCAGTCTGTAGGTAGTGAGAAGGACATGAGATGGGTCTGTAAATAGTGAGAAGGACGCGAGATGGGTCTGTAAATAGTGAGAAGGACACGAGATCTTTCTGTAAGTAGTGAGAAGGACACGAGATGGGTCTGTAAATAGTGAGAAGGACACGCGATGGGTCTATAGATAGTGAGAAGGACACCAGATGGCTCTGTAGATAGTGAGAAGGACACGAGATGTGTCTCCTGCACTGTATGGGTCTGTAATTAGTGAGAAGGACACGACATGGGTCTCCTGCACTGTATGGGTCTGTAAATGGTGAGAAGGCCATGAGATAGTTCTCCTGCACTGTATGGGTCTGTAAATAGTGAGAAGGCCACGAGATGCTCTTTCTGCTCTGTATGGGTTTGTAAATAGTGAGAAGGACACGAGATTGGTCTCCTGCACTGTATGGGTCTGCAATTAGTGAGAAGAACACGACATGGTTCTCCTGCACTGTATGGGTCTGTAAATAGTGAGAAGGACACGAGATCTGTCTGTAAATAGTGAGAAGGACACGAGATGGGTCTGTAAATAGTGAGAAGGACACGAGATGGGCCTCCTGCTCTGTATGGGTCTGTAAATAGTGAGAAGGACACGAGATGGGTCTGTAAATAGTGAGAAGGACACGAGATGGGTCTGTAAATAGTGAGAAGGACACGAGATGGGCCTCCTGCTCTGTATGGGTCTGTAAATAGTGAGAAGGACACGAGATGGGTCTGTAAATAGTGAGAAGGACACGAGATGGGTCTGTAAATAGTGAGAAGGACACAAGATTCGTCTCCTGCACTGTATGGGTCTGTAAATAGTGAGAAGGACACGAGATGTGTCTCCTGCACTGTATGGGTCTGTAAATAGTGAGAAGTACACGAGATGTGTCTCCTGTACTGTATGGGTCTGTAAATAGTGAGAAGGACACGAGATGGGTCTCCTGCACTGTATGGGTCTGTAAATAGTGAGAAGGACACGAGATGGGTCTGTAAATAGTGAGAAGGACATGAGATGGGTCTGTAAATAGTGAGAAGGACACGAGATGGGCCTCCTGCTCTGTATGGGTCTGTAAATAGTGAGAAGGACACGAGATGGGTCTGTAAATAGTGAGAAGGACACGAGATAGTTCTCCTGCACTGTGTGGGTCTGTAAATATTGAGGACGCGAGATGCGTCTGTAAATAGTGAGAAGGAGAAGAGATGGGTCTGTAAATAGTGAGAAGGACACGAGATGGGCCTCCTGCTCTGTATGGGTCTGTAAATAGTGAGAAGGACACGAGATGGGTCTGTAAATAGTGAGAAGGACACGAGATCTGTCTGTAAGTAGTGAGAAGGACACGAGATGGGTCTGTAAATAGTGAGAAGGACATTAGATGGTTCTCCTGCACTGTATGGGTCTGTAAATAGTGAGAAGGACACGAGATGGGTCTGTAAATAGTGAGAAGGACACGAGATGGGCCTCCTGCTCTGTATGGGTCTGTAAATAGTGAGAAGGACACGAGATGGGTCTATAGATAGTGAGAAGGACACCAGATGGGTCTGTAAATAGTGAGAAGGACACGAGATCAGTCTGTAAGTACTGAGAAGGACATGAGATGGGTCTGTAAATAGTGAGAAGGACACGAGATGTGTCTCCTGCACTGTATGGGTCTGTAATTAGTGAGAAGGACACGACATGGGTCTCCTGCACTGTATGGGTCTGTAAATAGTGAGAAGGCCACGAGATGCTCTTTCCGCTCTGTATGGGTTTGTAAATAGTGAGAAGGACACGAGATGATCTGTAAATAGTGAGATGGACATGAAATGGGCCTCTTACTCTGTATGCGCCTGTTAATAAAGAGAAGACATGAGGTGGATCTGTAAATAGCGAGTAGGACACAAGATGGGCCTCCTACACAAGGTGGGTCTGTAAGTAGTGCGAAGGACACGAGATGGGCACCCTGCTCTGTATGGGTCTGTAAATAGTGAGAAGGACACGAGATGGGTCTGTAAATAGTGAGAAGGACGCGAGATGGGTCTGTAAATAGTGAGAAGGACACGAGATTCGTCTCCTGCACTGTATGGGTCTGTAAATAGTGAGAAGGACACGAGATGTGTCTCCTGCACTGTATGGGTCTGTAATTAGTGAGAAGGACACGAGATCAGTCTGTAAATAGTGAGAAGGACACAAGATTCGTCTCCTGCACTGTATGGGTCTGTAAATAGTGAGAAGGACACGAGATGGGCCTCCTGCTCTGTATGGGTCTGTAAATAGTGAGAAGGACACGAGATGGGTCTGTAAATAGTGAGAAGGACACGCGATGGGTCTATAAATAGTGAGAAGGACACCAGATGTGTCTGTAAATAGTGAGAAGGTCACGAGATCAGTCTGTAAGTAGTGAGAAGGACATGAGATGGGTCTGTAAATAGTGAGAAGGACGCGAGATGGGTCTGTAAATAGTGAGAAGGACACGAGATTTGTCTCCTGCACTGTATGGGTCTGTAATTAGTGAGAAGGACACGAGATGGGTCTGTAAATATTGAGAAGGACACAAGATTCGTCTCCTGCACTGTATGGGTCTGTAAATAGTGAGAAGGACACGAGATGGGCCTCCTGCTCTGTATGGGTCTGTAAATAGTGAGAAGGACACGCGATGGGTCTGTAAATAGTGAGAAGGACACCAGATGTGTCTGTAAATAGTGAGAAGGTCACGAGATGGGTCTGTAAATAGTGAGAAGGACACGAGATGTGTCTCCTGCACTGTATGGGTCTGTAATTAGTGAGAAGGACACGAGATGGGTCAGTAGATATTGAGAAGGACACGAGATAGTTGTCCTGCACTGTATGGGTCTGTAAATATTGAGGACGCGAGATGCGTCTGTAAATAGTGAGAAGGAGAAGAGATGGGTCTGTAAATAGTGAGAAGGACACGAGATGGGCCTCCTGCTCTGTATGGGTCTGTAAATAGTGAGAAGGACACGAGATGGGTCTGTAAATAGTGAGAAGGACACGAAATCTGTCTGTAAATAGTGAGAAGGACACGAGATGGGTCTGTAAATAGTGAGAAGGACACGAGATGGGCCTCCTGCTCTGTATGGGTCTGTAAATAGTGAGAAGGACACGAGATGGTTCTCCTGCACTGTATGGGTCTGTAAATAGTGAGAAGGACACGAGATGGGCCTCCTGCTCTGTATGGGTCTGTAAATAGTGAGAAGGACACGAGATGGGTCTGTAAATAGTGAGAAGGACACCAGATGTGTCTGTAAATAGTGAGAAGGACACGAGATCAGTCTGTAAGTAGTGAGAAGGACACGAGATGTGTCTCCTGCACTGTATGGGTCTGTAATTAGTGAGAAGGACACGAGATGGGTCTGTAAATGGTGAGAAGGCCATGAGATAGTTCTCCTGCACTGTATGGGTCTGTAAATAGTGAGAAGGCCACGAGATGGGTCTGTAAATAGTGAGAAGGACATGAGATGGGTCTGTAAATAGTGAGAAGGACACGAGATGGGCCTCCTGCTCTTTATGGGTCTGTAAATAGTGAGAAGGACACGAGATGGGTCAGTAAATAGTGAGAAGGACACGAGATCGGTCTGTAAATAGTGAGAAGGACACGAGATGGGTCTGTAAATTGTGAGAAGGTCACGAGATGGGCCTCTTGCTCTGTATGGGTCTGCAAATAGTGAGAAGGCCACGAGATAGATCTTCTGGACTGTGTGGGTCTGTAAATAGTGAGAAGGACACGAGATGGGTCTCCTGCACTGTATGGGTCTGTAAATAGTGAGAAGGACACGACATGGGTCTCCTGCACTGTATGGGTCTGTAAATAGTGAGAAGGCCACGAGATGCTCTTTCCGCTCTGTATGGGTTTGTAAATAGTGAGAAGGACACGAGATGGGTCTGTAAATAGTGAGAAGATGACGTGATGGGTCTGTAAATAGTGAGAAGGACACGAGATGTGTCTGTAAAGAGTGAGTAGGACAGGAGATGGGTATGTAAATAGTGAGAAGGACACGAGATGGGTCTCCTGCACTGTATGGGTCTGTAAATAGTGAGAAGGACACGAGATGGGTCTCCTGCACTGTATGGGTCTGTAAATAGTGAGAAGGACACGAGATGGGTCTGTAAATAGTGAGAAGGACACGAGATGGGTCTGTAAATAGTGAGAAGGACACGAGATGTGCCTCCTACACTATATGGGTCTGTAAATAGTGAGAAGGACACGAGATGGGTCTGTAAATAGTGAGAAGGACACGAGATGGGTCTGTAAATAGTGAGAAGGACGCGAGATGGGTCTGTAAATAGTGAGAAGGACACGAGATGTGTCTCCTGCATTGTATGGGTCTGTAATTAGTGAGAAGGACACGAGATGGGTCTGTAAATAGTGAGAAGGACACGCGATGGGTCTATAGATAGTGAGAAGGACACCAGATGGCTCTGTAGATATTGAGAAGGACACGAGATAGTTCTCCTGCACTGTATGGGTCTGTAAATATTGAGAAGGACACGAGATGGGTCTGTAAATAGTTAGAAGGAGAAGAGATGGGTCTTTAAATAGTGCGAAGGACACGACGTGGGTCCCCTGAACTGTATGGGTCTGTAAATGGTGAGAAGGCCATGAGATGGGTCTCCTGCACTGTATGGGTCTGTAAATAGTGAGAAGGCCACGAGATGCTCTTTCTGCTCTGTATGGGTTTGTAAATAGTGAGAAGGACACGAGATTGGTCTCCTGCACTGTATGGGACTGTAATTAGTGAGAAGGACACGAGATGGGTCTGTAAATAGTGAGAAGGACACAAGATTCGTCTCCTGCACTGTATGGGTCTGTAAATAGTGAGAAGGACACGAGATGGGCCTTCTGCTCTGTATGGGTCTGTAAATAGTGAGAATGACACGAGATGGGTCTGTAAATAGTGAGAAGGACACGAGATCTTTCTGTAAGTAGTGAGAAGGACACGAGATGGGTCTGTAAATAGTGAGAAGGACACGCGATGGGTCTATAGATAGTGAGAAGGACACCAGATGTGTCTGTAAATAGTGAGAAGGACACGAGATCAGTCTGTAAGTAGTGAGAAGGAATGAGATGGGTCTGTAAAAAAATGAGAAGGACACGAGATGTGTCTCCTGCACTGTGTGGGTCTGTAATTAGTGAGAAGGACACGAGATGGGTCTGTAAATAGTGAGAAGGACGCGAGATGTGTCTCCTGCACTGTATGGGTCTGTAAATAGTGAGAAGGACACGAGATGTGTCTGTAGATATTGAGAAGGACACAAGATTCGTCTCCTGCACTGTATGGGTCTGTAAATAGTGAGAAGGACACGAGATGGGCCTCCTGCTCTGTATGGGTCTGTAAATAGTGAGAAGGACACGAGATGGGTCTGTAAATAGTGAGAAGGACACAAGATGGGTCTCCTGCTCGGCATGGGTCTGTAAATAGTGAGAAGGAACACGAGATGGGTCAGTAAATAGTGAGAAGGACACCATATGGGTCTGTAAATAATGAGAAGGTCATGAGATGGGTCTGTAAATAGGGAGAAGGTCACGAGCTGGGCCTCTTGCTCTGTATGGGTCTGTAAATTGTGAAAAGGCCACGAGATGGGCCTCCTACACTGTATGGGTCTGTAAATAGTGAGAAGGACACGAGATGGGTCTCCTGCACTGTATGGGTCTGTAAATAGTGAGAAGGCCATGAGATGGGTCTCCTGCACTGTATGGGTCTGTAAATAGTGAGAAGGACACGAGATGGGTCTGTAAATAGTGAGAAGGACACGAGATGGGTCTGTAAATAGTGAGAAGGACACGAGATGTGTCTCCTGCACTGTATGGGTCTGTAATTAGTGAGAAGGACACGAGATGGGTCTGTAAATAGTGAGAAGGACACGAGATGGGTCTGTAAGTAGTGAGAAGGACACGAGATCTTTCTGTAAGTAGTGAGAAGGACACGAGATGGGTCTGTAAATAGTGAGAAGGACACGCGATGTGTCTATAGATAGTGAGAAGGACACCAGATGTGTCTGTAAATAGTGAGAAGGACACGAGATGTGTCTCCTGCACTGTATGGGTCTGTAATTAGTGAGAAGGACACGAGATGTGTCTCCTGCACTGTATGGGTCTGTAAATAGTGAGAAGGACACGAGATGGTTCTCCGGCACTGCATGGGTCTGTAAATAGTGAGAAGGCCACGAGATGCTCTTTCTGCTCTGTATGGGTTTGTAAATAGTGAGAAGGACACGAGATTGGTCTCCTGCACTGTATGGGTCTGTAAATAGTGAGAAGGACACGAGATTCGTCTCCTGCACTGTATGGGTCTGTAAATAGTGAGAAGGACACGAGATGGGTCTGTAAATAGTGAGAAGGACGCGAGATGGGTCTGTAAATAGTGAGAAGGACACGAGATGGGTCTCCTGCACTGTATGGGTCTGTAAATAGTGAGAAGGACACGAGATGGGTCTGCTGCACTGTATGGGTCTGTAAATAGTGAGAAGGACACGAGATGGGTCTATAAATAGTGCGAAGGAGAAGAAATGGGTCGAGAAATTGTGAAAAGGCCACGAGATGTGCCTCCTACACTATATGGGTCTGTAAATAGTGAGAAGGCCACGAGATGGGTCTGTAAATAGTGAGAAGAGCACGAGATGGGTCTGTAAATAGTGAGAAGGACGCGAGATGGGTCTGTAAATAGTGAGAAGGACACGAGATGTGTCTCCTGCATTGTATGGGTCTGTAATTAGTGAGAAGGACACGAGATGGGTCTGTAAATAGTGAGAAGGACACGCGATGGGTCTATAGATAGTGAGAAGGACACCAGATGGGTCTGTAGATATTGAGAAGGACACGAGATAGTTCTCCTGCACTGTATGGGTCTGTAAATAGTGAGAAGGACACGAGATGGGTCTGTAAATAGTGAGAAGGAGAAGAGATGGGTCTGTAAATAGTGAGAAGGACACGACGTGGGTCCCCTGAACTGTATGGGTCTGTAAATAGTGAGAAGGCCACGAGATGGTCTTTCTGCAGTGTATGGGTCTGTAAATAGTGAGAAGGCCACGAGATGCTCTTTCTGCTCTGTATGGGTTGGTAAACAGTGAGAATGACACGAGATTGGTCTCCTGCACTGTATGGGTCTGTAAATAGTGAGAAGGACACGCGATGGGTCTGTAAATAGTGAGAAGGACACAAGATTCGTCTCCTGCACTGTATGGGTCTGTAAATAGTGAGAAGGACACGAGATGGGCCTCCTGCTCTGTATGGGTCTGTAAATAGTGAGAAGGACACGAGATGGGTCTGTAAATAGTGAGAAGGACACGAGATCTTTCTGTAAGTAGTGAGAAGGACATGAGATGGGTCTGTAAATAGTGAGAAGGACACGCGATGGGTCTATAGATAGTGAGAAGGACACCAGATGTGTCTGTAAACAGTGAGAAGGACACGAGATCAGTCTGTAAGTACTGAGAAGGACATGAGATGGGTCTGTAAATAGTGAGAAGGACACGAGATGTGTCTCCTGCACTGTGTGGGTCTGTAATTAGTGAGAAGTACACGAGATGGGTCTGTAAATAGTGAGAAGGACGCGAGATGTGTCTCCTGCACTGTGTGGGTCTGTAATTAGTGAGAAGGACACGAGATGGGTCTTTAGATATTGAGAAGGAAACAAGATTCGTCTCCTGCACTGTATGGGTCTGTAAATAGTGAGAAGGACACGAGATGGGCCTCCTGCTCTGTATGGGTCTGTAAATAGTGAGAAGGACACGAGATGGGTCTGTAAATAGTGAGAAGGACACGAGATGGGCCTCCTGCTCTGCATGGGTCTGTAAATAGTGAGAAGAACACGCGATGGGTCTAGAAATAGTGAGAATGACCCAAGATGTGTCTGAAAATAGTGAGAAGGTCGTCAGATGGGTCTGTAAATAGTGCGAAGGACACGAGGTGGGCCTCCTGCTCTAATGGGTCTGTAAATAGTGAGAAGGACACGATATGGGTCTCCTGCACTGTATGGGTCTGTAAATAGTGAGAAGGACACGAGATGGGTCTCCTGCACTGTATGGGTCTGTAAATAGTGAGAAGGCCATGAGATGGGTCTCCTGCACTGTATGGGTCTGTAAATAGTGAGAAGGACACGAGATGGGTCTGTAAATAGTGAGAATGACACGAGATGGGTCTGTAAATAGTGAGAAGGATACGAGATGTGTCTTCTGCACTGTATGGGTCTGTAATTAGTGAGAAGGACACCAGATGTGTCAGTAAACAGTGAGAAGGACACGAGATGGGTCTGTAAATAGTGGGAAGGACACGAGATCTTTCTGTAAGTAGTGAGAAGGACACGAGATGGGTCTGTAAATAGTGAGAAGGACACGCGATGGGTCTATAGATAGTGAGAAGGACACCAGATGTGTCTGTAAATAGTGAGAAGGACACGAGATGTGTCTCCTGCACTGTATGGGTCTGTAATTAGTGAGAAGGACACGACATGGGTCTCCTGCACTGTATGGGTCTGTAAATGATGAGAAGGCCATGGATGGTTCTCCTGCACTGTATGGGTCTGTAAATAGTGAGAAGGCCACGAGATGCTCTTTCTGCTCTGTATGGGTTTGTAAATAGTGAGAAGGACACGAGATTGGTCTCCTGCACTGTATGGGTCTGTAAATAGTGAGAAGGACACAAGATTCGTCTCCTGCACTGTATGGGTCTGTAAATAGTGAGAAGGACACGAGATGGGTCTGTAAATAGTGAGAAGGACACGAGATGGGTCTGTAAATAGTGAGAAGGACACGAGATGGGTCTTCTGCACTGTTTGGGTCTGTAAATAGTGAGAAGGACACGAGATGGGTCTGCTACACTGTTTGGGTCTGTAAATAGTGAGAAGGACACGAGATGGGACTATAAATAGTGCGAAGGAGAAGAAATGGGTCGAGAAATTGTGAAAAGGCCACGAGATGTGCCTCCTACACTATATGGGTTTGTAAATAGTGTGAAGGACACGAGATGGGTCGGTAAGTAGTGAGAAGGACACGAGATGGGTCTATAAATAGTGAGAAGGACACGAGATGTGTCTCCTGCACTGTATGGGTCTGTAAATAGTGAGAAGGACACGAGATGGGTCTGTAAATAGTGAGAAGGACACGCGATGTGTCTATAGATAGTGAGAAGGACACCAGATGGCTCTGTAGATATTGAGAAGGACACGAGATAGTTCTCCTGCACTGTATGGGTCTGTAAATAGTGAGAAGGACACTAGATGCGTCTGTAAATACTGAGAAGGAGAAGAGATGGGTCTGTAATTAGAGATAAGGACACGACGTGGGTCCCCTGAACTCTATCGGTCTGTAAATGGTGAGAAGACCATGAGATGGGTCTCCTGCACTGTATAGGTCTGTAAATAGTGAGAAGGCCACGAGATGCTCTTTCTGCTCTGTATGGGTTTGTAAATAGTGAGAAGGACACGAGATTGGTCTCCTGCACTGTATGGGACTGTAAATAGTGAGAAGGACACGAGATGGGTCTGTAAATAGTGAGAAGGACACAAGATTCGTCTCCTGCACTGTATGGGTCTGTAAATAGTGAGAAGGACACGAGATGGGCCTCCTGCTCTGTATGGGTCTGTAAATAGTGAGAATGACACGAGATGGGTCTGTAAATAGTGAGAAGGACACGAGATCTTTCTGTAAGTAGTGAGAAGGACACGAGATGGGTCTGTAAATAGTGAGAAGGACACGCGATGGGTCTATAGATAGTGAGAAGGACACCAGATGTGTCTGTAAACAGTGAGAAGGACACGAGATCAGTCTGTAAGTAGTGAGAAGGACATGAGATGGGTCTGTAAATAGTGAGAAGGACACGAGATGTGTCTCCTGCACTGTATGGGACTGTAAATAGTGAGAAGGACACGAGATGGGTCTGTAAATAGTGAGAAGGACACGAGATGTGTCTCCTGCACTGTATGGGTCTGTAAATAGTGAGAAGGACACGAGATGGGTCTGTAAATAGTGAGAAGGACACAAGATTCGTCTCCTGCACTGTATGGGTCTGTAAATAGTGAGAAGGACACGAGATGGGCCTCCTGCTCTGTATGGGTCTGTAAATAGTGAGAAGGACACGATATGGGTCTGTAAATAGTTAGAAGGATACGAGATGGGCCTCCTGCTCAGCATGGGTCTGTAAATAGTGAGAAGAACACGCGATGGGTCTAGAAATAGTGAGAATGACCCAAGATGTGTCTGAAAATAGTGAGAAGGTCGTCAGATGTGTCTGTAAATTGTGGGGAGGTCACGAGATGGGCCTCTTGCTCTGTATGGGTCTGTAAATAGTGAGAAGGCCACGAGATTGGTCTTCTGGACTGTATGGGTCTGTAAATAGTGAGAAGGACACGAGATGGGTCTCCTGCACTGTATGGGTCTGTAAATAGTGAGAAGGCCACGAGATCGTTCTCCTGCACTGTATGGGTCTGTAAATAGTGAGAAGGCCACGAGATGGGTCTGTAAATAGTGAGAAGAGCACGAGATGGGTCTGTAAATAGTGAGAAGGACACGAGATGTGTCTCCTGCTCTGTATGGGTCTGTAAATAGTGAGAAGGACAAGAGATGGGTCTCCTGCTCTGTATGGGTCTGTAAATAGTGAGAAGGACACGAGATGGGTCTGTAAATAGTGAGAAGGACACGAGATCTTTCTGTAAGTAGTGAGAAGGACACGAGATGGGTCTGTAAATAGTGAGAAGGACACGCGATGGGTCTATAGATAGTGAGAAGGACACCAGATGTGTCTGTAAATAGTGAGAAGGACACGAGATCAGTCTGTAAGTAGTGAGAAGGACATGAGATGGGTCTGTAAATAGTGAGAAGGACACGAGATGTGTCTCCTGCACTGTATGGGTCTGTAATTAGTGAGAAGGACACGAGATGGGTCTGTAAATAGTGAGAAGGACACGAGATGTGTCTCCTGCACTGTATGGGTCTGTAATTAGTGAGAAGGACACGAGATGGGTCTGTACACAGTGAGAAGGACACGAGATGGGTCTGTAAATAGTGAGAAGGACACGCGATGGGTCTATAGATAGTGAGAAGGACACCAGATGGCTCTGTAGATATTGAGAAGGACACGAGATAGTTCTCCTGCACTGTATGGGTCTGTAAAAAAGACACGAGATGCGTCTGTAAATAGTGAGAAGGAGAAGAGATGGGTCTTTAAATAGTGAGAAGGACACGACGTGGGTCCCCTGAACTGTATGGGTCTGTAAATGGTGAGAAGGCCATGAGATGGGTCTCCTGCACTGTATGGGTCTGTAAATAGTGAGAAGGCCACGAGATGCTCTTTCTGCTCTGTATGGGTTTGTAAATAGTGAGAAGGACACGAGATTGGTCTCCTGCACTGTATGGGACTGTAAATAGTGAGAAGGACACGAGATGGGTCTGTAAATAGTGAGAAGGACACAAGATTCGTCTCCTGCACTGTATGGGTCTGTAAATAGTGAGAAGGACACGAGATGGGCCTCCTGCTCTGTATGGGTCTGTAAATAGTGAGAAGGACACGAGATGGGTCTGTAAATAGTGAGAAGGACACGAGATGGGTCTGTAAATAGTGAGAAGGACACGAGATGGGTCTGTAAATAGTGAGAAGGACACGCGATGGGTCTATAGATAGTGAGAAGGACACCAGATGTGTCTGTAAATAGTGAGAAGGACACGAGATCAGTCTGTAAGTAGTGAGAAGGACATGAGATGGGTCTGTAAATAGTGAGAAGGACACGAGATGTGTCTCCTGCACTGTATGGGTCTGTAAATAGTGAGAAGGACACGAGATGGGTCTGTAAATAGTGAGAAGGACGCGAGATGTGTCTCCTGCACTGTGTGGGTCTGTAATTAGTGAGAAGGACACGAGATGGGTCTGTAGATATTGAGAAGGACACAAGATTCGTCTCCTGCACTGTATGGGTCTGTAAATAGTGAGAAGGACACGAGATGGGCCTCCTGCTCTGTATGGGTCTGTAAATAGTGAGAAGGACACGAGATGGGTCTGTAAATAGTTAGAAGGATACGAGATGGGCCTCCTGCTCAGCATGGGTCTGTAAATAGTGAGAAGAACACGCGATGGGTCTAGAAATAGTGAGAATGACCCAAGATGTGTCTGAAAATAGTGAGAAGGTCGTCAGATGTGTCTGTAAATTGTGGGAAGGTCACGAGATGGGCCTCTTGCTCTGTATGGGTCTGTAAATAGTGAGAAGGCCACGAGATTGGTCTTCTGGACTGTATGGGTCTGTAAATAGTGAGAAGGACACGACATGGGTCTCCTGCACTGTATGGGTCTGTAAATGGTGAGAAGGCCATGAGATGGGTCTCCTGCACTGTATGGGTCTGTAAATAGTGAGAAGGACACGAGATGGGTCTGTAAATAGTGAGAAGGACACGAGATGGGTCTGTAAATAGTGAGAAGGACACGAGATGTGTCTCCTGCTCTGTATGGGTCTGTAAATAGTGAGAAGGACACGAGATGGGCTCCATCTCTGTATGGGTCTGTAAATAGTGAGAATGACACGAGATGGGTCTGTAAATAGTGAGAAGGACACGAGATCTTTCTGTAAGTAGTGAGAAGGACACAAGATGGGTCTGTAAATAGTGAGAAGGACACGCGATGGGTCTATAGATAGTGAGAAGGACACCAGATGTGTCTGTAAATAGTGAGAAGGACACGAGATCAGTCTGTAAGTAGTGAGAAGGACATGAGATGGGTCTGTAAATAGTGAGAAGGACACGAGATGTGTCTCCTGCACTGTATGGGTCTGTAAATAGTGAGAAGGACACGAGATGGGTCTGTAAATAGTGAGAAGGACACGAGATGTGTCTCCTGCACTGTATGGGTCTGTAATTAGTGAGAAGGACACGAGATGGGTCTGTAAATAGTGAGAAGGACACGAGATGGGTCTGTAAATAGTGAGAAGGACACGCGATGGGTCTATAGATAGTGAGAAGGACACCAGATGGCTCTGTAGATATTGAGAAGGACACGAGATAGTTCTCCTGCACTGTATGGGTCTGTAAATATTGAGGACGCGAGATGCGTCTGTAAATAGTGAGAAGGAGAAGAGATGGGTCTTTAAATAGTGAGAAGGACACGACGTGGGTCCCCTGAACTGTATGGGTCTGTAAATAGTGAGAAGGCCACGAGATGGGTCTCCTGCACTGTATGGGTCTGTAAATAGTGAGAAGGCCACGAGATGCTCTTTCCGCTCTGTATGGGTTTGTAAATAGTGAGAAGGACACGAGATTGGTCTCCTGCACTGTATGGGACTGTAAATAGTGAGAAGGACACGAGATGGGTCTGTAAATAGTGAGAAGGACACAAGATTCGTCTCCTGCACTGTATGGGTCTGCAAATAGTGAGAAGGACACGAGATGGGCCTTCTGCTCTGTATGGGTCTGTAAATAGTGAGAATGACACGAGATGGGTCTGTAAATAGTGAGAAGGACACGAGATCTTTCTGTAAGTAGTGAGAAGGACACGAGATGGGTCTGTAAATAGTGAGAAGGACACGCGATGGGTCTATAGATAGTGAGAAGGACACCAGATGTGTCTGTAAACAGTGAGAAGGACACGAGATCAGTCTGTAAGTAGTGAGAAGGACATGAGATGGGTCTGTAAATAGTGAGAAGGACACGAGATGTGTCTCCTGCACTGTATGGGTCTGTAAATAGTGAGAAGGACACGAGATGGGTCTGTAAATAGTGAGAAGGACACGAGATGTGTCTCCTGCACTGTATGGGTCTGTAATTAGTGAGAAGGACACGAGATGGGTCTGTAGATATTGAGAAGGACACAAGATTCGTCTCCTGCACTGTATGGGTCTGTAAATAGTGAGAAGGACACGAGATGGGCCTCCTGCTCTGTATGGGTCTGTAAATAGTGAGAAGGACACGAGATGGGTCTGTAAATAGTGAGAAGGATACGAGATGGGCCTCCTGCTCAGCATGGGTCTGTAAATAGTGAGAAGAACACGCGATGGGTCTAGAAATAGTGAGAATGACCCAAGATGTGTCTGAAAATAGTGAGAAGGTCGTCAGATGTGTCTGTAAATTGTGGGAAGGTCACGAGATGGGCCTCTTGCTCTGTATGGGTCTGTAAATAGTGAGAAGGCCACGAGATTGGTCTTCTGGACTGTATGGGTCTGTAAATAGTGAGAAGGACACGAGATGGGTCTCCTGCACTGTATGGGACTGTAAATAGTGAGAAGGACACGAGATGGGTCTGTAAATAGTGAGAAGGACGCGAGATGGGTCTGTAAATAGTGAGAAGGACACGAGATGTGTCTCCTGCACTGTATGGGTCTGTAATTAGTGAGAAGGACACGAGATGGGTCTGTAAATAGTGAGAAGGACACGAGATGGGTCTGTAAATAGTGAGAAGGACACGAGATGGGTCTGTAAATAGTGAGAAGGACACGAGATGGGTCTGTAAATAGTGAGAAGGACACGAGATGGGTCTGTAAATAGTGAGAAGGACAAGAGATGGGTCTTCTACACTGTTTGGGTCTGTAAATAGTGAGAAGGACAGGAGATGGGTCTATAAATAGTGCGAAGGAGAAGAAATGGGTCGAGAAATTGTGATAAGGCCACGAGATGTGCCTCCTACACTATATGGGTTTGTAAATAGTGAGAAGGACACGAGATGGGTCTGTAAATAGTGAGAAGGACACGAGATGGGTCTGTAAATAGTGAGAAGGACGCGAGATGGGTCTGTAAATAGTGAGAAGGACACGAGATGTGTCTCCTGCATTGTATGGGTCTGTAATTAGTGAGAAGGACACGATATGGGTCTGCTGCACTGTATGGGTCTGTAAATGGTGAGAAGGCCATGAGATAGTTCTCCTGCACTGTATGGGTCTGTAAATAGTGAGAAGGCCACGAGATGCTCTTTCTGCTCTGTATGGGTCTGTAAATAGTGAGAAGGACACGAGATTGGTCTCCTGCACTGTATGGGTCTGTAAATAGTGAGAAGGACACAAGATTCGTCTCCTGCACTGTATGGGTCTGTAAATAGTGAGAAGGACACGAGATGGGTCTGTAAATAGTGAGAAGGACACGAGATGGGTCTGTAAATAGTGAGAAGGACACGAGATGGGTCTCCTGCACTGTATGGGTCTGTAAATAGTGAGAAGGACACGAGATGGGTCTTCTGCACTGTTTGGGTCTGTAAATAGTGAGAAGGACACGAGATGGGTCTATAAATAGTGCGAAGGAGAAGAAATGGTTCGAGAAATTGTGAAAAGGCCACGAGATGTGCCTCCTACACTATATGGGTCTGTAAATAGTGAGAAGGACACGAGATGGGTCTGTAAATAGTGAGAAGAGCACGAGATGGGTCTGTAAATAGTGAGAAGGACGCGAGATGGGTCTGTAAATAGTGAGAAGGACACGAGATGTGTCTCCTGCACTGTATGGGTCTGTAAATAGTGAGAAGGACACGAGATGGGTCTGTAAATAGTGAGAAGGACACGCGATGGGTCTGTAGATAGTGAGAAGGACACCAGATGGGTCTGTAGATAGTGAGAAGGACACGAGATAGTTCTCCTGCACTGTATGGGTCTGTAAATATTGAAGACGCGAGATGCGTCTGTAAATAGTGAGAAGGAGAAGAGATGGGTCTGTAAATAGTGAGAAGGACACGACGTGGGTCCCCTGAACTGTATGGGTCTGTAAATAGTGAGAAGACCATGAGATGGGTCTCCTGCACTGTATAGGTCTGTAAATAGTGAGAAGGCCACGAGATGCTCTTTCTGCTCTGTATGGGTTTGTAAATAGTGAGAAGGACACGAGCTTGGTCTCCTGCACTGTATGGGACTGTAAATAGTGAGAAGGACACGAGATTGGTCTGTAGATATTGAGAAGGACACAAGATTCGTCTCCTGCACTGTATGGGTCTGCAAATAGTGAGAAGGACACGAGATGGGCCTCCTGCTCTGTATGGGTCTGTAAATAGTGAGAATGACACGAGATGGGTCTGTAAATAGTGAGAAGGACACGAGATCAGTCTGTAAATAGTGAGAAGGACACGAGATGGGTCTGTAAATAGTGAGAAGGACACGCGATGGGTCTATAGATAGTGAGAAGGACACCAGATGTGTCTGTAAATAGTGAGAAGGACACGAGATCAGTCTGTAAGTAGTGAGAAGGAATGAGATGGGTCTGTAAAAAAATGAGAAGGACACGAGATGTGTCTCCTGCACTGTCTGAGTCTGTAATTAGAGAGAAGGACACGAGATGGGTCTGTAAATAGTGAGAAGGACGCGAGATGTGTCTCCTGCACTGTGTGGGTCTGTAATTAGTGAGAAGGACACGAGATGGGTCTGTAGATATTGAGAAGGACACAAGATTCGTCTCCTGCACTGTATGGGTCTGTAAATAGTGAGAAGGACACGAGATGGGCCTCCTGCTCTGTATGGGTCTGTAAATAGTGAGAAGGACACGAGATGGGTCTGTAAATAGTTAGAAGGATACGAGATGGGCCTCCTGCTCAGCATGGGTCTGTAAATAGTGAGAAGAACACGCGATGGGTCTAGAAATAGTGAGAATGACACCAGATGTGTCTGAAAATAGTGAGAAGGTCGTCAGATGTGTCTGTAAATTGTGGGAAGGTCACGAGATGGGCCTCTTGCTCTGTATGGGTCTGTAAGTAGTGAGAAGGCCACGAGATGTGTCTCCTGCACTGTATGGGTCTGTAAATAGTGAGAAGGACACGACATGGGTCCCCTGCACTGTATGGGTCTGTAAATGGTGAGAAGGCCATGAGATGGGTCTCCTGCACTGTATGGGTCTGTAAATAGTGAGAAGGCCACGAGATGCTCTTCCTGCTCTGTATGGGTTTGTAAATAGTGAGAAGGCCACGAGATGGGTCTGTAAATAGTGAGAAGAGCACGAGATGGGTCTGTAAATAGTGAGAAGGACGCGAGATGGGTCTGTAAATAGTGAGAAGGACACGAGATGGGTCTGTAAATAGTGAGAAGGACACGAGATGGTTCTCCTGCACTGTATGGGTCTGTAAATAGTGAGAAGGCCACGAAATGGGTCTTCTGCACTGTTTGGGTCTGTAAATAGTGAGAAGGACACGAGATGGTTCGATAAATAGTGCGAAGGAGAAGAGATGGGTCTATAAATTGTGAAAAGGCCACGAGATGGGCCTCCTTCACTATATGGGTTTCTAAATAGTCAGAAGGACACGAGATGGGTCTGTAAGTAGTGAGAAGGACACGAGATGGGTCTGTAAATAGTGAGAAGGACACGAATTGTGTCTGTCAATAGTGAGAAGGACAAGAGATGATCTGTAAATAGTGAGATGGACATGAAATGAGCCTCTTACTCTGTATGCGCCTGTAAATAAAGAGAAGACATGAGATGGATCTGTAAATAGCGAGTAGGACACGAGATGGGCCTCCAACAAAAGGAGGGTCTGTAAGTAGTGAGAAGGACACGAGATGGTTCTGTAAATAGTTGGAAGGACCCGAGATGGGCCTCCTACACAAGATGGGTCTGTAAGTAGTAAGAAGGACATGAGATGTATCTATAAGTAGTGAGAAGGACATGAGATGGGCCTCCTGCTCTGTATGGGTCTGTAAATAGTGAGAAGGACACGAGATGGGTCTGTAAATAGTGAGAAGGACACGAGATGCTTCTGTAAATAGTTGGAAGGACCCGACACGGGCCTCCTACACAAGATGGGTCTGTAAGTAGTAAGAAGGACATGAGATGTATCGATAAGTAGTGACAAGGACATGAGATGGGCCTCCTGCTCTGTATGGGTCTGTAAATAGTGAGAAGGACACGAGATGGGTCTCCTGCTCTGTATGGGTCTGTAATTAGTGAGAAGGACACGAGATGGGTCTGTAAATAGTGAGAAGGACACGAGATGGGTCTGTAAATAGTGAGAAGGACACGAGATGGGTCTGTAAATAGTGAGAAGGACACGAGATGGGTCTGTAAATAGTGAGAAGGACACGAGATGGGTCTGTAAATAGTGAGAAGGACACGCGATGTGTCTATAGATAGTGAGAAGGACACCAGATGGCTCTGTAGATAGTGAGAAGGACACGAGATGTGTCTCCTGCACTGTATGGGTCTGTAATTAGTGAGAAGGACACGACATGGGTCTCCTGCACTGTATGGGTGTGTAAATGATGAGATGCCCATGAGATGTTTCACCGGCACTGTATGGGTCTGTAAATAATGACAAGGCCACGAGATGCTTTTTCTGCTCTGTGTGGGTTTGTATATAGTGAGAAGGACACGAGATTGGTCTCCTGCCCTATATGGGTCTGTAAATAGTGAGAAGGACACAAGATTCGTCTCCTGCACTGTATGGGTCTGTAAATAGTGAGAAGGACACGAGATGGGTCTGTAAATAGTGAGAAGGACGCGAGATGGGTCTGTAAATAGTGAGAAGGACACGAGATGTGTCTCCTGCACTGTATGGGTCTGTAAATAGTGAGAAGGACACGAGATGGGTCTTCTGCACTGTTTGGGTCTGTAAATAGTGAGAAGGACACGAGATGGGTCTATTAATAGTGCGAAGGAGAAGAAATGGGTCGAGAAATTGTGAAAAGGCCACGAGATGTGCCTCCTACACTATATGGGTTTGTAAATAGCGAGAAGGACACGAGATGGGTCTGTAAGTAGTGAGAAGGACACGAGATGGGTCTGTAAATAGTGAGAAGGACACGAGATGGGTCTGTAAATAGTGAGAAGGACACGAGATGTGTCTCCTGCACTGTATGGGTCTGTAATTAGTGAGAAGGACACGAGATGGGTCTGTAAATAGTGAGAAGGACACGAGATGGGTCTGTAAATAGTGAGAAGGACACGCGATGGGTCTATAGATAGTGAGAAGGACACCAGATGGGTCTGTAGATATTGAGAAGGACACGAGATAGTTCTCCTGCACTGTATGGGTCTGTAAATAGTGAGATGGACACGAGATGCGTCTGTAAATAGTGAGAAGGACACGGGATGGGTCTGTAAATAGTGAGAAGGACACGACGTGGTTCCCCTGAACTCTATGGGTCTGTAAATGGTGAGAAGACCATGAGATGGGTCTCCTGCACTGTATAGGTCTGTAAATAGTGAGAAGGCCACGAGATGCTCTTTCTGCTCTGTATGGGTTTGTAAATAGTGAGAAGGACACGAGATTGGTCTCCTGCACTGTATGGGACTGTAAATAGTGAGAAGGACACGAGATGGGTCTGTAAATAGTGAGAAGGACACAAGATTCGTCTCCTGCACTGTATGGGTCTGTAAATAGTGAGAAGGACACGAGATGGGCCTCCTGCTCTGTATGGGTCTGTAAATAGTGAGAAGGACACGAGATGGGTCTGTAAATAGTGAGAAGAGCACGAGATGGGTCTGTAAATAGTGAGAAGGACACGAGATGGGTCTGTAAATAGTGAGAAGGACACGAGATGGGTCTCCTGCTCTGTATGGGTCTGTAAATAGTGAGAATGACACGAGATGGGTCTGTAAATAGTGAGAAGGACACGAGATCTTTCTGTAAGTAGTGAGAAGGACACGAGATGGGTCTGTAAATAGTGAGAAGGACACGCGATGGGTCTATAGATAGTGAGAAGGACACCAGATGTGTCTGTAAATAGTGAGAAGGACACGAGATCAGTCTGTAAGTAGTGAGAAGGACATGAGATGGGTCTGTAAATAGTGAGAAGGACACGAGATGTGTCTCCTGCACTGTATGGGTCTGTAATTAGTGAGAAGGACACGAGATGGGTCTGTAAATAGTGAGAAGGACGCGAGATGTGTCTCCTGCACTGTGTGGGTCTGTAATTAGTGAGAAGGACACGAGATGGGTCTTTAGATATTAAGAAGGAAACAAGATTCGTCTCCTGCACTGTATGGGTCTGTAAATAGTGAGAAGGACACGAGATGGGCCTCCTGCTCTGTATGGGTCTGTAAATAGTGAGAAGGACACGAGATGGGTCTGTAAATAGTGAGAAGGACACGAGATGGGTCTGTAAATAGTGAGAAGGACACGAGATGGGTCTGTAAATAGTGAGAAGGACACGAGATGGGCCTCCTGCTCTGTATGCGAATGTAAATAGTGAGAAGGACACGAGATGGGTCTGTAAATAGTGCGAAGGACACGAGGTGGGCCTCCTGCTCTGTATGGGTCTGTAAATAGTGAGAAGGACACGACATGGGTCTCCTGCACTGTATGGGTCTGTAAATGGTGAGAAGGCCATGAGATGGGTCTCCTGCACTGTATGGGTCTGTAAATAGTGAGAAGGCCACGAGATGCTCTTCCTGCTCTGTATGGGTCTGTAAATAGTGAGAAGGACACGAGATGGGTCTGTAAATAGTGAGAAGATGACGAGATGGGTCTGTAAATAGTGAGAAGGACACGAGATGGGTCTGTAAATAGTGAGAAGGACACGAGATGGGTCTGTAAATAGTGAGAAGGACACGAGATGGTTCTCCTGCACTGTATGGGTCTGTAAATAGTGAGAAGGACACGAGATGGGTCTCCTGCACTGTATGGGTCTGTAAATAGTGAGAAGGACACGAGATGGTTCGATAAATAGTGCGAAGGAGAAGAGATGGGTCTATAAATTGTGAAAAAGCCACGAGATGGGCCTCCTTCACTATATGGGTTTCTAAATAGTGAGGACACGAGATGGGTCTGTAGGTAGTGAGAAGGACACGAGATGGGTCTGTAAATAGTGAGAAGGACACAAATTGGGTCTGTCAATAGTGGGAAAGACACGAGATGATCTGTAAATAGTGAGATGGACATGAAATGGGCCTCTTACTCTGTATGCGCCTGTAAATAAAGAGAAGACATGAGATGGATCTGTAAATAGCGAGTAGGACACGAGATGGGCCTCCTACACAAGGAGGGTCTGTAAGTAGTGAGAAGGACACGAGATGGATCTGTAAATAGTTGGAAGGACCCGAGACGGGCCTCCTACACAAGATGGGTCTGTAAGTAGTAAGAAGGACATGAGATGTATCTATAAGTAGTGAGAAGGACATGAGATGTGCCTCCTGCTCTGTATGGGTCTGTAAATACAGAAGGACACGAGATGGGTCTCCTGCTCTGTATGGGTCTGTAATTAGTGAGAAGGACACGAGATGGGTCTGTAAATAGTGAGAAGGACACGCGAAGGGTCTATAGATAGTGAGAAGGACACCAGATGTGTTTGTAAATAGTGAGAAGGACACCAGATGGTTCTCCTGCAGTGTATGGGTCTGTAAATAGTGAGAAGGCCACGAAATGGGTCTTCTGCACTGTTTGGGTCTGTAAATAGTGAGAAGGACACGATATGGTTCGATAAATAGTGCGAAGGAGAAGAGATGGGTCTATAAATTGTGAAAAAGCCATGAGATGGGCCTCCTTCACTATATGGGTTTCTAAATAGTGAGAAGGACACGAGATGGGTCTGTAAGTAGTGAGAAGGACACGAGATGGGTCTGTAAATAGTGAGAAGGACACGAATTGTGTCTGTCAATAGTGAGAAGGACAAGAGATGATCTGTAAATAGTGAGATGGACATGAAATGGGCCTCTTACTCTGTATGCGCCTGTTAATAAAGAGAAGACATGAGATGGATCTGTAAATAGTGAGAAGGACACGAGATGGGCCTCCTGCTCGGCATGTGTCTGTAAATAGTGAGAAGGACACGAGATGGTTCTGTAAATAGTTGGAAGGACCCGAGATGGGCCTCCTACACAAGATGGGTCTGTAAGTAGTGAGAAGGACATGAGATGTATCTATAAGTAGTGAGAAGGACATGAGATGGGCCTCCTGCTCTGTATGGGTCTGTAAATAGTGAGAAGGACACGAGATGGGTCTGCAAATAGTGAGAAGGACACGAGATGGTTCTGTAAATAGTTGGAAGGACCCGAGACGGGCCTCCTACACAAGATGTGTCTGTAAATAGTGAGAAGGACACGAGATCAGTCTGTAAATAGTGAGAAGGACACAAGATTCGTCTCCTGCACTGTATGGGTCTGTAAATAGTGAGAAGGACACGAGATGGGCCTCCTGCTCTGTATGGGTCTGTAAATAGTGAGAAGGACACGAGATGGGTCTGTAAATAGTGAGAAGGACACGAGATGGGTCTGTAAATAGTGAGAAGGACACGCGATGGGTCTATAGATAGTGAGAAGGACACCAGATGTGTCTGTAAATAGTGAGAAGGACATGAGATGGGCCTCCTGCTCTGGATGGGTCTGTAAATAGTGAGAAGGACACGAGATGGGTCTGTAAATAGTGAGAAGGACACGAGATGGTTCTGTAAATAGTTGGAAGGACCCGAGACGGGCCTCCTACACAAGATGGGTCTTTAAGAAGTAAGAAGGACATGAGATGTATCGATAAGTAGTGAGAAGGACATGAGATGGGCCTCCTGCTCTATATGGGTCTGTAAATAGTGAGAAGTACACGAGATGGGTCTCCTGCTCTGTATGGGTCTGTAATTAGTGAGAAGGACACGACATGGGTCTCCTGCACTCTATGGATGTGTAAATGATGAGATGCCCAGGAGATGGTTCACCGGCACTCTATGGGTCTGTAAATAATGACAAGGCCACGAGATGCTTTTTCTGCTCTGTATGGGTTTGTAAATAGTGAGAAGGACACGAGATTGGTCTCCTGCACTATATGGGTCTGTAAATAGTGAGAAGGACACAAGATTCGTCTCCTGCACTGTATGGGTCAGTAAATAGTGAGAAGGACACGCGATGGGTCTGTAAATAGTGAGAAGGATACGTGATGGGTCTGTAAATAGTGAGAAGGACACGAGATGGGTCTCCTGCACTGTATGGGTCTGTAAATAGTGAGAAGGACACGAGATGGGTCTTCTACACTGTTTGGGTCTGTAAATAGTGAGAAGGACACGAGATGGGTCTATAAATAGTGCGAAGGAGAAGAAATGGGTCGAGAAATTGTGAAAAGGCCACGAGATGTGCCTCCTACACTATATGGGTTTGTAAATAGTGTGAAGGACACGAGATGGGTCTGTAAGTAGTGAGAAGGACACGAGATGGGTCTGTAAATAGTGAGAAGGACACGAGATGGATCTATAAATAGTGAGAAGGACACGAGATGTGTCTCCTGCACTGTATGGGTCTGTAAATAGTGAGAAGGACACGAGATGGGTCTGTAAATAGTGAGAAGGACACGCGATGGGTCTATAGATAGTGAGAAGGACACCAGATGGGTCTGTAGATATTGAGAAGGACACGAGATAGTTCTCCTGCACTGTATGGGTCTGTAAATATTGAGGACGCGAGATGCGTCTGTAAATACTGAGAAGGAGAAGAGATGGGTCTGTAATTAGAGAGAAGGACACGACGTGGGTCCCCTGAACTCTATCGGTCTGTAAATGGTGAGAAGACCATGAGATGGGTCTCCTGCACTGTATAGGTCTGTAAATAGTGAGAAGGCCACGAGATGCTCTTTCTGCTCTGTATGGGTTTGTAAATAGTGAGAAGGACACGAGATTGGTCTCCTGCACTGTATGGGACTGTAATTAGTGAGAAGGACACGAGATTGGTCTGTAGATATTGAGAAGGACACAAGATTCGTCTCCTGCACTGTATGGGTCTGCAAATAGTGAGAAGGACACGAGATGGGCCTCCTGCTCTGTATGGGTCTGTAAATAGTGAGAAGGACACGAGATGGGTCTGTAAATAGTGAGAAGGATACGAGATGGGTCTGTAAATAGTGAGAAGGACACGAGATGGGTCTGTAAATAGTGAGAAGGACACGCGATGGGTCTATAGATAGTGAGAAGGACACCAGATGTGTCTGTAAATAGTGAGAAGGACACGAGATCAGTCTGTAAGTAGTGAGAAGGACATGAGATGGGTCTGTAAATAGTGAGAAGGACACGAGATTGGTCTCCTGCACTGTATGGGTCTGTAAATAGTGAGAAGGACACGAGATGGGTCTGTAAATAGTGAGAAGGACGCGAGATGTGTCTCCTGCACTGTGTGGGTCTGTAATTAGTGAGAAGGACACGAGATGGGTCTTTAGATATTGAGAAGGAAACAAGATTCGTCTCCTGCACTGTATGGGTCTGTAAATAGTGAGAAGGACACGAGATGGGTCTGTAAATAGTTAGAAGGATACGAGATGGGCCTCCTGCTCTGCATGGGTCTGTAAATAATGAGAAGGACACGCGATGGGTCTAGAAATAGTGAGAATGACACCAGATGTGTCTGAAAATAGTGAGAAGGTCGTCAGATGTGTCTGTAAATTGTGGGAAGGTCACGAGATGGGCCTCTTGCTCTGTATGGGTCTGTAAATAGTGAGAAGGCCACGAGATTGGTCTTCTGGACTGTATGGGTCTGTAAATAGTGAGAAGGACACGAGATGGGTCTCCTGCACTGTATGGGTCTGTGAATGGTGAGAAGGCCATGAGATAGTTCTCCTGCACTGTATGGGTCTGTAAATAGTGAGAAGGCCACGAGATGCTCTTCCTGCTCTGTATGGGTTTGTAAATAGTGAGAAGGACACGAGATGCGTCTTAAATAGTGAGAAGATGACGTGATGGGTCTGTAAGTAGTGAGAAGGGCAAGACATGGGTCTGTAAATAGTGAGAAGGACAAGAGATGGTTATCTAAATAGTGAGAAGGACACCAGATGGTTCTCCTGCAGTGTATGGATCTGTAAATAGTGAGTGGCCACAAAATGGGTCTGTCAATAGTGAGAAGGACAAGAGATGATCTGTAAATAGTGAGATGGACATGAAATGAGCCTCTTACTCTGTATGCGCCTGTAAATAAAGAGAAGACATGAGATGGATCTGTAAATAGCGAGTAGGACACGAGATGGGCCTCCAACAAAAGGAGGGTCTGTAAGTAGTGAGAAGGACACGAGATGGCTCTGTAAATAGTTGGAAGGAGCCGAGATGGGCCTCCTACACAAAATGGGTCTGTAAGTAGTGAGAAGGACATGAGATGTATCTATAAGTAGTGAGAAGGACATGAGATGGGCCTCCTGCTCTGTATGGGTCTGTAAATAGTGAGAAGGACACGAGATGCTTCTGTAAATAGTTGGAAGGACCCGACACGGGCCTCCTACACAAGATGGGTCTGTAAGTAGTAAGAAGGACATGAGATGTATCGATAAGTAGTGACAAGGACATGAGATGGGCCTCCTGCTCTGTATGGGTCTGTAAATAGTGAGAAGGACACGAGATGGGTCTCCTGCTCTGTATGGGTCTGTAAATAGTGAGAAGGACACGAGATGGGTCTGTGAATAGTGAGAAGGACACGAGATATTCTGTAAATAGTGAGAAGGACACGAGATGGGTCTGTAAATAGTGAGAAGGACACGAGATGTGTCTGTAAATAGTGAGAAGGACACGAGATGGGTCTGTAAATAGTGAGAAGGACACGCGATGGGTCTATAGATAGTGAGAAGGACACCAGATGTGTCTGTAAATAGTGAGAAGGACACGAGATGTGTCTCCTGCAATGTATGGGTCTGTAATTAGTGAGAAGGACACGACATGGGTCTCCTGCACTGTATGGGTGTGTAAATGATGAGATGGCCATGAGATGGTTCTCCGGCACTGCATGGGTCTGTAAATACTGAGAAGGCCACGAGATGCTCTTTCTGCTCTGTATGGGTTTGTAAATAGTGAGAAGGACACGAGATTGGTCTCCTGCACTGTATGGGTCTGTAATTAGTGAGAAGGACACAAGATTCGTCTCCTGCACTGTATGGGTCTGTAAATAGTGAGAAGGACACGAGATGGGTCTGTAAATAGTGAGAAGGACACGAGATGGGTCTGTAAATAGTGAGAAGGACACGAGATGTGTCTCCTGCACTGTATGGGTCTGTAAATAGTGAGAAGGACACGAGATGGGTCTCCTGCACTGTATGGGTCTGTAAATAGTGAGAAGGACACGAGATGGGTCTGTAAATAGTGAGAAGGAGAAGAGATGGGTCTGTAAATAGTGAGAAGGACACGAGATGGGTCTCCTGCACTGTATGGGTCTGTAAATAGTGAGAAGGCCACGAGATGGGTCTGTAAATAGTGAGAAGAGCACGAGATGGGTCTGTAAATAGTGAGAAGGACGCGAGATGGGTCTGTAAATAGTGAGAAGGACACGAGATGTGTCTCCTGCACTGTATGGGTCTGTAAATAGTGAGAAGGATACGAGATGGGTCTGTAAATAGTGAGAAGGACACCAGATGGGTCTGTAAATAGTGAGAAGGACACGCGATGGGTCTATAGATAGTGAGAAGGACACCAGATGGGTCTGTAGATATTGAGAAGGACACGAGATAGTTCTCCTGCACTGTATGGGTCTGTAAATAGTGAGAAGGACACGAGATGCGTCTGTAAATAGTGAGAAGGAGAAGAGATGGGTCTGTAAATAGTGAGAAGGACACGAGATGGGTCTCCTGCATTGTATGGGTCTGTAATTAGTGAGAAGGACACGACGTGGGTCTCCTGCACTGTATGGGTCTGTAAATAGTGAGAAGGCCACGAGATGCTCTTTCTGCTCTGTATGGGTCTGTAAATAGTGAGAAGGACACGAGATTGGTCTCCTGCACTGTATGGGTCTGTAAATAGTGAGAAGGACACGAGATCAGTCTGTAAATAGTGAGAAGGACACAAGATTCGTCTCCTGCACTGTATGGGTCTGTAAATAGTGAGAAGGACACGAGATGGGCCTCCTGCTCGGCATGTGACTGTAAATAGTGAGAAGGTCACGAGATGGGTCTGTAAATAGTGAGAAGGACATGAGATGTATGTATAAGTAGTGAGAAGGACATGAGATGGGCCTCCTGCTCTGCATGGGTCTGTAAATAGAGAAGGACATGAGATGGGTCTCCTGCTCTGTATGGGTCTGTAAATAGTGAGAATGACACGAGATGGGTCTGTAAATAGTGAGAAGGACACGAGATCTTTCTGTAAGTAGTGAGAAGGACATGAGATGGGTCTGTAAATAGTGTGAAGGACACGCGATGGGTCTATAGATAGTGAGAAGGACACCAGATGTGTCTGTAAACAGTGAGAAGGACACGAGATCAGTCTGTAAGTAGTGAGAAGGACATGAGATGGGTCTGTAAATAGTGAGAAGGACACAAGATTCGTCTCCTGCACTGTATGGGTCTGTAAATAGTGAGAAGGACACGAGATGGGTCTGTAAATAGTGAGAAGGACACGAGATGTGTCTCCTGCACTGTATGGGTCTGTAATTAGTGAGAAGGACACGAGATGGGTCTGTAGATATTGAGAAGGACACAAGATTCGTCTCCTGCACTGTATGGGTCTGCAAATAGTGAGAAGGACACGAGATGGGCCTCCTGCTCTGTATGGGTCTGTAAATAGTGAGAAGGACACGAGATGGGTCTGTAAATAGTGAGAAGGACACGAAATCTGTCTGTAAGTAGTGAGAAGGACACGAGATGGGTCTGTAAATACTGAGACGGACACGAGATGGGCCTCCTGCTCTGTATGGGAATGTAAATAGTGAGTAGGACACGAGATGGGTCTGTAAATAGTTAGAAGGATACGAGATGGGCCTCCTGCTCTGCATGGGTCTGTAAATAGTGAGAAGGACACGACATGGGTCCCCTGCACTGCATGGGTCTGTAAATGGTGAGAAGGCCATGAGATGTGTCTCCTGCACTGTATGGGTCTGTAAATAGTGAGAAGGCCACGAGATGCTCTTTCTGCTCTGTATGGGTTTGTAAATAGTGAGAAGGACACGAGATGTGTCTCCTGCACTGTATGGGTCTGTAAATAGTGAGAAGGACACGAGATGGGTCTGTAAATAGTGAGAAGGACACGAGATGGGTCTGTAAATAGTGAGAAGGACACCAGATGGGTCTGTAAATAGTGAGAAGGACACGAGATAGTTCTCCTGCGCTGTATGGGTCTGTAAATAGTGAGTGGCCACGAGATGGGTCTTCTGCACTGTTTGGGTCTGTAAATAGTGAGAAGGACACGAGATGGGTCTGTAAAGAGTGAGAAGGACACGAGATGGGTCTGTAAATAGTGAGAAGGACACGAGATGGGTCTCCTGCACTGTATGGGTCTGTAAATAGTGAGAAGGACACGAGATGGGTCTGTAAATAGTGAGAAGGACACGAGATGGGTCTGTAAATAGTGAGAAGGACACGAATTGGGTCTGTCAATAGTGAGAAGGACAAGAGATGATCTGTAAATAGTGAGATGGACATGAAATGGGCCTCTTACTCTGTATGCGCCTGTTAATAAAGAGAAGACATGAGATGGATCTGTAAATAGCGAGTAGGACACGAGATGGGCCTCCTACACAAGGAGGGTCTGTAAGTAGTGAGAAGGACACGAGATGGATCTGTAAATAGTTGGAAGGACCCGAGACAGGCCTCCTACACAAGATGGGTCTGTAAGTAGTAAGAAGGACATGAGATGTATCGATAAGTAGTGAGAAGGACATGAGATGGGCCTCCTGCTCTGTATGGGTCTGTAAATAGTGAGAAGGACACGAGATGGGTCTCCTGCTCTGTATGGGTCTGTAAATAGTGAGAAGGACACGAGATGGGTCTGTAAATAGTGAGAAGGAGAAGAGATGGGTCTGTAAATAGTGAGAAGGACACGAGATGGGTCTGTAAATAGTGAGAAGGACACGAGATGGTTCTCCTGCAGTGTATGGGTCTGTAAATAGTGAGAAGGCCACGAAATGGGTCTTCTGCACTGTTTGGGTCTGTAAATAGTGAGAAGGACACGATATGGTTCGATAAATAGTGCGAAGGAGAAGAGATGGGTCTATAAATTGTGAAAAAGCCACGAGATGGGCCTCCTTCACTATATGGGTTTCTAAATAGTGAGAAGGACACGAGATGGGTCTGTAAATAGTGAGAAGGACACGAGATGGGTCTGTAAATAGTGAGAAGGACACGAATTGGGTCTGTCAATAGTGAGAAGGACAAGAGATGATCTGTAAATAGTGAGATGGACATGAAATGAGCCTCTTACTCTGTATGCGCCTGTAAATAAAGAGAAGACATGAGATGGATCTGTAAATAGCGAGTAGGACACGAGATGGGCCTCCTACACAAGGAGGGTCTGTAAGTAGTGAGAAGGACACGAGATGGGTCTGTAAATAGTTGGAAGGACCCGAGATGGGCCTCCTACACAAGATGGGTCTGTAAGTAGTGAGAAGGACATGAGATGTATGTATAAGTAGTGAGAAGGACATGAGATGGGCCTCCTGCTCTGTATGGGTCTGTAAATAGTGAGAAGGACACGAGATGGGTCTGCAAATAGTGAGAAGGACACGAGATGGTTCTGTAAATAGTTGGAAGGACCCGAGACGGGGCTCCTACACAAGATGGGTCTGTAAGTAGTAAGAAGGACATGAGATGTATCTGTAAGTAGTGAGAAGGACATGAGATGGGCCTCCTGCTCTGTATGGGTCTGTAAAAAGTGAGAAGTACACGAGATGGGTCTCCTGCTCTGTATGGGTCTGTAATTAGTGAGAAGGACACGAGATGGGTCTGTAAATAGTGAGAAGGACACGAGATGGGTCTGTAAATAGTGAGAAGGACACGAGATCTTTCTGTAAGTAGTGAGAAGGACACGAGATGGGTCTGTAAATAGTGAGAAGGACACGCGAAGGGTCTATAGATAGTGAGAAGGACACCAGATGTGTTTGTAAATAGTGAGAAGGACATGAGATGGGCCTCCTGCTCTGGATGGGTCTGTAAATAGTGAGAAGGACACGAGATGGGTCTGTAAATAGTGAGAAGGACACGAGATGGTTCTGTAAATAGTTGGAAGGACCCGAGACGGGCCTCCTACACAAGATGGGTCTGTAAGAAGTAAGAAGGACATGAGATGTATCGATAAGTAGTGAGAAGGACATGAGATGGGCCTCCTGCTCTATATGGGTCTGTAAATAGTGAGAAGTACACGAGGTGGGCCTCATGCTCTGTATGGGTCTGTAAATAGTGAGAAGGACACGAGATGGGTCTCCTGCACTGTATGGGTCTGTAAATAGTGAGAAGGACACGAGATAGTTCTCCTGCACTGTATGGGTCTGTAAATAGTGAGAAGGCCACGAGATGCTCTTTCTGCTCTGTATGGGTTTGTAAATAGTGAGAAGGACACGCGATTGGTCTCCTGCAATGTAAGGGACTGTAAATAGTGAGAAGGACACGAGATTGGTCTCCTGCACTGTATGGGACTGTAAATAGTGAGAAGGACACGAGATGGGTCTGTAAATAGTGAGAAGGACACGAAATGGGTCTGTAAATAGTGAGAAGGACACGAGATGGGTCTGTAAGTAGTGAGAAGGACACGAGATGGGTCTGTAAATAGTGAGAAGGACACGAATTGGGTCTGTCAATAGTGAGAAGGACAAGAGATGATCTGTAAATAGTGAGATGGACATGAAATGGGCCTCTTACTCTGTATGCGCCTGTAAATAAAGAGAAGACATGAGATGGATCTGTAAATAGCGAGTAGGACACGAGATGGGCCTCCTACACAAGGTGGGTCTGTAAGTAGTGAGAAGGACACGAGATGGCTCTGTAAATAGTTGGAAGGAGCCGAGATGGGCCTCCTACACAAGATGGGTCTGTAAGTAGTGAGAAGGACATGAGATGTATCTATAAGTAGTGAGAAGGACATGAGATGGGCCTCCTGCTCTGTATGGGTCTGTAAATAGTGAGAAGGACACTGTATGGGTCTGTAAATAGTGAGAAGGACACGAGATGGGTCTGTAAATAGTGAGAAGGACACCAGATGGGCCTCTGTAAATAGTGAGAAGGTGACGAGATGGGTCTGTAAGTAGTGAGAAGGACATGAGATGGGCCTCCTGCTCTGTATGGGTCTGTAAATAGTGAGAAGGACACGAGATGGGTCTCCTGCTCTGTATGGGTCTGTAATTAGTGAGAAGGACACGAGATGGGTCTGTAAATAGTGAGAAGGACACGCGAAGGGTCTATAGATAGTGAGAAGGACACCAGATGTGTTTGTAAATAGTGAGAAGGACACCAGATGGTTCTCCTGCAGTGTATGGGTCTGTAAATAGTGAGAAGGCCACGAAATGGGTCTTCTGCACTGTTTGGGTCTGTAAATAGTGAGAAGGACACGATATGGTTCGATAAATAGTGCGAAGGAGAAGAGATGGGTCTATAAATTGTGAAAAAGCCACGAGATGGGCCTCCTTCACTATATGGGTTTCTAAATAGTGAGAAGGACACGAGATGGGTCTGTAAATAGTGAGAAGGACACGAGATGGGTCTGTAAATAGTGAGAAGGACACGAATTGTGTCTGTCAATAGTGAGAAGGACAAGAGATGATCTGTAAATAGTGAGATGGACATGAAATGAGCCTCTTACTCTGTATGCGTCTGTAAATAAAGAGAAGACATGAGATGGATCTGTAAATAGCGAGTAGGACACGAGATGGGCCTCCTACACAAAGTGGGTCTGTAAGTAGTGAGAAGGACACGAGATGGTTCTGTAAATAGTTGGAAGGACCCGAGATGGGCCTCCTACACAAGATGGGTCTGTAAGTAGTGAGAAGGACATGAGATGTATCTATAAGTAGTGAGAAGGACATGAGATGTGCCTCCTGCTCTGTATGGGTCTGTAAATAGTGAGAAGGACACGAGATGGGTCTGTAAATAGTGAGAAGGACACGAGATGGTTCTGTAAATAGTTGGAAGGACCCGAGACGGGCCTCCTACACAAGATGGGTCTGTAAGTAGTAAGAAGGACATGAGATGTATCGATAAGTAGTGAGAAGGACATGAGATGGGCCTCCTGCTCTGTATGGGTCTGTAAATAGTGAGAAGGACACGAGATGGGTCTCCTGCTCTGTATGGGTCTGTAAATAGTGAGAAGGACACGAGATGGGTCTGTAAATAGTGAGAAGGACACGAGATGGGTCTGTAAATAGTGAGAAGGACACGAGATCTTTCTGTAAGTAGTGAGAAGGACACGAGATGGGTCTGTAAATAGTGAGAAGGACACGCGATGGGTCTATAGATAGTGAGAAGGACACCAGATGTGTCTGTAAATAGTGAGAAGGACACGAGATGTGTCTCCTGCAATGTATGGGTCTGTAATTAGTGAGAAGGACACGACATGGGTCTCCTGCACTCTATGGATGTGTAAATGATGAGATGCCCATGAGATGGTTCACCGGCACTGTATGGGTCTGTAAATAATGAGAAGGCCACGAGATGCTCTTTCTGCTCTGTATGGGTTTGTAAATAGTGAGAAGGACACGAGATTGGTCTCCTGCACTGTATGGGACTGTAAATAGTGAGAAGGACACGAGATGGGTCTGTAAATAGTGAGAAGGACACGAGATGGGTCTGTAAATAGTGAGAAGGACACGAGATCTTTCTGTAAGTAGTGAGAAGGACACGAGATGGGTCTGTAAATAGTGAGAAGGACACGCGAAGGGTCTATAGATAGTGAGAAGGACACCAGATGTGTCTGTAAATAGTGAGGAGGACACGAGATGTGTCTCCTGCAATGTATGGGTCTGTAATTAGTGAGAAGGACACGACATGGGTCTCCTGCACTGTATGGGTGTGTAAATGATGAGATGCCCATGAGATGGTTCACCGGCACTGTATGGGTCTGTAAATAATGACAAGGCCACGAGATGCTTTTTCTGCTCTGTGTGGGTTTGTATATAGTGAGAAGGACACGAGATTGGTCTCCTGCCCTATATGGGTCTGTAATTAGTGAGAAGGACACAAGATTCGTCTCCTGCACTGTATGGGTCTGTAAATAGTGAGAAGGACACGAGATGGGTCTGTAAATAGTGAGAAGGACACGAGATGGGTCTGTAAATAGTGAGAAGGACAAGAGATGGGTCTTCTGCACTGTTTGGGTCTGTAAATAGTGAGAAGGACACGAGATGGGTCTTCTGCACTGTTTGGGTCTGTAAATAGTGAGAAGGACACGAGATGGGTCTATAAATAGTGAGAAGGAGAAGAAATGGGTCGAGAAATTGTGAGAAGGCCACGAGATGTGCCTCCTACACTATATGGGTTTGTAAATAGCGAGAAGGACACGAGATGGGTCTGTAAGTAGTCAGAAGGACACGAGATGGGTCTGTAAATAGTGAGA
The DNA here is from genome assembly GCF_963921235.1 of Mobula hypostoma. Lineage (NCBI taxonomy): Eukaryota > Metazoa > Chordata > Chondrichthyes > Myliobatiformes > Myliobatidae > Mobula > Mobula hypostoma. The sequence goes on from NC_086102.1 coordinate 102,436,733, forward strand.
AGGACACGAGATGGGTCTGTAAATAGTGAGAAGGACACGAGATGTGTCTCCTGCACTGTATGGGTCTGTAATTAGTGAGAAGGACACGAGATGGGTCTGTAAATAGTGAGAAGGACACGAGATGGGTCTGTAAATAGTGAGAAGAACACGCGATGTGTCTATAGATAGTGAGAAGGACACCAGATGGCTCTGTAGATAGTGAGAAGGACACGAGATAGTTCTCCTGCACTGTATGGGTCTGTAAATAGTGAGAAGGCCACGAGATGGGTCTGTAAATAGTGAGAAGAGCACGAGATGGGTCTGTAAATAGTGAGAAGGACACGAGGTGGGTCTCCTGCACTGTATGGGTCTGTAAATAGTGAGAAGGCCATGAGATGGGTCTCCTGCACTGTATGGGTCTGTAAATAGTGAGAAGGCCACGAGATGCTCTTTCCGCTCTGTATGGGTTTGTAAATAGTGAGAAGGACACGAGATTGGTCTCCTGCACTGTATGGGACTGTAAATAGTGAGAAGGACACGAGATGGGTCTGTAAATAGTGAGAAGGACACAAGATTCGTCTCCTGCACTGTATGGGTCTGTAAATAGTGAGAAGGACACGAGATGGGCCTCCTGCTCTGTATGGGTCTGTAAATAGTGAGAATGACACGAGATGGGTCTGTAAATAGTGAGAAGGACACGAGATCTTTCTGTAAGTAGTGAGAAGGACACGAGATGGGTCTGTAAATAGTGAGAAGGACACGAGATGGGCCTCCTGCTCTGTATGGGTCTGTAAATAGTGAGAATGACACGAGATGGGTCTGTAAATAGTGAGAAGGACACGAGATCTTTCTGTAAGTAGTGAGAAGGACACGAGATGGGTCTGTAAATAGTGAGAAGGACACGCGATGGGTCTATAGATAGTGAGAAGGACACCAGATGTGTCTGTAAATAGTGAGAAGGACACGAGATCAGTCTGTAAGTAGTGAGAAGGACATGAGATGGGTCTGTAAATAGTGAGAAGGACACGAGATGTGTCTCCTGCACTGTATGGGTCTGTAAATAGTGAGAAGGACACGAGATGGGTCTGTAAATAGTGAGAAGGACACGAGATGTGTCTCCTGCACTGTATGGGTCTGTAATTAGTGAGAAGGACACGAGATGGGTCTGTAAATAGTGAGAAGGACACAAGATTCGTCTCCTGCACTGTATGGGTCTGTAAATAGTGAGAAGGACACGAGATGGGCCTCCAGCTCTGTATGGGTCTGTAAATAGTGAGAAGGACACGAGATGGGTCTGTAAATAGTGAGAAGGACACGAGATGGGTCTGTAAATAGTGAGACGGACACGAGATGGGCCTCCTGCTCTGTATGCGAATGTAAATAGTGAGAAGGACACGAGATCAGTCTGTAAATAGTGAGAAGGACACAAGATTCGTCTCCTGCACTGTATGGGTCGGTAAATAGTGAGAAGGACACGACATGGGTCCCCTGCACTGCATGGGTCTGTAAATGGTGAGAAGGCCATGAGATGTGTCTCCTGCACTGTATGGGTCTGTAAATAGTGAGAAGGCCACGAGATGCTCTTTCTGCTCTGTATGGGTTTGTAAATAGTGAGAAGGACACGAGATGGGTCTTAAATAGTGAGAAGATGACGAGATGCGTCTGTAAATAGTGAGAAGGAGAAGAGATGGGTCTGTAAATAGTGAGAAGGACACGAGATGGGTCTGTAAATAGTGAGAAGGACACGAGATGGTTCTCCTGCAGTGTATGGGTCTGTAAATAGTGAGAAGGCCACGAGATGGGTCTTCTGCACTGTTTGAGTCTGTAAATAGTGAGAAGGACACGAGATGGGTCTGTAAGTAGTGAGAAGGACACGAGATGGGTCTGTAAATAGTGAGAAGGACACGAGATGGGTCTTCTGCACTGTTTGAGTCTGTAAATAGTGAGAAGGACACGAGATGGGTCTGTAAGTAGTGAGAAGGACACGAGATGGGTCTGTAAATAGTGAGAAGGACACGAATTGGGTCTGTCAATAGTGAGAAGGACAAGAGATGATCTGTAAATAGTGAGATGGACATGAAATGGGCCTCTTACTCTGTATGCGCCTGTTAATAAAGAGAAGACATGAGATGGATCTGTAAATAGCGAGTAGGACACGAGATGGGCCTCCTACACAAGGTGGGTCTGTAAGTAGTGAGAAGGACACGAGATTGTTCTGTAAATAGTTGGAAGGACCCGAGATGGGCCTCCTACACAAGATGGGTCTGTAAGTAGTGAGAAGGACATGAGATGTATCTATAAGTAGTGAGAAGGACATGAGATGGGCCTCCTGCTCTGTATGGGTCTGTAAATAGTGAGAAGGACACGAGATGGGTCTGTAAATAGTGAGAAGGACACGAGATGATTCTGTAAATAGTTGGAAGGACCCGAGACGGGCCTCCTACACAAGATGGGTCTGTAAGTAGTAAGAAGGACATGAGATGTATCTGTAAGTAGTGAGAAGGACATGAGATGGGCCTCCTGCTCTGTATGGGTCTGTAAATAGTGAGAAGGACACGAGATGGGTCTCCTGCTCTGTATGGGTCTGTAAATAGTGAGAAGGACACGAGATGGGTCTGTAAATAGTGAGAAGGACACGCGATGGGTCTATAGATAGTGAGAAGGACACCAGATGGGTCTGTAGATATTGAGAAGGACACGAGATAGTTCTCCTGCGCTGTATGGGTCTGTAAATAGTGAGAAGGACACGAGATGGTTCTCCTGCAGTGTATGGGTCTGTAAATAGTGAGAAGGCCACGATATGGTTCGATAAATAGTGCGAAGGAGAAGAGATGGGTCTGTAAATAGTGAGAAGGCCACGAGATGGGTCTTCTGCACTGTTTGAGTCTGTAAATAGTGAGAAGGACACGAGATGGGTCTGTAAGTAGTGAGAAGGACACGAGATGGGTCTGTAAATAGTGAGAAGGACACGAATTGGGTCTGTCAATAGTGAGAAGGACAAGAGATGATCTGTAAATAGTGAGATGGACATGAAATGGGCCTCTTACTCTGTATGCGCCTGTTAATAAAGAGAAGACATGAGATGGATCTGTAAATAGCGAGTAGGACACGAGATGGGCCTCCTACACAAGGTGGGTCTGTAAGTAGTGAGAAGGACACGAGATTGTTCTGTAAATAGTTGGAAGGACCCGAGATGGGCCTCCTACACAAGATGGGTCTGTAAGTAGTGAGAAGGACATGAGATGTATCTATAAGTAGTGAGAAGGACATGAGATGGGCCTCCTGCTCTGTATGGGTCTGTAAATAGTGAGAAGGCCACGAGATGCTCTTTCTGCACAAGATGTGTCTGTAAATAGTGAGAAGGACACGAGATGGGTCTGTAAATAGTTGGAAGGACCCGAGATGGGCCTCCTACACAAAATGGGTCTGTAAGTAGTGAGAAGGACATGAGATGTATCTATAAGTAGTGAGAAGGACATGAGATGTGCCTCCTGCTCTGTATGGGTCTGTAAATACAGAAGGACACGAGATGGGTCTCCTGCTCTGCATGGGTCTGTAAATAGTGAGAAGGACACGAGATGGGTCTGTAAATAGTGAGAAGGACACGAGATGGGTCTGTGAATAGTGAGAAGGACACGAGATATTCTGTAAGTAGTGAGAAGGACACGAGATGGGTCTGTAAATAGTGAGAAGGACGCGCGAAGGGTCTATAGATAGTGAGAAGGACACCAGATGTGTCTGTAAATAGTGAGAAGGACACGAGATGTGTCTCCTGCAATGTATGGGTCTGTAATTAGCGAGAAGGACACGACATGGGTCTCCTGCACCGTATGGGTGTGTAAATGATGAGATGGCCATGAGATGGTTCTCCGGCACTGCATGGGTCTGTAAATACTGAGAAGGCCACGAGATGCTCTTTCTGCTCTGTATGGGTTTGTAAATAGTGAGAAGGACACGAGATTGGTCTCCTGCACTGTATGGGACTGTAAATAGTGAGAAGGACACGAGATGCGTCTCCTGCACTGTATGGGTCTGTAAATAGTGAGAAGGACACGAGATGGGTCTGTAAATAGTGAGAAGGACACGAGATGGGTCTGTAAATAGTGAGAAGGACACGAGATGGGCCTCCTGCTCTGTATGGGTCTGTAAATAGTGAGAAGGACACGAGATGGGTCTGTAAATAGTGAGAAGGACACGAGATGGGCCTCCTGCTCTGTATGGGTCTGTAAATAGTGAGAAGGACACGAGATGGGTCTGTAAATAGTGAGAAGGACACGAGATGGGTCTGTAAATAGTGAGAAGGACACAAGATTCGTCTCCTGCACTGTATGGGTCTGTAAATAGTGAGAAGGACACGAGATGTGTCTCCTGCACTGTATGGGTCTGTAATTAGTGAGAAGGACACGAGATGGGTCTGTAGATATTGAGAAGGACACAAGATTCGTCTCCTGCACTGTATGGGTCTGTAAATAGTGAGAAGGACACGAGATGGGTCTGTAAATAGTGAGAAGGACAAGAGATGGGTCTGTAAATAGTGAGAAGGACACGAGATGGGCCTCCTACAAGAGATGGATCTGCAAACAGTGAGAAGGACATGAGATGTGTCTGTAAATAGTGAGAAGGACACGAGATGGGCCTCCTGCTCTGTATGGGTCTGTAAATAGTGAGAAGGACACGAGATGGGCCTCCTGCTCGGCATGTGACTGTAAATAGTGAGAAGGTCACGAGATGGGTCTGTAAATAGTTGGAAGGACCCGAGATGGGCCTCCTACACAAGATGGGTCTGTAAGTAGTGAGAAGGACATGAGATGTATCTATAAGTAGTGAGAAGGACATGAGATGGGCCTCCTGCTCTGTATGGGTCTGTAAATAGAGAAGGACACGAGATGGGTCTCCTGCTCTGTATGGGTCTGTAAATAGTGAGAAGGACACGAGATGGGTCTGTAAATAGTGAGAAGGACACGAGATGGGTCTCCTGCACTGTATGGGTCTGTAAATAGTGAGAAGGACACGAGATGGGTCTGTAAATAGTGAGAAGGACACGAGATGGGTCTGTAAATAGTGAGAAGGACACGAGATCTTTCTGTAAGTAGTGAGAAGGACACGAGAAAACTGACAGAGAACATAAAAACGGACTGTAAAAGCTTTTATAGATATGTAAAAAGGAAAAGACTGATAAAGACAAATGTAGGTCCCCTGCAAACAGAAACAGGTGAATTGATTATGGGGAGCAAGGACATGGCAGACCAATTGAATAATTTCTTTGGTTCTGTCTTCACTAAGGAGGACATAAATAATCTTCCAGAAATAGTAAGGGACAGAGGGTCCAGTGAGATGGAGGAACTGAGCGAAATACATGTTAGTAGGGAAGTGGTGTTAGGTAAATTGAAGGGATTGAAGGCAGATAAATCCCCAGGGCCAGATGGTCTGCATCCCAGAGTGCTTAAGGAAGTGGCCCAAGAAATAGTGGATGCATTAGTGATAATTTTTCAAAACTCGTTAGATTCTGGACTAGTTCCTGAGGATTGGAGGGTGGCTAATGTAACCCCACTTTTTAAAAAAGGAGGGAGAGAGAAACCGGGGAATTATAGGCCGGTTAGCCTAACGTCGGTGGTGGGGAAACTGCTGGAGTCAGTTATCAAGGATGTGATAACAGCACATTTGGAAAGCGGTGAAATGATCGGACAAAGTCAGCATGGATTTGTGAAAGGAAAATCATGTCTGACGAATCTCATAGAATTTTTTGAGGATGTAACTCGTTGAGTGGATAGGGGAGAACCAGTGGATGTGGTATATTTGGATTTTCAAAAGGCTTTTGACAAGGTCCCACATAGGAGATTAGTGTGCAAACTTAAAGCACACGGTATTGGGGGTAAGGTATTGGTGTGGGTGGAGAATTGGTTAGCAGACAGGAAGCAAAGAGTGGGAATAAACGGGACCTTTTCAGAATGGCAGGCGGTGACTAGTGGGGTACCGCAAGGCTCAGTGCTGGGACCCCAGTTGTTTACAATATATATTAATGACTTGGATGAGGGAATTAAATGCAGCATCTCCAAGTTTGCGGATGACACAAAGCTGGGTGGCAGTGTTAGCAGTGAGGAGGATGCTAAGAGGATGCAGGGTGACTTGGATAGGTTGGGTGAGTGGGCAAACTCATGGCAGATGCAATTTAATGTGGATAAATGTGAAGTTATCCACTTTGGTGGCAAAAATAGGAAAACAGATTATTATCTGAATGGTGGCCGATTAGGAAAAGGGGAGGTGCAACGAGACCTGGGTGTCATTATACACCAGTCATTGAAAGTGGGCATGCAGGTACAGCAGGCGGTGAAAAAGGCGAACGGTATGCTGGCATTTATAGCGAGAGGATTCGAGTACAGGAGCAGGGAGGTACTACTGCAGTTGTACAAGGCCTTGGTGAGACCACACCTGGAGTATTGTGTGCAGTTTTGGTCCCCTAATCTGAGGAAAGACATCTTTGCCATAGAGGGAGTACAAAGAAGGTTCACCAGATTGATTCCTGGGATGGCAGGTCTTTCATATGAAGAAAGACTGGATGAACTGGGCTTGTACTCGTTGGAATTTAGAAGATTGAGGGGGGATCTGATTGAAACGTATAAGATCCTAAAGGGATTGGACAGGCTAGATGCGGGAAGATTGTTCCCGATGTTGGGGAGGTCTAGAACGAGGGGTCACAGTTTGAGGATAGAGGGGAAGCCTTTTAGGACCGAGGTTAGGAAAAACTTCTTCACACAGAGAGTGGTGAATCTGTGGAATTCTCTGCCACAGCAAACTGTTGAGGCCAGTTCATTAGCTATGTTTAAAAGGAAGTTAGATATGGCCCTTGTGGCTACAGGGGTCAGGGGGTATGGAGGGAAGGCTGGGTTCTGAGTTGGATGATCAGCCATGATCATAATAAATGGCGGTGCAGGCTCGAAGGGCCGAATGGCCTACTCCTGCACCTATTTTCTATGTTTCTATGTTTCTATGTAATTAGTGAGAAGGACACGACATGGGTCTCCTGCACTCTATGGGTGTGTAAATGATGAGATGCCCATGAGATGGTTCACCGGCACTGTATGGGTCTGTAAATAATGACAAGGCCACGAGATGCTTTTTCTGCTCTGTATGGGTTTGTAAATAGTGAGAAGGACACGAGATTGGTCTCCTGCACTATATGGGTCTGTAATTAGTGAGAAGGACACATGATTCGTCTCCTGCACTGTATGGGTCTGTAAATAGTGAGAAGGACACGAAATCTGTCTGTAAGTAGTGAGGAGGACACGAGATGGGTCTGTAAATAGTGAGAAGGACAAGAGATGGGCCTCCTGCTCTGTATGGGAATATAAATAGTGAGGAGGACACGAGATGGGTCTGTAAATAGTGAGAAGGATACGAGATGGGCCTCCTGCTCTGCATGGGTCTGTAAATAGTTAGAAGGACACGAGATGGGTCTGTAAATAGTGAGAATGACACGAGATGGGTCTGTAAATAATGAGAAGGACACAAGATTCGTCTCCTGCACTGTATGGGTCTGCAAATAGTGAGAAGGACACGAGATGTGTCTTCTGCACTGTGTGGGTCTGTAATTAGTGAGAAGGACACGAGATGGGTCTGTAGATATTGAGAAGGACACAAGATTCGTCTCCTGCACTGTATGGGTCTGTAAATAGTGAGAAGGATTCGCGATGTGTCTATAAATTGTGAGAAGGACACCAGATGTGTCAGTAAATAGTGAGAAGGTCACGGGATCAGTCTGTATGTAGTGAGAAGGCATTAGATGGGTCAGTAAATATTGAAAAGGACACGAGATAGTTGTCCTGCACTGTATGCGTCTCTAAATATTGAGGACGTGAGATGCGTCTGTAAATAGTGAGAAGGACAAGAGTTGGGTCTGTAAATAGTGAGAAGGACACGAGATGGGCCTCCTGCTCTGTATGGGTCTGTAAATAGTGAGGAGGACACGAGATGGGTCTATAAATAGTGAGAATGACACCAGATGTGTCTGTAAATAGTGAGAAGGTCGTCAGATGTGTCTGTAAATTGTGGGAAGGTCACGAGATGGGCCTCTTGCTCTGTATGGGTCTGTAAATAGTGAGAAGGCCACGAGATGGGTCTTCTGGACTGTATGGGTCTGTAAATAGTGAGAAGGACACGACATGGGTCCCCTGCACTGTATGGGTCTGTGATTAGTGAGAAGGACACGAGATGGGTCTGAAAATTGTGAGAAGGACGCGAGATGGGTCTGTAAATAGTGAGAAGGACACAAGATTCGTCTCCTGCACTGTATGGGTCTGTAAATAGTAAGAAGGACACGAGATGTGTCTTCTGCACTGTGTGGGTCTGTAATTAGTGAGAAGGACACGAGATGGGTCTGTAGATATTGAGAAGGACACAAGATACGTCTCCTGCTTCTGTATAGGTCTGTAAATAGTGAGAAGGACACGAGATGGGCCTCCTGCTCTGCATGGGTCTGTAAATAGTGAGAAAGACACGAGATGGGTCTGTAAATAGTGAGAACAATACGCGATGCGTCTATAAATTGTGAGAAGGACACCAGATGTGTCTGTAAATAGTGAGAAGGTCACGAGATCAGTCTGTAAGTAGTGAGAAGGACATGAGAAGTGTCTGTAAATAGTGAGAAGGACACGAGATGTGTATCCTGCTCTGTATGGGTCTGTAATTAGTGAGAAGGACACAAGATGGGTCAGTAGATATTGAGAAGGACACGAGATAGTTGTCCTGCACTGTTTTGGTCTGTAAATATTGACGACGCGAGATGCGTCTGTAAATAGTGAGAAGGACAAGGGTTGGGTCTGTAAATAGTGAGAAGGACACGAGATGGGCCTCCTGCTCTGTATGGGTCTGTAAATAGTGAGAAGGACACGAGATGGGTCTGTAAATAGTGAGAAGGACACGAAATCTGTCTGTAAGTAGTGAGAAGGACACGAGATGGGTCTGTAAATAGTGAGAAGGACACGAGATGGGCCTCCTGCTCTGTATGGGAATGTAAATGGTGAGGAGGACACGAGATGGGTCTGTAAATAGTGAGAAGGATACGAGATGGGCCTTCTGCTCTGCATGGGTCTGTAAATAGTGAGATGGCCACGAGATGCTCTTCCTGCTCTGTATGGGTTTGTTAATAGTGAGAAGGACACGAGATGCGTCTCTAAATAGTGAGAAGATGACGTGATGTGTCTGTAAGTAGTGAGAAGGGCAAGAGATGGGTCTGTAAATAGTGAGAAGGACAAGAGATGGTTATGTAAATAGTGAGAAGGACACCATATGGGTCTCCTGCAGTGTATGGGTCTGTAAATAGTGATAAAGACACGAGATGGTTCTCCTGCAGTGTATGGGTCTGTAAATAGTGAGAGGGCCACGAGATGGGTCTTCTGCACTGTTTGGGTCTGTAAATAGTGAGAAGGACACGAGATGGGTCTAGAAATAGTGCGAAGGAGAAGAGATGGGTCTATAAATTGTGAAAAGGCCACGAGATGGGCCTCCTACACTATATGGGTTTGTAAATAGTGAGAAGGACACGAGATGGGTCTGTAAGTAGTGAGAAGGACACGAGATGGGTCTGTAAATAGTGAGAAGGACACGAATTGGGTCTGTCAATAGTGAGAATGACAAGAGATGATCTGTAAATAGTGAGCTGGACATGAAATGGGCCTCTTACTCTGTATGCACCTTTAAATAAACAGTAGACGTGAGATGGATCTGTAAATAGCGAGTAGGACACGAGATGGGCCTCCTACACAAGGTGGGTCTGTAAGTAGTGAGAAGGACACGAGATGGTTCTGTAAATAGTTTGAAGGACCCGAGATGGGCCTCCTACACAAGATGAGTCTGCAAGTAGTGAGAAGGACATGAGATGTATCTATAAGTAGTGAGAAGGACATGAGATGGGCCTCCTGCTCTGTCTGGGTCTGTAAATAGTGAGAAGGACACGAGATGGGTCTCCTGCTCTGTATGGGTCTGTAAATAGTGAGAAGGACACGAGATCTTTCTGTAAGTAGTGAGAAGGACACGAGATGGGTCTGTAAATAGTGAGAAGGACACGCGATGGGTCTATAGATAGTGAGAAGGACACCAGATGTGTCTAAATAGTGAGAAAGACACGAGATCAGTCTGTAAGTAGTGAGAAGGACATGAGATCGGTCTGTAAATAGTGAGAAGGACACGAGATGTGTCTCCTGCAATGTATGGGTCTGCAATTAGTGAGAAGGACACGACATGGGTCTCCTGCACTGTATGGGTGTATAAATGATGAGATGCCCATGAGATGGTTCTCCGGCACTGTATGGGTCTGTAAATAATGAGAAGGCCACGAGATGCTCGTTCTGCTCTGTATGGGTTTGTAAATAGTGAGAAGGACACGAGATTGGTCTCCTGCACTGTATGGGTCTGTAAATAGTGAGAAGGCCACGAGATGCTCTTCCTGCTCTGTATGGGTTTGTAAATAGTGAGAAGGACACGAGATGCGTCTTAAATAGTGAGAAGATGACGTGATGGGTCTGTAAGTAGTGAGAAGGGCAAGACATGGGTCTGTAAATAGTGAGAAGGACAAGAGATGGTTATCTAAATAGTGAGAAGGACACCAGATGGTTCTCCTGCAGTGTATGGGTCTGTAAATAGTGAGTGGCCACGAAATGGGTCTTCTGCACTGTTTGGGTCTGTAAATAGTGAGAAGGACACGAGATGGTTCGATAAATAGTGCGAAGGAGAAGAGATGGGTCTATAAATTGTGAAAAGACCACGAGATGGGCCTCCTTCACTATATGGGTTTCTAAATAGTGAGACGGACACGAGATGGGTCTGTAAGTAGTGAGAAGGACACGAGATGGATCTGTAAATAGTGAGAAGGACACGAAATCTGTCTGTAAGTAGTGAGGAGGACACGAGATGGGTCTGTAAATAGTGAGAAGGACAAGAGATGGGCCTCCTGCTCTGTATGGGAATGTAAATAGTGAGGAGGACACGAGATGCGTCTGTAAATAGTGAGAAGGATACGAGATGGGCCTCCTGCTCTGCATGGGTCTGTAAATAGTGAGAAGGACACGAGATGGGTCTGTAAATAGTGAGAATGACACGAGATGGGTCTGTAAATAATGAGAAGGACACAAGATTCGTCTCCTGCACTGTATGGGTCTGTAAATAGTGAGAAGGACACGAGATGTGTCTTCTGCACTGTGTGGGTCTGTAATTAGTGAGAAGGACACGAGATGGGTCTGTAGATATTGAGAAGGACACGAGATTCGTCTCCTGCACTGTATGGGTCTGTAAATAGTGAGAAGGACACGAGATGGGTCTGTAAATAGTGAGAAGGACACGAGATGGATCTGTAAATAGTTGGAAGGACCCGAGATGGGCCTCCTACACAAGATGGGTCTGTAAGTAGTAAGAAGGACATGAGATGTATCTATAAGTAGTGAGAAGGACATGAGATGGGCCTCCTGCTCTGTATGGTTCTGTGAATAGTGAGAAGGACACGAGATGGGTCTGTAAATAGTGAGCAGGACACGAGATGGTTCTGTAAATAGTTGGAAGGACCCGAGACGGGCCTCCTACACAAGATGGGTCTGTAAGTAATAAGAAGGACATGAGATGTATCGATAAGTAGTGAGAAGGACATGAGATGGGCCTCCTGCTCTGTATGGGTCTGTAAATAGTGAGAAGGACACGAGATGGGTCTCCTGCTCTGTATGGGTCTCAATTAGTGAGAAGGACACGAGATGGGTCTGTAAATAGTGAGAAGGACACGAGATGGGTCTCCTGCTCTGTATGGGTCTCAATTAGTGAGAAGGACACGAGATGGGTCTGTAAATAGTGAGAAGGACACGAGTTATGTCTGTAAATAGTGAGAAGGACACGAGATCTTTCTGTAAGTAGTGAGAAGGACACGAGAAAACTGGCAGAGAACATAAAAACGGACTGTAAAAGCTTTTATAGATATGTAAAAAGGAAAAGACTGATAAAGACAAATGTAGGTCCCCTGCAAACAGAAACAGGTGAATTGATTATGGGGAGCAAGGACATGGCAGACCAATTTAATAATTTCTTTGGTTCTGTCTTCACTAAGGAGGACATAAATAATCTTCCAGAAATAGTAGGGGACAGAGGGTCCAGTGAGATGGAGGAACTGAGCGAAATACATGTTAGTAGGGAAGTGGTGTTAGGTAAATTGAAGGGATTGAAGGCAGATAAATCCCCAGGGCCAGATGGTCTGCATCCCAGAGTGCTTAAGGAAGTGGCCCAAGAAATAGTGGATGCATTAGTGATAATTTTTCAAAACTCGTTAGATTCTGGACTAGTTCCTGAGGATTGGAGGGTGGCTAATGTAACCCCACTTTTTAAAAAAGGAGGGAGAGAGAAACCGGGGAATTATAGGCCGGTTAGCCTAACGTCGGTGGTGGGGAAACTGCTGGAGTCAGTTATCAAGGATGTGATAACAGCACATTTGGAAAGCGGTGAAATGATCGGACAAAGTCAGCATGGATTTGTGAAAGGAAAATCATGTCTGACGAATCTCATAGAATTTTTTGAGGATGTAACTCGTTGAGTGGATAGGGGAGAACCAGTGGATGTGGTATATTTGGATTTTCAAAAGGCTTTTGACAAGGTCCCACATAGGAGATTAGTGTGCAAACTTAAAGCACACGGTATTGGGGGTAAGGTATTGGTGTGGGTGGAGAATTGGTTAGCAGACAGGAAGCAAAGAGTGGGAATAAACGGGACCTTTTCAGAATGGCAGGCGGTGACTAGTGGGGTACCGCAAGGCTCAGTGCTGGGACCCCAGTTGTTTACAATATATATTAATGACTTGGATGAGGGAATTAAATGCAGCATCTCCAAGTTTGTGGATGACACAAAGCTGGGTGGCAGTGTTAGCAGTGAGGAGGATGCTAAGAGGATGCAGGGTGACTTGGATAGGTTGGGTGAGTGGGCAAACTCATGGCAGATGCAATTTAATGTGGATAAATGTGAAGTTATCCACTTTGGTGGCAAAAATAGGAAAACAGATTATTATCTGAATGGTGGCCGATTAGGAAAAGGGGAGGTGCAACGAGACCTGGGTGTCATTATACACCAGTCATTGAAAGTGGGCATGCAGGTACAGCAGGCGGTGAAAAAGGCGAACGGTATGCTGGCATTTATAGCGAGAGGATTCGAGTACAGGAGCAGGGAGGTACTACTGCAGTTGTACAAGGCCTTGGTGAGACCACACCTGGAGTATTGTGTGCAGTTTTGGTCCCCTAATCTGAGGAAAGACATCTTTGCCATAGAGGGAGTACAAAGAAGGTTCACCAGATTGATTCCTGGGATGGCAGGTCTTTCATATGAAGAAAGACTGGATGAACTGGGCTTGTACTCGTTGGAATTTAGAAGATTGAGGGGGGATCTGATTGAAACGTATAAGATCCTAAAGGGATTGGACAGGCTAGATGCGGGAAGATTGTTCCCGATGTTGGGGAGGTCTAGAACGAGGGGTCACAGTTTGAGGATAGAGGGGAAGCCTTTTAGGACCGAGGTTAGGAAAAACTTCTTCACACAGAGAGTGGTGAATCTGTGGAATTCTCTGCCACAGCAAACTGTTGAGGCCAGTTCATTAGCTATGTTTAAAAGGAAGTTAGATATGGCCCTTGTGGCTACAGGGGTCAGGGGGTATGGAGGGAAGGCTGGGTTCTGAGTTGGATGATCAGCCATGATCATAATAAATGGCGGTGCAGGCTCGAAGGGCCGAATGGCCTACTCCTGCACCTATTTTCTATGTTTCTATGTTTCTATGTTATTAGTGAGAAGGACACGACATGGGTCTCCTGCACTGTATGGGTGTGTAAATGATGAGATGCCCATGAGATGGTTCACCGACACTGTATGGGTCTGTAAATAATGACAAGGCCACGAGATGCTTTTTCTGCTCTGTATGGGTTTGTAAATAGTGAGAAGGACACGAGATTGGTCTCCTGCACTATATGGGTCTGTAATTAGTGAGAAGGACACAAGATTCGTCTCCTGCACTGTATGGGTCTGTAAATAGTGAGAAGGACACGAAATCTGTCTGTAAGTAGTGAGGAGGACACGAGATGGGTCTGTAAATAGTGAGAAGGACAAGAGATGGGCCTCCTGCTCTGTATGGGAATATAAATAGTGAGGAGGACACGAGATGGGTCTGTAAATAGTGAGAAGGATACGAGATGGGCCTCCTGCTCTGCATGGGTCTGTAAATAGTTAGAAGGACACGAGATGGGTCTGTAAATAGTGAGAATGACACGAGATGGGTCTGTAAATAATGAGAAGGACACAAGATTCGTCTCCTGCACTGTATGGGTCTGCAAATAGTGAGAAGGACACGAGATGTGTCTCCTGCACTGTGTGGGTCTGTAATTAGTGAGAAGGACACGAGATGGGTCTGTAGATATTGAGAAGGACACAAGATTCGTCTCCTGCACTGTATGGGTCTGTAAATAGTGAGAAGGACACGAGATGGGTCTGTAAATAGTGAGAAGGACACGAGATGGATCTGTAAATAGTTGGAAGGACCCGAGATGGGCCTCCTACACAAGATGGGTCTGTAAGTAGTAAGAAGGACATGAGATGTATCTATAAGTAGTGAGAAGGACATGAGATGGGCCTCCTGCTCTGTATGGTTCTGTGAATAGTGAGAAGGACACGAGATGGGTCTGTAAATAGTGAGCAGGACACGAGATGGTTCTGTAAATAGTTGGAAGGACCCGAGACGGGCCTCCTACACAAGATGGGTCTGTAAGTAATAAGAAGGACATGAGATGTATCGATAAGTAGTGAGAAGGACATGAGATGGGCCTCCTGCTCTGTATGGGTCTGTAAATAGTGAGAAGGACACGAGATGGGTCTCCTGCTCTGTATGGGTCTCAATTAGTGAGAAGGACACGAGATGGGTCTGTAAATAGTGAGAAGGACACGAGATGGGTCTCCTGCTCTGTATGGGTCTCAATTAGTGAGAAGGACACGAGATGGGTCTGTAAATAGTGAGAAGGACACGAGATCTTTCTGTAAGTAGTGAGAAGGACACGAGAAAACTGGCAGAGAACATAAAAACGGACTGTAAAAGCTTTTATAGATATGTAAAAAGGAAAAGACTGATAAAGACAAATGTAGGTCCCCTGCAAACAGAAACAGGTGAATTGATTATGGGGAGCAAGGACATGGCAGACCAATTGAATAATTTCTTTGGTTCTGTCTTCACTAAGGAGGACATAAATAATCTTCCAGAAATAGTAAGGGACAGAGGGTCCAGTGAGATGGAGGAACTGAACGAAATACATGTTAGTAGGGAAGTGGTGTTAGGTAAATTGAAGGGATTGAAGGCAGATAAATCCCCAGGGCCAGATGGTCTGCATCCCAGAGTGCTTAAGGAAGCGGCCCAAGAAATAGTGGATGCATTAGTGATAATTTTTCAAAACTCGTTAGATTCTGGACTAGTTCCTGAGGATTGGAGGGTGGCTAATGTAACCCCACTTTTTAAAAAAGGAGGGAGAGAGAAACCGGGGAATTATAGGCCGGTTAGCCTAACGTCGGTGGTGGGGAAACTGCTGGAGTCAGTTATCAAGGATGTGATAACAGCACATTTGGAAAGCGGTGAAATGATCGGACAAAGTCAGCATGGATTTGTGAAAGGAAAATCATGTCTGACGAATCTCATAGAATTTTTTGAGGATGTAACTCGTTGAGTGGATAGGGGAGAACCAGTGGATGTGGTATATTTGGATTTTCAAAAGGCTTTTGACAAAGTCCCACATAGGAGATTAGTGTGCAAACTTAAAGCACACGGTATTGGGGGTAAGGTATTGGTGTGGGTGGAGAATTGGTTAGCAGACAGGAAGCAAAGAGTGGGAATAAACGGGACCTTTTCAGAATGGCAGGCGGTGACTAGTGGGGTACCGCAAGGCTCAGTGCTGGGACCCCAGTTGTTTACAATATATATTAATGACTTGGATGAGGGAATTAAATGCAGCATCTCCAAGTTTGCGGATGACACAAAGCTGGGTGGCAGTGTTAGCAGTGAGGAGGATGCTAAGAGGATGCAGGGTGACTTGGATAGGTTGGGTGAGTGGGCAAACTCATGGCAGATGCAATTTAATGTGGATAAATGTGAAGTTATCCACTTTGGTGGCAAAAATAGGAAAACAGATTATTATCTGAATGGTGGCCGATTAGGAAAAGGGGAGGTGCAATGAGACCTGGGTGTCATTATACACCAGTCATTGAAAGTGGGCATGCAGGTACAGCAGGCGGTGAAAAAGGCGAACGGTATGCTGGCATTTATAGCGAGAGGATTCGAGTACAGGAGCAGGGAGGTACTACCGCAGTTGTACAAGGCCTTGGTGAGACCACACCTGGAGTATTGTGTGCAGTTTTGGTCCCCTAATCTGAGGAAAGACATCTTTGCCATAGAGGGAGTACAAAGAAGGTTCACCAGATTGATTCCTGGGATGGCAGGTCTTTCATATGAAGAAAGACTGGATGAACTGGGCTTGTACTCGTTGGAATTTAGAAGATTGAGGGGGGATCTGATTGAAACGTATAAGATCCTAAAGGGATTGGACAGGCTAGATGCGGGAAGATTGTTCCCGATGTTGGGGAGGTCTAGAACGAGGGGTCACAGTTTGAGGATAGAGGGGAAGCCTTTTAGGACCGAGGTTAGGAAAAACTTCTTCACACAGAGAGTGGTGAATCTGTGGAATTCTCTGCCACAGCAAACTGTTGAGGCCAGTTCATTAGCTATGTTTAAAAGGAAGTTAGATATGGCCCTTGTGGCTACAGGGGTCAGGGGGTATGGAGGGAAGGCTGGGTTCTGAGTTGGATGATCAGCCATGATCATAATAAATGGCGGTGCAGGCTCGAAGGGCCGAATGGCCTACTCCTGCACCTATTTTCTATGTTTCTATGTTTCTATGTAATTAGTGAGAAGGACACGACATGGGTCTCCTGCACTGTATGGGTGTGTAAATGATGAGATGCCCATGAGATGGTTCACCGACACTGTATGGGTCTGTAAATAATGACAAGGCCACGAGATGCTTTTTCTGCTCTGTATGGGTTTGTAAATAGTGAGAAGGACACGAGATTGGTCTCCTGCACTATATGGGTCTGTAATTAGTGAGAAGGACACAAGATTCGTCTCCTGCACTGTATGGGACTGTAAATAGTGAGAAGGACACGTAATCTGTCTGTAAGTAGTGAGGAGGACACAAGATGGGTCTGTAAATAGTGCGAAGGACAAGAGATGGGCCGCCTGCTCTGTATGGGAATGTAAATAGTGAGGAGGACACGAGATGGGTCTGTAAATAGTGAGAAGGATACGAGATGGGCCTCCTGCTCTGCATGGGTCTGCAAATAGTGAGAAGGACACGAGATTTGTCTTCTGCACTGTGTGGGTCTGTAATTAGTGAGAAGGACACGAGATGGATCTGTAGATATTGAGAAGGACACAAGATTCGTCTCCTGCACTGTATGGGTCTGTAAATAGTGAGAAGGACACGAGATGGGCCTCCTGCTCTGTATGGGTCTGTAAATAGTGAGAAAGACACGAGATGGGTCTGTAAATAGTGAGAAGGATTCGCGATGTGTCTATAAATTGTGAGAAGGACACCAGATGTGTCAGTAAATAGTGAGAAGGTCACGGGATCAGTCTGTATGTAGTGAGAAGGCATGAGATGGGTCAGTAGATATTGAAAAGGACACGAGATAGTTGTCCTGCACTGTATGCGTCTCTAAATATTGAGGACGTGAGATGCGTCTGTAAATAGTGAGAAGGACAAGAGTTGGGTCTGTAAATAGTGAGAAGGACACGAGATGGGCCTCCTGCTCTGTATGGGTCTGTAAATAGTGAGGAGGACACGAGATGGGTCTATAAATAGTGAGAATGACACCAGATGTGTCTGTAAATAGTGAGAAGGTCGTCAGATGTGTCTGTAAATTGTGAGAAGGTCACGAGATGGGCCTCTTGCTCTGTATGGGTCTATAAATAGTGAGAAGGCCACGAGATGGGTCTTCTGGACTGTATGGGTCTGTAAATAGTGAAAAGGACATGACATGGGTCCCCTGCACTGTATGGGTCTGTGATTAGTGAGAAGGACACGAGATGCGTCTGAAAATTGTGAGAAGGACGCGAGATGGGTCTGTAAATAGTGAGAAGGACACAAGATTCGTCTCCTGCACTGTATGGGTCTGTAAATAGTGAGAAGGACACGAGATGTGTCTTCTGCACTGTGTGGGTCTGTAATTAGTGAGAAGGACACGAGATGGGTCTGTAGATATTCAGAAGGACACAAGATACGTCTCCTGCTTCTGTATAGGTCTGTAAATAGTGAGAAGGACACGAGATGGGCCTCCTGCTCTGCATGGGTCTGTAAATAGTGAGAAAGACACGAGATGGGTCTGTAAATAGTGAGAACAATACGCGATGCGTCTATAAATTGTGAGAAGGACACCAGATGTGTCTGTAAATAGTGAGAAGGTCACGAGATCAGTCTGTAAGTAGTGAGAAGGACATGAGAAGTGTCTGTAAATAGTGAGAAGGACACGAGATGTGTATCCTGCACTGTATGGGTCTGTAATTAGTGAGAAGGACACAAGATGGGTCAGTAGATATTGAGAAGGACACGAGATAGTTGTCCTGCACTGTTTTGGTTTGTAAATATTGACGACGCGAGATGCGTCTGTAAATAGTGAGAAGGACAAGAGTTGGGTCTGTAAATAGTGAGAAGGACACGAGATGGGCCTCCTGCTCTGTATGGGTCTGTAAATAGTGAGAAGGACACGAGTTGGGTCTGTAAATAGTGAGAAGGACACGAAATCTGTCTGTAAGTAGTGAGAAGGACACGAGATGGGTCTGTAAATAGTGAGAAGGACACGAGATGGGCCTCCTGCTCTGTATGGGAATGTAAATGGTGAGGAGGACACGAGATGGGTCTGTAAATAGTGAGAAGGATACGAGATGGGCCTTCTGCTCTGCATGGGTCTGTAAATAGTGAGATGGCCACGAGATGCTCTTCCTGCTCTGTATGGGTTTGTTAATAGTGAGAAGGACACGAGATGCGTCTCTAAATAGTGAGAAGATGACGTGATGTGTCTGTAAGTAGTGAGAAGGGCAAGAGATGGGTCTGTAAATAGTGAGAAGGACAAGAGATTGTTATGTAAATAGTGAGAAGGACACCATATGGGTCTCCTGCAGTGTATGGGTCTGTAAATAGTGATAAAGACACGAGATGGTTCTCCTGCAGTGTATGGGTCTGTAAATAGTGAGAAGGCCACGAGATGGGTCTTCTGCACTGTTTGGGTCTGTAAATAGTGAGAAGGACACGAGATGGGTCTAGAAATAGTGCGAAGGAGAAGAGATGGGTCTATAAATTGTGAAAAGGCCACGAGATGGGCCTCCTACACTATATGTGTTTGTAAATAGTGAGAAGGACACGAGATGGGTCTGTAAGTAGTGAGAAGGACACGAGATGGGTCTGTAAATAGTGAGAAGGACACGAATTGGGTCTGTCAATAGTGAGAATGACAAGAGATGATCTGTAAATAGTGAGCTGGACATGAAATGGGCCTCTTACTCTGTATGCACCTTTAAATAAACAGTAGACGTGAGATGGAACTGTAAATAGTGAGTAGGACACGAGATGGGCCTCCTACACAAGGTGGGTCTGTAAGTAGTGAGAAGGACACGAGATGGGTCTGTAGATATTGAGAAGGACACAAGATTCGTCTCCTGCACTGTATGGGTCTGTAAATAGTGAGAAGGACACGAGATGGGTCTGTAAATAGTGAGAAGGACACGAGATGGATCTGTAAATAGTTGGAAGGACCCGAGATGGGCCTCCTACACAAGATGGGTCTGTAAGTAGTAAGAAGGACATGAGATGTATCTATAAGTAGTGAGAAGGACATGAGATGGGCCTCCTGCTCTGTATGGTTC
The DNA here is from genome assembly GCF_963921235.1 of Mobula hypostoma. Taxonomy (NCBI): domain Eukaryota; kingdom Metazoa; phylum Chordata; class Chondrichthyes; order Myliobatiformes; family Myliobatidae; genus Mobula; species Mobula hypostoma. The sequence goes on from NC_086102.1 coordinate 102,456,672, forward strand.
TGTGAATAGTGAGAAGGACACGAGATGGGTCTGTAAATAGTGAGCAGGACACGAGATGGTTCTGTAAATAGTTGGAAGGACCCGAGACGGGCCTCCTACACAAGATGGGTCTGTAAGTAATAAGAAGGACATGAGATGTATCGATAAGTAGTGAGAAGGACATGAGATGGGCCTCCTGCTCTGTATGGGTCTGTAAATAGTGAGAAGGACACGAGATGGGTCTCCTGCTCTGTATGGGTCTCAATTAGTGAGAAGGACACGAGATGGGTCTGTAAATAGTGAGAAGGACACGAGATGGGTCTCCTGCTCTGTATGGGTCTCAATTAGTGAGAAGGACACGAGATGGGTCTGTAAATAGTGAGAAGGACACGAGATCTTTCTGTAAGTAGTGAGAAGGACACGAGAAAACTGGCAGAGAACATAAAAACGGACTGTAAAAGCTTTTATAGATATGTAAAAAGGAAAAGACTGATAAAGACAAATGTAGGTCCCCTGCAAACAGAAACAGGTGAATTGATTATGGGGAGCAAGGACATGGCAGACCAATTGAATAATTTCTTTGGTTCTGTCTTCACTAAGGAGGACATAAATAATCTTCCAGAAATAGTAAGGGACAGAGGGTCCAGTGAGATGGAGGAACTGAACGAAATACATGTTAGTAGGGAAGTGGTGTTAGGTAAATTGAAGGGATTGAAGGCAGATAAATCCCCAGGGCCAGATGGTCTGCATCCCAGAGTGCTTAAGGAAGCGGCCCAAGAAATAGTGGATGCATTAGTGATAATTTTTCAAAACTCGTTAGATTCTGGACTAGTTCCTGAGGATTGGAGGGTGGCTAATGTAACCCCACTTTTTAAAAAAGGAGGGAGAGAGAAACCGGGGAATTATAGGCCGGTTAGCCTAACGTCGGTGGTGGGGAAACTGCTGGAGTCAGTTATCAAGGATGTGATAACAGCACATTTGGAAAGCGGTGAAATGATCGGACAAAGTCAGCATGGATTTGTGAAAGGAAAATCATGTCTGACGAATCTCATAGAATTTTTTGAGGATGTAACTCGTTGAGTGGATAGGGGAGAACCAGTGGATGTGGTATATTTGGATTTTCAAAAGGCTTTTGACAAAGTCCCACATAGGAGATTAGTGTGCAAACTTAAAGCACACGGTATTGGGGGTAAGGTATTGGTGTGGGTGGAGAATTGGTTAGCAGACAGGAAGCAAAGAGTGGGAATAAACGGGACCTTTTCAGAATGGCAGGCGGTGACTAGTGGGGTACCGCAAGGCTCAGTGCTGGGACCCCAGTTGTTTACAATATATATTAATGACTTGGATGAGGGAATTAAATGCAGCATCTCCAAGTTTGCGGATGACACAAAGCTGGGTGGCAGTGTTAGCAGTGAGGAGGATGCTAAGAGGATGCAGGGTGACTTGGATAGGTTGGGTGAGTGGGCAAACTCATGGCAGATGCAATTTAATGTGGATAAATGTGAAGTTATCCACTTTGGTGGCAAAAATAGGAAAACAGATTATTATCTGAATGGTGGCCGATTAGGAAAAGGGGAGGTGCAATGAGACCTGGGTGTCATTATACACCAGTCATTGAAAGTGGGCATGCAGGTACAGCAGGCGGTGAAAAAGGCGAACGGTATGCTGGCATTTATAGCGAGAGGATTCGAGTACAGGAGCAGGGAGGTACTACCGCAGTTGTACAAGGCCTTGGTGAGACCACACCTGGAGTATTGTGTGCAGTTTTGGTCCCCTAATCTGAGGAAAGACATCTTTGCCATAGAGGGAGTACAAAGAAGGTTCACCAGATTGATTCCTGGGATGGCAGGTCTTTCATATGAAGAAAGACTGGATGAACTGGGCTTGTACTCGTTGGAATTTAGAAGATTGAGGGGGGATCTGATTGAAACGTATAAGATCCTAAAGGGATTGGACAGGCTAGATGCGGGAAGATTGTTCCCGATGTTGGGGAGGTCTAGAACGAGGGGTCACAGTTTGAGGATAGAGGGGAAGCCTTTTAGGACCGAGGTTAGGAAAAACTTCTTCACACAGAGAGTGGTGAATCTGTGGAATTCTCTGCCACAGCAAACTGTTGAGGCCAGTTCATTAGCTATGTTTAAAAGGAAGTTAGATATGGCCCTTGTGGCTACAGGGGTCAGGGGGTATGGAGGGAAGGCTGGGTTCTGAGTTGGATGATCAGCCATGATCATAATAAATGGCGGTGCAGGCTCGAAGGGCCGAATGGCCTACTCCTGCACCTATTTTCTATGTTTCTATGTTTCTATGTAATTAGTGAGAAGGACACGACATGGGTCTCCTGCACTGTATGGGTGTGTAAATGATGAGATGCCCATGAGATGGTTCACCGACACTGTATGGGTCTGTAAATAATGACAAGGCCACGAGATGCTTTTTCTGCTCTGTATGGGTTTGTAAATAGTGAGAAGGACACGAGATTGGTCTCCTGCACTATATGGGTCTGTAATTAGTGAGAAGGACACAAGATTCGTCTCCTGCACTGTATGGGACTGTAAATAGTGAGAAGGACACGTAATCTGTCTGTAAGTAGTGAGGAGGACACAAGATGGGTCTGTAAATAGTGCGAAGGACAAGAGATGGGCCGCCTGCTCTGTATGGGAATGTAAATAGTGAGGAGGACACGAGATGGGTCTGTAAATAGTGAGAAGGATACGAGATGGGCCTCCTGCTCTGCATGGGTCTGCAAATAGTGAGAAGGACACGAGATTTGTCTTCTGCACTGTGTGGGTCTGTAATTAGTGAGAAGGACACGAGATGGATCTGTAGATATTGAGAAGGACACAAGATTCGTCTCCTGCACTGTATGGGTCTGTAAATAGTGAGAAGGACACGAGATGGGCCTCCTGCTCTGTATGGGTCTGTAAATAGTGAGAAAGACACGAGATGGGTCTGTAAATAGTGAGAAGGATTCGCGATGTGTCTATAAATTGTGAGAAGGACACCAGATGTGTCAGTAAATAGTGAGAAGGTCACGGGATCAGTCTGTATGTAGTGAGAAGGCATGAGATGGGTCAGTAGATATTGAAAAGGACACGAGATAGTTGTCCTGCACTGTATGCGTCTCTAAATATTGAGGACGTGAGATGCGTCTGTAAATAGTGAGAAGGACAAGAGTTGGGTCTGTAAATAGTGAGAAGGACACGAGATGGGCCTCCTGCTCTGTATGGGTCTGTAAATAGTGAGGAGGACACGAGATGGGTCTATAAATAGTGAGAATGACACCAGATGTGTCTGTAAATAGTGAGAAGGTCGTCAGATGTGTCTGTAAATTGTGAGAAGGTCACGAGATGGGCCTCTTGCTCTGTATGGGTCTATAAATAGTGAGAAGGCCACGAGATGGGTCTTCTGGACTGTATGGGTCTGTAAATAGTGAAAAGGACATGACATGGGTCCCCTGCACTGTATGGGTCTGTGATTAGTGAGAAGGACACGAGATGCGTCTGAAAATTGTGAGAAGGACGCGAGATGGGTCTGTAAATAGTGAGAAGGACACAAGATTCGTCTCCTGCACTGTATGGGTCTGTAAATAGTGAGAAGGACACGAGATGTGTCTTCTGCACTGTGTGGGTCTGTAATTAGTGAGAAGGACACGAGATGGGTCTGTAGATATTCAGAAGGACACAAGATACGTCTCCTGCTTCTGTATAGGTCTGTAAATAGTGAGAAGGACACGAGATGGGCCTCCTGCTCTGCATGGGTCTGTAAATAGTGAGAAAGACACGAGATGGGTCTGTAAATAGTGAGAACAATACGCGATGCGTCTATAAATTGTGAGAAGGACACCAGATGTGTCTGTAAATAGTGAGAAGGTCACGAGATCAGTCTGTAAGTAGTGAGAAGGACATGAGAAGTGTCTGTAAATAGTGAGAAGGACACGAGATGTGTATCCTGCACTGTATGGGTCTGTAATTAGTGAGAAGGACACAAGATGGGTCAGTAGATATTGAGAAGGACACGAGATAGTTGTCCTGCACTGTTTTGGTTTGTAAATATTGACGACGCGAGATGCGTCTGTAAATAGTGAGAAGGACAAGAGTTGGGTCTGTAAATAGTGAGAAGGACACGAGATGGGCCTCCTGCTCTGTATGGGTCTGTAAATAGTGAGAAGGACACGAGTTGGGTCTGTAAATAGTGAGAAGGACACGAAATCTGTCTGTAAGTAGTGAGAAGGACACGAGATGGGTCTGTAAATAGTGAGAAGGACACGAGATGGGCCTCCTGCTCTGTATGGGAATGTAAATGGTGAGGAGGACACGAGATGGGTCTGTAAATAGTGAGAAGGATACGAGATGGGCCTTCTGCTCTGCATGGGTCTGTAAATAGTGAGATGGCCACGAGATGCTCTTCCTGCTCTGTATGGGTTTGTTAATAGTGAGAAGGACACGAGATGCGTCTCTAAATAGTGAGAAGATGACGTGATGTGTCTGTAAGTAGTGAGAAGGGCAAGAGATGGGTCTGTAAATAGTGAGAAGGACAAGAGATTGTTATGTAAATAGTGAGAAGGACACCATATGGGTCTCCTGCAGTGTATGGGTCTGTAAATAGTGATAAAGACACGAGATGGTTCTCCTGCAGTGTATGGGTCTGTAAATAGTGAGAAGGCCACGAGATGGGTCTTCTGCACTGTTTGGGTCTGTAAATAGTGAGAAGGACACGAGATGGGTCTAGAAATAGTGCGAAGGAGAAGAGATGGGTCTATAAATTGTGAAAAGGCCACGAGATGGGCCTCCTACACTATATGTGTTTGTAAATAGTGAGAAGGACACGAGATGGGTCTGTAAGTAGTGAGAAGGACACGAGATGGGTCTGTAAATAGTGAGAAGGACACGAATTGGGTCTGTCAATAGTGAGAATGACAAGAGATGATCTGTAAATAGTGAGCTGGACATGAAATGGGCCTCTTACTCTGTATGCACCTTTAAATAAACAGTAGACGTGAGATGGAACTGTAAATAGTGAGTAGGACACGAGATGGGCCTCCTACACAAGGTGGGTCTGTAAGTAGTGAGAAGGACACGAGATGGGTCTGTAGATATTGAGAAGGACACAAGATTCGTCTCCTGCATGTATGGGTCTGTAAATAGTGAGAAGGACACGAGATGGGTCTGTAAATAGTGAGAAGGACACGAGATGGATCTGTAAATAGTTGGAAGGACCCGAGATGGGCCTCCTACACAAGATGGGTCTGTAAGTAGTAAGAAGGACATGAGATGTATCTATAAGTAGTGAGAAGGACATGAGATGGGCCTCCTGCTCTGTATGGTTCTGTGAATAGTGAGAAGGACACGAGATGGGTCTGTAAATAGTGAGCAGGACACGAGATGGTTCTGTAAATAGTTGGAAGGACCCGAGACGGGCCTCCTACACAAGATGGGTCTGTAAGTAATAAGAAGGACATGAGATGTATCGATAAGTAGTGAGAAGGACATGAGATGGGCCTCCTGCTCTGTATGGGTCTGTAAATAGTGAGAAGGACACGAGATGGGTCTCCTGCTCTGTATGGGTCTCAATTAGTGAGAAGGACACGAGATGGGTCTGTAAATAGTGAGAAGGACACGAGATGGGTCTCCTGCTCTGTATGGGTCTCAATTAGTGAGAAGGACACGAGATGGGTCTGTAAATAGTGAGAAGGACACGAGATCTTTCTGTAAGTAGTGAGAAGGACACGAGAAAACTGGCAGAGAACATAAAAACGGACTGTAAAAGCTTTTATAGATATGTAAAAAGGAAAAGACTGATAAAGACAAATGTAGGTCCCCTGCAAACAGAAACAGGTGAATTGATTATGGGGAGCAAGGACATGGCAGACCAATTGAATAATTTCTTTGGTTCTGTCTTCACTAAGGAGGACATAAATAATCTTCCAGAAATAGTAAGGGACAGAGGGTCCAGTGAGATGGAGGAACTGAACGAAATACATGTTAGTAGGGAAGTGGTGTTAGGTAAATTGAAGGGATTGAAGGCAGATAAATCCCCAGGGCCAGATGGTCTGCATCCCAGAGTGCTTAAGGAAGCGGCCCAAGAAATAGTGGATGCATTAGTGATAATTTTTCAAAACTCGTTAGATTCTGGACTAGTTCCTGAGGATTGGAGGGTGGCTAATGTAACCCCACTTTTTAAAAAAGGAGGGAGAGAGAAACCGGGGAATTATAGGCCGGTTAGCCTAACGTCGGTGGTGGGGAAACTGCTGGAGTCAGTTATCAAGGATGTGATAACAGCACATTTGGAAAGCGGTGAAATGATCGGACAAAGTCAGCATGGATTTGTGAAAGGAAAATCATGTCTGACGAATCTCATAGAATTTTTTGAGGATGTAACTCGTTGAGTGGATAGGGGAGAACCAGTGGATGTGGTATATTTGGATTTTCAAAAGGCTTTTGACAAAGTCCCACATAGGAGATTAGCAATGAGACCTGGGTGTCATTATACACCAGTCATTGAAAGTGGGCATGCAGGTACAGCAGGCGGTGAAAAAGGCGAACGGTATGCTGGCATTTATAGCGAGAGGATTCGAGTACAGGAGCAGGGAGGTACTACCGCAGTTGTACAAGGCCTTGGTGAGACCACACCTGGAGTATTGTGTGCAGTTTTGGTCCCCTAATCTGAGGAAAGACATCTTTGCCATAGAGGGAGTACAAAGAAGGTTCACCAGATTGATTCCTGGGATGGCAGGTCTTTCATATGAAGAAAGACTGGATGAACTGGGCTTGTACTCGTTGGAATTTAGAAGATTGAGGGGGGATCTGATTGAAACGTATAAGATCCTAAAGGGATTGGACAGGCTAGATGCGGGAAGATTGTTCCCGATGTTGGGGAGGTCTAGAACGAGGGGTCACAGTTTGAGGATAGAGGGGAAGCCTTTTAGGACCGAGGTTAGGAAAAACTTCTTCACACAGAGAGTGGTGAATCTGTGGAATTCTCTGCCACAGCAAACTGTTGAGGCCAGTTCATTAGCTATGTTTAAAAGGAAGTTAGATATGGCCCTTGTGGCTACAGGGGTCAGGGGGTATGGAGGGAAGGCTGGGTTCTGAGTTGGATGATCAGCCATGATCATAATAAATGGCGGTGCAGGCTCGAAGGGCCGAATGGCCTACTCCTGCACCTATTTTCTATGTTTCTATGTTTCTATGTAATTAGTGAGAAGGACACGACATGGGTCTCCTGCACTGTATGGGTGTGTAAATGATGAGATGCCCATGAGATGGTTCACCGACACTGTATGGGTCTGTAAATAATGACAAGGCCACGAGATGCTTTTTCTGCTCTGTATGGGTTTGTAAATAGTGAGAAGGACACGAGATTGGTCTCCTGCACTATATGGGTCTGTAATTAGTGAGAAGGACACAAGATTCGTCTCCTGCACTGTATGGGACTGTAAATAGTGAGAAGGACACGTAATCTGTCATGGGTCTGTAAATAGTGAGAAGTACGCGAGATGTGTCTCCTGCACTGTATGGGTCTGTAATTAGTGCGAGGGACACGAGATGGGCCTCCTACACAAGGTGGGTCTGTAAGTAGTGAGAAGGACACGAGATGGTTCTGTAAATAGCGAGAAGGATACGCGATGGGTTTATAAATTGTGAGAAGGACACCAGATGTTTCTGTAAATAGTGAGAAGGTGACGAGATCAGTCTGTAAGGAGTGAGAAGGACATGAGATGGGCCTCCTGCTCTGTATGGGTCTGTAAATAGAGAAGGACACGAGATGGGTCTCCTGCTCTGTATGGGTCTGTAAATAGTGAGAAGGACACGAGATCTTTCTGTAAGTAGTGAGAATGACACGAGATGGGTCTGTAAATAGTGAGAAGGACACGCGATGGGTCTATAGATAGTGAGAAGGACACCAGATGTGTCTAAATAGTGAGAAAGACACGAGATCAGTCTGTAAGTAGTGAGAAGGACATGAGATGGGTCTGTAAATAGTGAGAAGGACACGAGTTGGGTCTGTAAATAGTGAGAAGGACACGAAATCTGTCTGTAAGTAGTGAGAAGGACACGAGATGGGTCTGTAAATAGTGAGAAGGACACGAGATGGGCCTCCTGCTCTGTATGGGAATGTAAATGGTGAGGAGGACACGAGATGGGTCTGTAAATAGTGAGAAGGATACGAGATGGGCCTTCTGCTCTGCATGGGTCTGTAAATAGTGAGATGGCCACGAGATGCTCTTCCTGCTCTGTATGGGTTTGTTAATAGTGAGAAGGACACGAGATGCGTCTCTAAATAGTGAGAAGATGACGTGATGTGTCTGTAAGTAGTGAGAAGGGCAAGAGATGGGTCTGTAAATAGTGAGAAGGACAAGAGATGGTTATGTAAATAGTGAGAAGGACACCATATGGGTCTCCTGCAGTGTATGGGTCTGTAAATAGTGATAAAGACACGAGATGGTTCTCCTGCAGTGTATGGGTCTGTAAATAGTGAGAAGGCCACGAGATGGGTCTTCTGCACTGTTTGGGTCTGTAAATAGTGAGAAGGACACGAGATGGGTCTAGAAATAGTGCGAAGGAGAAGAGATGGGTCTATAAATTGTGAAAAGGCCACGAGATGGGCCTCCTACACTATATGGGTTTGTAAATAGTGAGAAGGACACGAGATGGGTCTGTAAGTAGTGAGAAGGACACGAGATGGGTCTGTAAATAGTGAGAAGGACACGAATTGGGTCTGTCAATAGTGAGAATGACAAGAGATGATCTGTAAATAGTGAGCTGGACATGAAATGGGCCTCTTACTCTGTATGCACCTTTAAATAAACAGTAGACGTGAGATGGATCTGTAAATAGCGAGTAGGACACGAGATGGGCCTCCTACACAAGGTGGGTCTGTAAGTAGTGAGAAGGACACGAGATGGTTCTGTAAATAGTTTGAAGGACCCGAGATGGGCCTCCTACACAAGATGAGTCTGCAAGTAGTGAGAAGGACATGAGATGTATCTATAAGTAGTGAGAAGGACATGAGATGGGCCTCCTGCTCTGTCTGGGTCTGTAAATAGTGAGAAGGACACGAGATGGGTCTCCTGCTCTGTATGGGTCTGTAAATAGTGAGAAGGACACGAGATCTTTCTGTAAGTAGTGAGAATGACACGAGATGGGTCTGTAAATAGTGAGAAGGACACGCGATGGGTCTATAGATAGTGAGAAGGACACCAGATGTGTCTAAATAGTGAGAAAGACACGAGATCAGTCTGTAAGTAGTGAGAAGGACATGAGATGGGTCTGTAAATAGTGAGAAGGACACGAGATGTGTCTCCTGCAATGTATGGGTCTGCAATTAGTGAGAAGGACACGACATGGGTCTCCTGCACTGTATGGGTGTATAAATGATGAGATGCCCATGAGATGGTTCTCCGGCACTGTATGGGTCTGTAAATAATGAGAAGGCCACGAGATGCTCGTTCTGCTCTGTATGGGTTTGTAAATAGTGAGAAGGACACGAGATTGGTCTCCTGCACTGTGTGGGTCTGTAATTAGTGAGAAGGACACGAGATGGGTCTGTAAATAGAGAGAAGAACGCGAGATGGGTCTGTAAATAGTGAGAAGGACACAAGATTCGTCTCCTGCACTGTATGGGTCTGTAATTAGTGAGAAAGACACGAGATGGGTCAGTAGATATTGAGAAGGACACGAAATAGTTCTCCTGCACTGTATGGGTCTGTAAATATTGAAGACGCGAGATGCGTCTGTAAATAGTGAGAAGGACAAGAGCTGTGTCTGTAAATAGTGAGAAGGACACGCGATGGGCCTTCTGCTCTGTATGGGTCTGTAAATAGTGAGAAGGACACGAGATGGGTCTGTAAATAGTGAGAAGGACATGAGATGGGCCTCCTGCTCTGTATGGGTCTGTAAATAGTGAGAAGGATACGCGATGGGTCTATAAATAGTGAGAAGGACACCAGATGTGTCTGTAAATAGTGAGAAGGTCACAAGATCAGTCTGTAAGTGTGAAGGAAATGAGATGGGTCTGTATATAGTGAGAAGGACACGAGATGTGTCTCCTGCACTGTATGGATCTGTAATTAGTGAGAAGGACACGAGATGGGTCAGTAGATATTGAGAAGGACATGAGATAGTTCTCCTGTACTGTATGGGTCTGTAAATACTGAGGACGCGAAATGCGTCTGTAAATAGTGAGAAGGACAAGAGTTGTGTCTGTAAATAGTGAGAAGGACACGAGATGGGCCTTCTGCTCTGTATGGGTCTGTAAATAGTGAGAAGGACACGAGATTGGTCTGTAAATAGTGAGAAGGACACGAAATCTGTCTGTAATTAGTGAGAAGGACACGAGATGGGTCTGTAAGTAGTGAGAAGGACACGAGATGGGTCTGTAAATAGTGAGAAGGACACGAATTGGGTCTGTCAATAGTGAGAATGACAAGAGATGATCTGTAAATAGTGAGCTGGACATGAAATGGGCCTCTTACTCTGTATGCACCTTTAAATAAACAGTAGACGTGAGATGGATCTGTAAATAGCGAGTAGGACACGAGATGGGCCTCCTACACAAGGTGGGTCTGTAAGTAGTGAGAAGGACACGAGATGGTTCTGTAAATAGTTTGAAGGACCCGAGATGGGCCTCCTACACAAGATGAGTCTGCAAGTAGTGAGAAGGACATGAGATGTATCTATAAGTAGTGAGAAGGACATGAGATGGGCCTCCTGCTCTGTCTGGGTCTGTAAATAGTGAGAAGGACACGAGATGGGTCTCCTGCTCTGTATGGGTCTGTAAATAGTGAGAAGGACACGAGATCTTTCTGTAAGTAGTGAGAATGACACGAGATGGGTCTGTAAATAGTGAGAAGGACACGCGATGGGTCTATAGATAGTGAGAAGGACACCAGATGTGTCTAAATAGTGAGAAAGACACGAGATCAGTCTGTAAGTAGTGAGAAGGACATGAGATGGGTCTGTAAATAGTGAGAAGGACACGAGATGTGTCTCCTGCAATGTATGGGTCTGCAATTAGTGAGAAGGACACGACATGGGTCTCCTGCACTGTATGGGTGTATAAATGATGAGATGCCCATGAGATGGTTCTCCGGCACTGTATGGGTCTGTAAATAATGAGAAGGCCACGAGATGCTCGTTCTGCTCTGTATGGGTTTGTAAATAGTGAGAAGGACACGAGATTGGTCTCCTGCACTGTGTGGGTCTGTAATTAGTGAGAAGGACACGAGATGGGTCTGTAAATAGAGAGAAGAACGCGAGATGGGTCTGTAAATAGTGAGAAGGACACAAGATTCGTCTCCTGCACTGTATGGGTCTGTAATTAGTGAGAAAGACACGAGATGGGTCAGTAGATATTGAGAAGGACACGAAATAGTTCTCCTGCACTGTATGGGTCTGTAAATATTGAAGACACGAGATGCGTCTGTAAATAGTGAGAAGGACAAGAGCTGTGTCTGTAAATAGTGAGAAGGACACGCGATGGGCCTTCTGCTCTGTATGGGTCTGTAAATAGTGAGAAGGACACGAGATGGGTCTGTAAATAGTGAGAAGGACATGAGATGGGCCTCCTGCTCTGTATGGGTCTGTAAATAGTGAGAAGGATACGCGATGGGTCTATAAATAGTGAGGAGGACACCAGATGTGTCTGTAAATAGTGAGAAGGTCACAAGATCAGTCTGTATGTAGTGTGAAGGAAATGAGATGGGTCTGTATATAGTGAGAAGGACACGAGATGTGTCTCCTGCACTGTATGGATCTGTAATTAGTGAGAAGGACACGAGATGGGTCAGTAGATATTGAGAAGGACACGAGATAGTTCTCCTGCACTGTATGGGTCTGTAAATATTGAGGACACGAGATGCGTCTGTAAATAGTGAGGACAAGAGTTGTGTCTGTAAATAGTGAGAAGGACACGAGATGGGCCTTCTGCTCTGTATGGGTCTGTAAATAGTGAGAAGGACACGAGATGGGTCTGTAAATAGTGAGAAGGACACGAAATCTGTCTGTAATTAGTGAGAAGGACACGAGATGGGTCTGTAAATAGTGAGAAGGACACGAGATGGGCCTCCTGCTCGGTATGGGAATGTAAATAGTGAGGAGGACACGAGATGGGTCTGTAAATAGTGAGAAGGATAGGAGATGGGCCTACTGCTCTGCATGGGTCTGTAAATAGTGAGAAGGACACGCGATGGGTCTATAAATAGTGAGAATGACACCAGATATGTCTGTAAATAGTTAGAAGGTCGTGTGATGTGTCTGTAAATTGTGAGAAGGTCACGAGATGGGCCTCTTGCTCTGCATGAGTCTGTAAATAGTGAGAAGGCCACGAGATGGGTCTCCTGCACTGTATGGGTCTGTAAATAGTGAGAAGGCCACGAGATGCTCTTCCTGCTCTGTATGGGTTTGTAAATAGTGAGAAGGACACGAGATGCGTCTCCAAATAGTGAGAAGATGACGTGATGGGACTGTAAGTAGTGAGAAGGGCAAGAGATGGTTATGTAAATAGTGGGAAGGACACCAGATGGGTCTCCTGCAGTGTATGGGTCTGTAAATAGTGAGAAAGAAACGAGATGTGCCTCCTGCTCTGTATGGGTCTGTAAATAGTGAGAAGGACACGAGATGGTTCTCCTGCAGTGTATGGGTCTGCAAATAGTGAGAAGGCCACGAGATGGGTCTTCTGCACTGTTTGGGTCTGTAAATAGTGAGAAGGACACGAGATGCGTCTATAAGTAGTGCGAAGGAGAAGAGATGGGTCTATAAATTGTGAAAAGGCCACGAGATGGGCCTCCTCCTCTATATGGGTTTGTAAGTAGTGAGAAGGACACGAGATGGGTCTGTAAGTAGTGAGAAGGACACGAGATGGGTCTGTAAATAGTGAGAAGAACACGATTTGGTTCTGTCAATAGGTAGAAGGACAAGAGATGATCTGTAAATAGTGAGATGGACATGAAATGGGCCTCTTACTCTGTATGAGTCTGTAAATAAAGAGAAAACATGAGATGGATCTGTAAATAGCGAGTAGGACACGAGATGGGCCTCCTGCACAAGGTGGGTCTGTAAACAGTGAGAAAGACACGAGATCAGTCTGTAAGTAGAGAGAAGGACATGAGATGTGCCTGTAAATAGTTGGAAGGACCCGAGATGGGCCTCCTACATGAGATGGGTCTGTAAATAGTGAGAAGGACACGAGATGTGTCTGTAAATAGTGATAAGGACCCGATATGGGCCTCCTGCTCTGTATGTGTCCACAAATAGTGAGAAGGACAAGAGATGGTTATGTAAATAGTGAGAAGGACATGAGATGGGTCTCCTGCTCTGTATGGGTCTGTAAATAGTGAGAAGGACACGAGATGGTTCTCCTGCAGTGTATGGGTCTGTAAATAGTGAGAAGGCCACGAGATGGGTCTTCTGCACTGTTTGGGTCTGTAAATAGTGAGAAGGACACGAGATGGGTCTATAAATCGTGTGAAGGAGAAGAGATGGGTCTATAAATTGTGAAAAGGCCACGAGATGGGTCTGTAAACAATGAGAAGGACACGAGATCAGTCTGTAAGTAGAGAGAAGGACATGAGATGTGTCTGTAAATAGTTGGAAGGACCCGAGATGGGCCTCCTACACGAGCTGGGTCTGTAAATAATGAGAAGGACATGAGATGTGTCTGTAAATAGTGATAAGGACCCGAGATGGGCCTCCTGCTCTGTATGTGTCCATAAATAGTGAGAAGGACACGAGATGGGTCTGTAAATAGTGAGAAGGACAAGAGATGGTTATGTAAATTGTGAGAAGGACACGAGATGGGTCTCCTGCTCTGTATGGGTCTTTAAATAGTGAGAAGGACACGAGATGGGTCTGTAAACAGTGAGAAGGACACGAGATCAGTCTGTAAGTAGAGAGAAGGACATGAGATGTGTCTGTAAATAGTTGGAAGGACCCAAGAATGGCCTCCTACACGAGATGGGTCTGTAAATCGTGAGAAGGACACGAGATGGGTCTGTAAATAGTGAGAAGGACACGAAATCTGTCTGTAATTAGTGAGAAGGACACGAGATGGGTCTGTAAATAGTGAGAAGGACACGAGATGGGCCTCCTGCTCGGTATGGGAATGTAAATAGTGAGGAGGACACGAGATGGGTCTGTAAATAGTGAGAAGGATACGAGATGGGTCTGTAAATAGTGAGAAGGACACGAAATCTGTCTGTAATTAGTGAGAAGGACACGAGATGGGTCTGTAAATAGTGAGAAGGACACGAGATGGGCCTCCTGCTCGGTATGGGAATGTAAATAGTGAGGAGGACACGAGATGGGCCTACTGCTCTGCATGGGTCTGTAAATAGTGAGAAGGACACGAAATGGGTCTATAAATAGTGAGAATGACACCAGATATGTCTGTAAATAGTGAGAAGGTCGTGTGATGTGTCTGTAAATTGTGAGAAGGTCACGAGAATGGCCTATTGCTCTGTATGGGTCTCTAAATGGTGAGAAGGCCATGAGATGGTTCTCCTGCAGTGTATGGGTCTGTAAATAGTGAGAAGGCCACGAGATGCTCTTCCTGCTCTGTATGGGTTTGTAAATAGTGAGAAGGACACGAGATGCGTCTCTAAATAGTGAGAAGATGACGTGATGGGTCTGTAAGTAGTGAGAAGGGCAAGAGATGGTTATGTAAATAGTGAGAAGGACAACAGATGGGTCTCCTGCAGCGTATGGGTATGTAAATGCTGAGAAAGACACGAGATGTGCCTCCTGCTCTGTATGGGTCTGTAAATAGTGAGAAGGACACGAGATGGTTCTCCTGCAGTGTATGGGTCTGTAAATAGTGAGAAGGCCACCAGATGGGTCTTCTGCACTGTTTGGGTCTGTAAATAGTGAGAAGGACACGAGATGCGTCTATAAGTAGTGCGAAGGAGAAGACATGGGTCTATAAATTGTGAAAAGGCCACGAGATGGGCCTCCTCCTCTATATGGGTTTGTAAGTAGTGAGAAGGACACGAGATGGGTCTGTAAGTAGTGAGAAGGACACGAGATGGGTCTGTAAATAGTGAGAAGAACACGATTTGGTTCTGTCAATAGTTAGAAGGACAAGAGATGATCTGTAAATAGTGAGATGGACATGAAATGGGCCTCTTACTCTGTATGAGTCTGTAAATAAAGAGAAGACATGAGATGGATCTGTAAATAGCGAGTAGGACACGAGATGGGCCTCCTGCACAAGGTGGGTCTGTAAACAGTGAGAAAGACACGAGATCAGTCTGTAAGTAGAGAGAAGGACATGAGATGTGCCTGTAAATAGTTGGAAGGACCCGAGATGGGCCTCCTACATGAGATGGGTCTGTAAATAGTGAGAAGGACACGAGATGTGTCTGTAAATAGTGATAAGGACCCGATATGGGCCTCCTGCTCTGTATGTGTCCACAAATAGTGAGAAGGACATGAGATGGGTCTTTAAATAGTGAGAAGGACAAGAGATGGTTATGTAAATAGTGAGAAGGACACGAGATGGTTCTCCTGCGCTGTATGGGTCTGTAAATAGTGAGAAGGACACGAGATGGTTCTCCTGCAGTGTATGGGTCTGTAAATAGTGAGAAGGCCACGAGATGGGTCTTCTGCACTGTTTGAGTCTGTAAATAGTGAGAAGGACACGAGATGGGTCTATAAATCGTGTGAAGGAGAAGAGATGGGTCTATAAATTGTGAAAAGGCCACGAGATGGGTCTGTAAACAATGAGAAGGACACGAGATCAGTCTGTAAGTAGAGAGAAGGACATGAGATGTGTCTGTAAATAGTTGGAAGGACCCGAGATGGGCCTCCTACACGAGCTGGGTCTGTAAATAATGAGAAGGACATGAGATGTGTCTGTAAATAGTGATAAGGACCCGAGATGGGCCTCCTGCTCTGTATGTGTCCATAAATAGTGAGAAGGACACGAGATGGGTCTGTAAATAGTGAGAAGGACAAGAGATGGTTATGTAAATCGTGAGAAGGACACGAGATGGTTCTCCTGCTCTGTATGGGTCTTTAAATAGTGAGAAGGACACGAGATGGGTCTGTAAACAGTGAGAAGGACACGAGATCAGTCTGTAAGTAGAGAGAAGGACATGAGATGTGTCTGTAAATAGTTGGAAGGACCCAAGCATGGCCTCCTACACGAGATGGGTCTGTAAATCGTGAGAAGGACATGAGATGTGTCTGTAAATAGTGAGAAGGACATGAGATGTGTCTGTAAATAGTGATAAGGATCCGAGATGGGCCTCCTGCTCTGTATGTGTCCATAAATCGTGAGAAGGACATGAGATGGGTCTGTAAATAGTGAGAAGGACAAGAGATGGTTATGTAAATAGTGAGAAGGACACGAGATGGGTCTCCTGCACTGAATTGGTCTGTCAATAGTGGGAAGGTCATGAGATGGGTCTGTAAATAGTGAGAAGGTCACGAGATGGGCCTCCTGCTGTATGGTTCTGCAAATAGTGAGAAGGATACGAGATGGGCCTGTAAATAGTGAGAAGGACACGAGATGGGTCTGTAAATAGTGAGAAGGACACAAGATGGGCCTGCTGCTCTGTATGGGTCTGTCAATAGTGGGAAGGTCATGAGATGGGTCTGTAAATAGTGAGAAGGTCACGAGGTGGGCCTCCTGCTCTGTATGTGTCTGTAAATAGTGAGAAGGACACGAGATGGGTCTGTAAATAGTGAGAAGGACGCGTGATGGGTCTGTAAATTTTGAGAAGGACACGAGATGGGTCTATAAATCGTGAGAACGACACGAGATGGGTCTGTATGTAGTAAGATGGACACGAGATGGGTCTATAAATAGTGAGAAGGACACGAGATTAGCCTTCTGCTCTGTATGGGTCTGTAAATAGTGAGAAGGATACGAGATGCGTCTGTAAATAGTGATAAGGACTCGAGATGTGCCTCTGCACTGTATGGGTCTGTAAATAGTGAGAATACACGAGATGGGCCTCCTGCACTGTATGGGTCTGTAAATAGTGAGAAGGGCACGAGATGGGTCTGTAAATAGTGAGAAGGACACCAGATAGTTCTGTAAATAGTGAAAAGGACACGAGATGGGTCTGAAAATAGTGAGAAGGACACAAGATTGTCCTCCTGCTCTGTATGGGTCTGTAAATAGTGAAAAGGACACAAGATGGGTCTGTAGGTAGTGAGAAGGACAGGAGATGGGCCTCCTGCTCCGTATGGGTCTGTAAATAGGCCGATAGAATGAACAAATTGCTCATGGTAATACATCATGGAAAGAGGCCCTTTGGTCGGATGCGTCCATCCTGACCATGTGTATGGGTGGACTAGTTTCATATTGTCACATTCACTGAGGTATAACGGGCAACTTTGTTTATCAAGGCACCCAGACAGATTAGTTCATCATGTCAGGTCAGTGAGGTCAATAAGACCAAGGAGTTGATTATTGACTACAGGCGGAGGAAATCAGAAGTTCATAAGCCAATCCTCATAGGGGATCAGAGCAGAGGTGGTCTGCAAACTTAAATCCCTCAGTATTCATTTCAAAGGATCTGTCCTGGGCCCAGCACATCAGTGCCAGTGCAAAGAAAGCTTGGCAGTGCCTCTACTTCCTTAGAAATTTGCAAGGATTGGGCATGTCATTGCAAATTTTGATAAACTTCTATATATGTGTGGTGGAGTGTATACTGACTGGCTGGATCATGGCCTGTTATGGAAACACCAATTCTCGTGAATGGAAAATCTTGCAAAGACAGTGCCGTCCATCTTGATAAAACCCTCCCCATCACTGAGTACATCTACATGGAGAGCTGTCACAGGAAAGTATCATCCATCATCAAAGACCCCTGTCATCCAGCCCATCCTTCCTTCTTGCTTTTGGCATCAGGAAGGAGATATAGGAACCTCAGGACACACACCACCAGGTTCGGGAACAGTTAAACCCCTCAACAATCAGACTCTTGAACCAAAGAGGATAACTTCACTCAACTTCACTTGCCTCAACACCGAACTGTTCCCATAATCTATGGACTGACTTTTGTGAAAATATTGCTAACTTATTTATTATTATTATTATTATTATTATTATTATTATTATTTACTATTGTGCTTGTACAGTTTGTCTCTTGCACATTAGTTGTTTGTCCATCTTGCATGCAGTTTTTCATTGAATCTATTGTGTTTTGTATTTACTGTGAATGCCTAACAAGAAAATGAATCTCAGGGTTGTATATGATGACACATATTTACTTTGATAATAAATTTATTTTGAACTTTGAAGCAAACATCATTCCATTGCTCAATGTCACTTACATCACATTTCTTCCCCCATTCTGGTGTTTGAATGTGAACCTCTTGACCACGTCTGCAAGCTTTACTGCATTGAGTTGTTGCCATGTGATTGGCTGATTAGATATTTGCATTAACGAGCAGGTGTACAGGTGTACCTAATAAAGTGGCATAAGTGTATGCTCTATGAATGGAGGGACATCCTTATGCACACATCCTTGAAGGTGGCTGAACCTGTTACAGAAAGTTAGCGAGTCGTATTGCATCCTGGAAACCTGTATTCGTACAATTGTATACAGACGTAGCTGCTGCTTACGTTTTCAGTAACGTCTCATTCCCTTCTGAGTGCCCGTGTCATTTTACACTTCCCTTTTTCTGATTTATAATTTTTGTTTTACCTCAGGTCCATTTCTTTCCCATTGCCTTTCGTTCTACAACCTCCTCTTTGTTCTTTTTGACCTGCTGCTGGCTCCCCCGCACCCCCCCCCCGCCCATAAAGGCTTCCAGGAAAATGAGGTACTGCTCATGAGTGAGGGGTGGCAGGTGTTTCTGGCAAGGGTTCTGCTGAATTAGGTTACGGTTGCAGAATAGGGAAAGAGAGAGAGAGAGAGAGAGAGAGAGAGAGAGAGAGAGAGAGAGAGAGAGGGAGAGAGAGAGAGAAACAGAGAAAGAATGAGAGTGAGAGTGAGGGAAAACGAGAGAGATACAGAGAGACAGAGAGAGACAGACACAGAGAGGGAGGAGAGAGAGGGAGGGAGAGAGAGAGAAAGAGCGAGAGTGAGTGAGAGTGAGGGAAAGAGAGAGAGAGAGACAGAGATATGTACAGAAACAGAGAAACAGAGACACAGAGAGCGAGGAGAGATAGAGAGAGAGAGACGGGGGAGAGACAGAGAGAAAGAGCGAGTGTAGCTGAGCGTGAGTGTGAGAGTGTGTGTGTGAGAGAGAGAGCGAGCAAATGAGTGTGTGAGAGAGAATTTCCATTGCCAGCATCAGTTTAACAGGCTCCCCCCTCCCCACTTGCCAGAGTGTGGGGAGTTTTGAATAGAAAATCTTCCCTCCCTCCAATATTCCCTCCCCTCCCGGAATTACGAGGTTCTAATACCTCGCCGGCAGTGTCAATATTTGAACTCAGTCCATGACAGGTGCAACAGCTCGGGATCTCCGTCGGCCGAAAGCGAACGGACACTCCTTTTGTCGTCCGGTGCGGGGCTTTATAAAAGGCACGGCACTTGTCAGCGAAGTCAGTCCGGCCTTGGAGACTGGCTACTTTCACCAGGTGAGTGTGCGAGCGACACCTTCACCATGCCTTGCCTACGTGTCACTTACCTGAGAGACCCGTTTGCAGGTAAGCCTGCATCTGGATATGTTTACTTTTAAACTAAGATTGTCTTTAAAGCAGAAACTAACCCCAGTAGGTTCAATGCAAAATTTTTAAACGCATTAATAACATTTTAAAGCAATTTCTCTCTCCTTTCAAGTTGATTTGCTTAGAATTCAAGCCTGCGTACGCCCCTTCTGTCCTAAAGAAAGTTTCCCATTGAGCCGGTGACACGTTTTAAACCAGGATAGTTATTTCACAATGTTGAAAGTATTAGCTATTGTTAGATGACTTTCCATCGGTTTGTTGAAGAAATGTTTCCGGTGTGCGTGTGTGTATCTCTGTGTACATATAAATATGGAACTCCTTTAACAACCATGTCGTCACCTGGGAGAAGGGAGAAAGAATAGTTTACTTTTTAAAAAGCTTTTAGTTTAAAAATAATCAGAAGAAAGATTATTTTAGGAATATTGGCATGATTTAATTTTAAAATAACCACATTTTACTACGTTGATGTCAGTGCTATCGAAAGTAGTAATGGAAATTTGAATATTTTATAAATATGTTTTATTTTCCTTTCCATTAACATTTCCATCTAGTTAATGAAACCTAGTTTTGTTATGTTCGCTTTGACATACGTAGTGCTAGGGCATAAGGTCTCCAGGTCCTTAACTCATTTAAAAATCATCTGCTCTGAGCGCATTTCCATTCGCATTGAGCGTAGAGACAGTGAAACAGCTTGCAAGTTTGAACTCCCTGAGAAATTCGCTAGAGGCGAAATAGAGTATTTTAATGCGACGTGCCCTATTTGAGACATACAACAGCTCAGATTTAATCTACGATATTGAAAGTTAACTTCATCTGAAGTTTGGCTAAAGAGAAATGCACACGTGACTGTGTTCATTGAGAATTAAGGACCTTTATTCTTCTAGCTGCCTTTTGTTCCAGGTTAAAAGACCCAACTCTCTTTGCACCTTGAGAGGCGGCTGGTGACTAAAGACTGACATCCGCCACACCCCATTGAAAGCCACGTCAGAAAAGACAAAGGGACGATTTAGTGACCCAGGGCGTTTACGGCTCCGATCCGGGTGAGTTCGGATTAGCGAAACAGATGGAGTGGATGGAAACATCTCCGATGCGCTCGAAGACCTTTTCTCGCGTCCTCTACCTCAGCTAGATCTTCGCCTCTTCTTTACCCGGTGTGGGCCCGATTGAGAAGGGACATTGCCGGATTAACCCGTGCTGACTGCGCCTGCAAGACGCCGAGCCAAGCAAACAATACCTGTTGTGAGAGTTTTGTTCGTTCGGCTCGCGTTACGCAGGGGTGGTATATCTACAGGACACCCCCCCTCCCACAAGTATGTCTTTGCCCCTCCCGCCTATTGCGGGCCGATCAGTAAAGCCAATTACCATAAAACTGGATTTCCCAAGAAAACGCACGAAAATACAGCAGATAAAATGTTGGTGTTCAGTCGAAGTAATGAGGCCAGTTTCCTTGGTTCAGTGATTATTGTTTAACTTCCGGAGACTTAAATTTAACTTAAATGTTTGTGGACGGAATCCCAATGGTTTATTTTGAGAAATGACAAAAGATTCGGCAGTTATAATATATGAGTTATATTCTTAATATTTATTATATAAATACTCTGCGAAAGAAAATAAACGATTGTTTTTTTAAAAAAATAAGAACTCTCGGGCATCATTGTTTAGACACAATTAGTCTTTTTCGTCAAAAATGCAAGTGATCATTGCGACCAGAGAATTATTGCAGGATGCCGGAGGGACTCGGCGGGTCAGGCGGCGTTTATAGAGGAATTGGACAGTTGAAGAACACACATGCACACAGACAGACACATAGACAGACAGACAGACACACACACACACACACACACACACAGAGGCACACACATACACACACACGCACACAGACACACACACACACACACACACACGCGCGTACACACTCACAATGTTGAAGGATCTCAGCAGGTCAGGCAGCATCTATGGAGCAGAACGAACAGTCGATGTTTCGGCCGAGACCCTTCATCAGGACTGGAAGGTTGATATTGGTGACGGTGATATTTCGTTTGAACTCTTCAGTCTGGTCTAGTCCAGTCTCCACCCGCGACAGCGACTGTCCATTTCCCCACCTACAGACGCTGCTCTACACACTGAGTTCCCACAGCAGCAGTTTGTTTGTTGCTCCACATTCCAGCATTTCTTGTGTGTCCAAGTACTTGTTTTCTGACCAGGAGGTGAACCCATTCCCACTGTAGTAAGGGACTGATTAAGCCGGCAAGGGGGTGCAGATGGGACTCACAAGGATGTTACCCAGATTGGAGGGCATGAGTTATGAGGGAGAATGTTTTCTCCTCGGATTAAGAAGTGACGTTATAGAAGTTTCTAAAATCATTAGGGGAGGATGTTCAGAATTTTGGGGCAGGGAGCTCTAAAAATCAGAGGGTGAGAGCAGATAGATTTAAAGAGGACCTGAGGGGCAAATTGTTCATGGGCTGCCAGAATAAGTGGTGGAGGTCGGAACAATTACAATACTTTTGGACTGGTTTATGGATAAGAAAGTTTCAAAGGAATATGGACCAAATGCAGGCAAATGGAA
Organism: Mobula hypostoma; assembly: GCF_963921235.1. Classification (NCBI taxonomy): domain Eukaryota; kingdom Metazoa; phylum Chordata; class Chondrichthyes; order Myliobatiformes; family Myliobatidae; genus Mobula; species Mobula hypostoma. The sequence goes on from NC_086102.1 coordinate 102,478,843, forward strand.
CTAGCTCAGCTGGGCACCTTGGTCAGTATGGATGAGATGGGCTGAATGGCCTGCTTTCATGCTTTGTAATGCCATGACTGAGAATTCCATATTCCCTGTTTTGTAACTGTCCTGTTCCCGATTTAAAAAGTGGATGATTGTAATTTTATGGTAATTGAGGCAACAAATAAAACCCCTGCAGATGTTGGAATCTGGAGCACACACAATCTGCTGGAGGGACTCAGTATATTGATATAGGATTTCAACGTGAAATATTGACAATTTATCTTATATTTATTTATTTTATCTAGAGATGCAGCAGGGCAACAGGTTCTTCCAGTCTCATGAGCTCGTGCTGCCCAATTACACCCATGTGACAAATTGACATACTAACCCACACATCTTCAGAATGTGGGAGGCAACCAGAGCACCCAGAGGAAACCTGCATGATCATGGGGAAAATGTGCAAACTCCTTACAGACAGTGGCGGGAATTGGGTCCAGGTTTCTGATGCTGTGATAGCAATACACTAATCGCTATACCACGGTGCCGTTCTAAGCCAGAGCACCTGAAGGAAGTCCACAAAGTCTTGGGGAGAATTTGCAAACTCCGTACAGAAAGCAGTGGGAATTTATCCCAGGTCACTGGCAATGTAGTAGTGTGAAGCTAACTGCCAGACTACCATGCCACCCATCCCCATCCCCACAGATGCAACTGGATCCACTGAGCTCCTCCAGGAGATCAACTGCTGCTTTATGTGATGAGGCATTCTACAATTAACCTGGCACTCAGGGATTTGATTGATGTTTCCTTGTCTGTAATATAACAATTAACACATGACCAATGCAAAATATTTCAAGAGGAGCTGTGAGTGTGTACTGAGTGAAAAACTGTACAAGATATCTGAATTTTTATTCAACATTCTGGGCAGAGAGCCTTCATCAACACTTCAACCCTACCCAACCCACTCACCTTCCCCCTCACCTGATCTCACCTATCACCTGCCGGCGTGTATCCCTTCCCCTTACACTAGTTTATTCTTCAGGCTTCTTCCCTGTTCCTTTCCAGTCTCGATGAACATCGACTGTTTATTCCTCACCATGAATGCTGCCTGACCTGCTGAGTTCCTCCAGCATTTTGTGTGCTGTATTCAAGGATCTCGGTGGATTAAACAATGTCCAGTTTGCAAGATGCGAGTTTATTGGACAGAACTCGTGGTTAAGCCCAAGCCCTAGCCTTGCTTTCCCCATTGTTGTGACTTATGATGGCTCCCAAAGTCCTGCTGCTCACATCTCCAGTCATTCAAACTTCAAAGTAAATTTATTTTCAAAGTTCATATCTGTCACCATATATTACCTTCAGACTTATGTTCTTCAGGCATTTGTGGACAAATTCAATAGAATCAATGAAAACCTACACTCAAACAAAGAGCAATGTGCAAATGAAGACACACTGTACAAGTGAAGAAAATAAATAAGGTAATACTGAGAACATGAGTCGTAGAGTCCTTGAAATCAAGTCTATAGGTTGTGGGATCAGTTCAGTGTGAGGTGAGTGAAGCTATCCACGCTGGTTCAGGAGCCTGATATTGGAGAGTAATAACTGTTCTTGAACCTGATGGTGTGGGACCTACAGCTCCTGTACTTCCTTCCCAATGGCATTAGCCTGGATAATGGGGTCCTTGATTATGGATGCTGCTTTCTTGTGGCAGTTTTCCTTGTAGATAACGGTGGGCAGGGATTTTCCTGTGATGGACTGGGCTGTCTATCACTTTTTATAGGCTTTTCCATTCAAGGGAATTGGTGTTTCCAAACCATTCTGTGATACAACCAGTCAGGATACTCTCCACGGTGCATCTATAGAAGTTTGTCAAAGTTTTAGATGACATGCCGAACCTATGGAACTTTTAAGACAGTACAGGCATTGTCGTACCTCCTTTGTGATGAAATTTAAGTACCGGTTCCAGGACAGATCCTTTGATATGATGATGCAAAGGAATTTAAAGTCACCGATCTTCTCCAACTCTAATCTGTAAGTTGCAGGTGGTGACTGGACCCCAGACATGGTGGATGAGCTGAGCTGTCATGTCCCATTTGTTGCTTCTGGAACCACATAGAAGCATTTGAAAAACTGCAAAAATTCAATAGCATTAGGAACAAAAAAAAGAAGCACACTTGTCTCTGTGGAGTTTGCATTCTTTCCCTGTAACCCAATGGGTTTGCTTGCACTTCTCAAAGACTTGCAAGTTGGGCCATTCACTGTGCTAGTGTGTAGATGAATGATAGAAACTGCGGAGAGCTGATGAGAACGTAGGGAGGGTAGAATGGGATTAGAGTACAGGCTAAGAATGCCTGTCCTTCAGACACCCCTTACCCACACACACTCTATCACTGTATTATTCAGTTCAAGGGTCTCGTGTGCATACATACTGTACTGTCATTTCCATGAACAACGGGACCAGTTTACACTCTCACTCTGCTCTTCATCATCAGCCTTTCCGAATCAGATCTGTTATCACTAAATTACATTGTGAAATTTGTTGTTTTGCAGCAGCAGTACAGGGAAATACTTAAAAGATGCCATACATTACAATAAGAAATATACATTAAAAATGTGCAAGAAGAGAGGATGGTAGTGTTCATGAGTTCATGGACATTTCACAAATCTGATAGCAGAGGGGAAGAAGGTGTTCCTAAATCACAGGGTGTGCGTGTTCAGGCTCCTGTACCTCCTCCATGATGGTAGCAATGAGAAGAGGCCGTGCCCTGGGTGGCGGGAGGGGCAGTGCCCATAGCAGAACTGGCTGAGGCTACAACCCTCTTTGGCTTTTGCGGCAATACTGTGAAGAATGGAGGAGGCTTTCATGTGTTTTTGAACTTATGGACAATATTGATGCAGAGATGTCTGCCGAAATGGGACTCTGTAAATGGGTATTTGATGGTTCGCGCAGGTTCACTGAGCTGAGCAGCTGTGTCTCTGCTGAGGGAATGCACAATTGAAAAGTTTAAACTGATATACAGTATATGTAAAATAACTTAATTTGCATCAAGAGTAGGTAAAAATGCAAATAATATACTGTACCTTCCAAATGAATGTCAATAACCTCTTTAAATCAAATGACGTCATGCTTTAAGTAAATTGAGAGTGAATTTAGAAATCGAAGTGCAAGGGAACTTGGGAGTCCTTGTGCAGGATTCCCTAAAGTTTAACTTGCAGGTTGAGTTGGCGGTGAGGAAGGCAAATGCAATGTTAGCATTCATTTTGAAAGGACTAGAATATAAAAGCAAGGATGGTTGGATTGAGTTGTTCTCCGGTCTTGGCAATCCATCTGCAAACATTTTGTAACCATACATGGAAACATCTTCGTGTGTTGACAAAACGTTAGCAAATGGATTGCTAACATCAGAGAACAACTCAACCCAACCATCAACCACCTGAACTACACCTTTTCCCAGTTGTTCCAAAAGCAAGGTGGTAACACTAAGGCTTTGCAAGGCATTGGTCAGACCATATTCGGCAGCGGTCCCCAACCACTGGGCTGCAAAGCATGTGCTACCAGGCCGCGAGGAAACGATATGAGTCAGCTGCACCTTTCCTCATTCCCTGTCACACACTTTTGAACTTGAAATAACCTACCAAATCATACCAAATAACATACCAAATAAAACCTAAAATAATACTAACATATAGTAAAAGCAGGAATGATATGATAAATGCACAGCCTATATAAAGTAGAAATTATGTATGTACAGTGTAGTTTCACTTAATAGAATCTGGAAGATTAAGCCAAAACCAATTTGTAGAAAAAAATCGGGATGTACACACATGTGCATGTCATGTATGCGCACGTCACACATGTGCACACAGGTGCCCACGCAAGGCTTCATGGTCATGGAAGTCTTTCTCGGGGTAAATACAAGTGTCCCGTATTTGACTGCTACTTTTGTCCCTTCTTTGGGAGTGAGAAAGTTGGCAACCCTACTTGATCATCACCTCCCCCCTCCACCCCCATCGGCTGGTCTGCAAGAATATTGTCAATATTAAATCGATCCACGGCGCAAAAAAGGTTGGGGACCCCTGATATTTGAAGTATGGTGAACAGCTTTGGGCTTCTTATCTAAGAAAGGATGCGTTGCTATTGGAGAGGGCCCAGGGGAGATTTACAAGAATGATCTGGGAATGAAAGGGTTACCATAAGAGGAGTGTTTGGTGGCTCTGGGCCTGTACTCATTGGAGTCTAGAGAAATGGGGAAGATTTCATTGAAACCTATCGGACATTGAAAGACTTGTTAGAGTGGGCACAGAAAGGCTGTTTCGATAGTGGAAGAATCTGGGACCAGAGGTCACAGCCTCAGAATAAGAGGTCGTCCTTTTAGAATAGAGATGGGGAGGAATTTCTTTAGGTACTTTAGTAAATGGCAGGATACCTGGTGGTGTGGAGGAGCAGAGGGATCTCGGGGTACATGTCCACAGATCCCTGAAAGTTGCCTCACAGGTGGATAGGGTAATTAAGAAAGCTTATGGGGTGTTAGCTTTCATAAGTCGAGGGATAGAGTTTAAGAGTTGTGATGTAATGATGCAGCTCTATAAAACTCTGATTAGGCCACACTTGGAGTACTGTGTCCAGTTCTGGTCACCTCACTATAGGAAGGATGTGGAAGCATTGGAAAGGGTACAGAGGAGATTTACCAGGACGCTGCCTGGTTTAGAGAGTATGCATTATGATCAGAGATTAAGGGAGCCAAGGCTTTACTCTTTGGAGAGAAGGAGGATGAGAGGAGACATGATAGAGGTGTACAAGATAATAAGAGGAATAGATAGAGTGGATAGCCAGCGCCTCTTCCTCAGGGCACCACTGCTTAATACAAGAGGACATGGCTTTAAGGTAAGGGGTTGGAAGTTCAAGGGGGATATTAGAGGAAGGTTTTTTACTCAGAGAGTGGTTGGTGCGTGGAATGCACTGCCTGAGTCAGTGGTGGAGGCAGATACACTAGTGAAGTTTAGGAGACTACTAGACAGGTATATGGAGGAATTTAAGGTGGGGGGTTATATGGGAGGCAGGGTTTGAGGGTCAGCACAACATTGTGGGCCGAAGGGCCTGTACTGTGCTGTACTATTCTATGTTCTATGTCCTATGTTAGTAAGGGTGTCAAAGGTTTTATGAGGAGAAGGTAGGAGAATGGGGTTGAGGGAAAATAAATTAGCCATGATGGAATGGTGGAGCAAACACAAAGAGCCAAATGGTCCAATTCTGCTGCTAATTCTAATGGTCTTATGGTCTTACTTATCAGATATGTCATATGTAAAACTGAGGAGCCAGGTGCAAAGTGTATCCTGCCAATTTGCCCAGTAAGTTAGGGAACACCTCTAGACTATAATAACTCAAAGGAAGTCAGATGAGCTTGCATTCTTGCAGCTTTGTTGTGTGTCACAGGTTTGGAAGTCCAGAACACATTGACACATGCATTACAGCTAGACATTAGATCGGAACGGAATTACCAGCCCTTGGTTTACTGCAAAGCACAGAATTCTGGAGGAACTCAGCAGATCAGGCAACATCTATGAAGGGAAATGGATAGTTGACATTTTAGGTCGAGACCCTTCATTTGTACTGAAGAGAGGTAGATAGTATACAGGGGTGATATCATAAAGAAAGTTAGAGCAAACAACAGGTGGATCCAACTGAAGAGAGGTGACAAAGAGATGAAGGAAACATGGAGTGACTAAGCTGGGAGGTGAACGATTAAAGAGATAAGATTAATTTTCTTTGTTACATTAAACATTCAAGAAATTCAGTGAAATACAGCACTTGTGTTGGGGATGTGCTGGGTGCAGCCTGCAAATGTCACCATGCTTCTGGTGCCAATATAGCATGCACACAACGTACTAACTGTAAGCTGTACTTCTTTGGAATGTGGGTGGAAACCCATGTAGTCTGGGAGGGAACATACAAACTCCTTCAGACAGTGACGGGAATTGAAGCTCAATCTCACAGCGGGCATTCCGTAGAGCTTTGTGCTAACCGCTAAGCTGCCGTACCTTACCATGGCGGCAACAAAAGGCAGATGGTGGTGGAGTCTGAAAAGAGAGGAAGGAGGAGCATGAAATCAAAACGGGAGGTGGGAGCGTTGGGGGGAAACAAGTGTGGGGAGTGTCGGGGTGATGGGCAGATGGAGTAGGTGGAGGAGGGGAGATGAAACAGGGTGATTGGGACTGGGGCGGGTTCAGGAAGAAATGCGGAGACCCTGAACAGGGACGAAAGGGTAAAAGAGGGAGCAGTTGTTCCTAGAAGTTGGAGAGTTCAATGTTCAACAGCCCAAAATGGCAATGATAGATAATTGGATTCTGTGAAATGGCTTTATGGCTAAGTTTGCGGATGGTGCAAAGATAGGTAGAAAGGTGGCAGGGAGTCTGCAGAAGGATTTAACAGATTGTGAGAATGGGCAAAGAAGTGGCAGAGAGAATATAGTGTAGCAAAGTGTATGATCATGCATTTTGGTAAAGGTGTAGATCAGGGAGCAAATCCAGAAATCAGGAATGAAAGGGTTAACTATGAGACATGTTTGATGACTCTGGGCTGGTACTCATTGGAGTTTAGACGAATGAGCAGGGATCTCAATGAGTGTTCTCAAATATTGAGAGGCCGGTATAGAGTGGATGTGGAAAGGATGTTTCCTATAGAGGGGTATTCTTGGACCAAAGAGCACGGCCTCAGAATAGAAGGATATTCCTTCAGAACTCTTTAGCCAGAGAATGGCGAATCTGTGGAATTCATTGCCACAGGCAGCTGCGAAGACCAAGTCATTTAAAGTGGAAGTTGATAGGTTCTTGATTAGGGTATCAAAGGCTACAGGGAGAAGGTAGGTGAATGGGTTTCAGAGGGATAATAAATCAGCCATGATGGAATGGTGGAGCAGACTCGACTGTGTTGAGTTCAACTGTAGACTGCCAGAACATTCATGGACTCAGGGTCTTGGGCTATATATTTTTGTAACTGTATTTTATATGTTCTTACTATCTTATATATGCTATATGTGGCTTGTGCTGCATCTGACTGCTGGCCCCAAAGATTCGCTGTTTTATTAGGCTGTGAGGTGATGTGAGGGCCTCTGTCGGTCAGAGTTGACCCTGGATGCTGCATCCTAGCTGTCTAGATACTCAAGCCTGGGCAGTACAATATGGGGAGCAAGCTGTTGCCCAAGTAACACACTCAAAATGCTGGAGGAACTCAGCAGGCCAGGCAGCATCTATGGAAAAGAGTATAGTCAATGTTTTGGGACGAGACCCTTCATCAGGAGCATTTAATAGGTAGTGAGAGCTTGTCCCCATTACCACCCCTGGCTAGAACAACCTTAAGGAACTGCTTATACATGGGTATTTACGTGCAGTGGAATGACAATTAAACTTGAAAAAGTCTTAACCTCTTCAACCTTTCCCAATAATTCATGGTTTAAACAATGCTTAAAAGATCTCCCTGAACTATCAGCTGTTTCTTTCTGAATGTGTGCTGCCTGGCCTTTCCAGACTCCTGATTTTTGACCCATTGTCCGCCTAGGAGTGGGTGTAATCTCATCAGTTTTTATTGTGCCCCTGAGCCCACCTACATAATGCAGACTCTGGGTGCACCAGGCCGGGCTGAATAGGTGGAGGTTATCACTTTCGCAGATGACAAAATGTTCATTGCTGCTTCATTGTCACACTTTCCTACATCAAAGGCATGGAGTACTCCAGGTGCTGGTGTAAAACCAAGCAGCTGTTGCTGCACAAGTGTATATAAAGAGATTGTGTGAAAATGTCCCTGTGTCAAAGCCAAGGCTTTCTCTACTTTGCAAACAACGTCTCCATTCTGAATTCACACACTTGTTCTCATTACCTGATTAATACAGAGTTCGCTTACAGAGCCAGCAGAATCTCTGGAGAGGAATTGCTTCATGTTTCAGCTGATGTGCAGGAAACAGCAGAAAGTTCTGGTCACAGCTCAGCACATCAGAGAAAACAGCCTCCCAGTCATGGACTCTGTCTGCACATCCCGCTGCCTCCATAAGGCAGCCAGTATAATCAGAGATCCCATCGACCCCGGGCATTCTCTCTTCTCCCCATTTCCACTATTGCTAAATGATTGCTTGTACCAAAGTACAGTGAAATACTTGTCTTGCATACTGTAAATACAGATGAATTCATTACAACAGTGCATTAAGGTACTACAAGGTAAGACATTAACAGTGCAGAATGAAGTGCAACAGCTACAGACAATAAGGTGCAAGGCTTACGTTTACCCTATCTGTACCACTCATAATTTTATATACCTCCATCAATCTCCCCTCGTTCTTCTACTCTCCAAAGAATAAAGTTCTAACCTATTCAACCATTCCCTGTATCTCTGTTTTTAAAGCAAAGATCAAAAAATCATTGTGAGATTGAGTCCAACTTAATGAGCTAATGTTCAGTAGTCTTATGACAGTGGGGTTGAAGCTTACCAACCAAATGTTGAAAGGACTAGATAGAGTGGGTGAGGACGTTTCCTTTGGTGGGGGTATCCAGAACCAGAGGGCACAGCCTCAAAATTGAGGGGCAACCCTTAGAACAGAGGTAAAGAAGAATTTTTTTAGCCAGAGAGCCGTGAATCTGTGGAATGCTGTGCACAGACTGCAGTGGAGGCCAAGTCCGTGGGTATATTTAAGGTGGAAGTTGATAGTTTCCTGATCAGTCAGGGCATCAAAGGATATGGTAAGAAGGCAGGTGTGTGGAGTTGAGTGGATCCGGGGTCAGCCATGATGGAATGGTGGAGCAGACTCAATGGGCTGAATGGCCTAATTCTGCTCCTATGTCTTATGGTCTTATACGCTGTCATTTAGCATGGTGGTATGTGCTTTCAGCCTTCTGCTTTTGCCCGATGGGAGATGGGAGAATAGAGAATGTCGGGAGGGGGTTGGTTTTTGACTATGTTGGCTGCCTGACAAAGGCAGCGAGAGGTACAGAGTTAATAGAGGGGTGGTGGGATTCGTGACATGCTGAGCTGTGTCCATAATTCTCTGGAGTTTCTGGCGGTCACGTGCAGAGCAGTTGCCATAGCAACCATCATGCATCCAGGTAGGATGCTTTCTGTGGTGCACTGATAAAAGTTGATGTGGGTCAAAGAAGACATGCCAAACTTCTTTAGCCTTCTGAGGAAGTAGAAGTGCTAGTGAACTTCCTTTTCTGTGATGAACCAGGACAGGTAATGTTCACTCTTAGGAACCGGAAACTCGCAGCCTTCTTGACCTCAGCGGCACTGATGTAAGCAAGAATGTGCGCACTGCCCCCTTCCTGGAATCAATGACCAGCTCTTCAGTTTTGCTGTCATGACACCAAGCTCTGAAACCATGTACTCCTTCCTGTACTCTGATTCATTGTTATTGGAGATGAGGCCCGTTGCAGTGTCATCTGCAAACTTGTCGATGGAGCTCGAGCAGAATCCGACCACACGGTCATGAATGTACAGGGAGTAGGGTAGGGGGCTGAGAATGCAACCTTGTGGAGCACCTGTGTTTAGAATAATCGTGGTGGAAGTGTTAACTGCCTGTCCTTATTGTGGTCTGTTGGTCAGGAAGTCAAACGAGATGTTAAATCCCAGGTCATGGAGTTTGGTTATGAGTTTTCTTGAAATTGTTGTATTGAAGGCAGAGCTGTAGTCAAAAAACAATTGTCCTTACTGTCCAGATGCTTCAGAAATAAGTGGGGGGCCAGAAGATCAAAACACTGAAAGCACGTGCCAGCTGGTTCATGTGCAGTTTCTATTCTGCTGTCATCCGACTGTTGAACAGGACCATAATACTACAACAACTACTACTACTACAACTACTGCTACTATTACTACTACTACTACTACTACAACTACTACTACTACTACTGCTACTGCTACTACTACTACTGCTACTACAACTACTACTGCTACTGCTACTGCTACTACTGCTACCACAACTACTACTATTACTACTACTGTACTACTACTACTGCTACTACTACTACTACTACTACAATGTTAGCATTGATTTCGAGAGAAGTGTTAATGGCTGTTGGCTGTACTCACAGAGTTTAGAAGAACGAGGGGGGAATCTCATTGTAACCTGTTGAATATTGAAAGACCTAGAGGTGGATGTGGAGAGGATGTTTTCTATAGTGGGGGAGTCTAGGACCTGAGGGCACAGCCTCAGAAAGGAAGGACGTCCCTTTAGGATTTCAGAACAATTCCTTTAGAACCATTGTTTTGTTTGGCGGTGTACATGTATATTTAAACTCATTTGGCAGGGGGCTGGGAAACGGAGTGATAGGGCTGAAGTTGGGGCAGTTGGTATACAAGTAGATGCAGTGTGAAGTGAGACTGTGAGAAAGGACAGCCAGATGATAGGGCAAAACTGCAGTCAGTGGGATGAGTTGAAGTGTAACATGGGGGCAAAACTGAAAAATGAATACAGGACTGAAGGTGTAGTATTTGAGTGCACGCAGTATACAGAATAAGGCAGGCCTTTAGCACAGTTAGAGATTGTCAGGTATAATACTGAGGGCATCACTGAAAAAAAGATCAGGGTTGGGAGCTTGATATCCAAGGATGCACATTGCATTGAAAGGATAGACAGGTAGGTAGAGGGAGAGGGGTGACTGTTGGTAAAAATGTAATCAAATCCTTAGAAAGAGGTAACATAGGATTGGAGGATGCAGAATCTTTGCGGGTAGAGTTAAGAACGGTAAGGGTAAAAAGACCCCGATAGGAGTTATATACTGGCCTCAAACAGTAGCCAGGATGTGCAATATAAATTACAATGGGAGATAGAAAAAGCGTGTAAAAAGGCCAATATTATGATAGTCATGGGGGATTTCAATATGCTGGTAAATTGGGAAAGTTAGATTGGTGTTGGATCTCAAGAGAGAGAATCTGTAGAATGCCTATGAGATGACTTTTTAGAGAAACTTGTGGTTCAGTGACTAAGGGAAAGGCAATTTTGGATTGGGTGTTGTGCAATGAAATAGATTTGATTAGAGAGCTTAAGGTGATATCATAATGTGATAGAATTCACCCTGCAGTTTGAGATGGAGATGATAAAATCAGAGATATCAGTACTACAGTAAAGGGAATTACTGGGATATAAAAGGGGAGTTAAAGTTGATTGGAAAGGGATACTGTCAGGGATGATGGGAAAAGCACAATAGCTGGAGTTTCTAGGGGAAACTTGGAAACACAAGATAAATACAGCCCAGTGAAGAAGAGGTATTCTAAAGGTGGGATGAGGCAACTGTGGACAACAAGGGAAATCAAAGACAGCAAAATAGAGGGCATATAATATAGTAAAAAAATAGTGGGAAGTTAGAGGATAGGAAAGTTTTTAAAAACCACAGATGACAACCAAAATAAAATTCTCCCTCTCAAATTGCAGGGTGAATTCTATCATATTATGATCACTGGCTCTTAAGGGTTCCTTTACCTTAAGCTCCCTAATCAAATCTGCTATTGTAACATGAACAAAGTCACCAGAGAGACATTAAAGCTAATGGATCTAGAAGTGGAGGAAGAGGCTAGTTCAACCCAATATTACATGACTCCAGAATACAGCCTAACAGTCCCCCTTCTTGGCCTTCTTGGGCAAAAATAAACTTGTTCCAGGAAAGGCCAAACTTTGAGAAGAATCTAATCGAATAAGGCAGCAGAAATGTCCTGTACTTTGGAGCTCATTCCCCAATTATCTGTCATGAGCATCTACATCTATACTGTCATCCCCAAAGGCTACCAACAAGACTTTCAGAAGAAATTTTCCACAAATTTGACCAACAGTCTTTAAAATGCAGCTTTTCATTTGTATGCCTGTTGCCTCCTTCCCTGCTGGCCAATTGTAGTTTAGTAAGATTCTTTATCTTCACCCCTTCATGTATCAGGCCCACAGACAACAGTTCATACCTGGTGCTAGGAAAAGGTAGTCATAATTTTCTAGACTAGGCACTCAGGCACATGCATCAATGTACAGGAGGGGTTGGGGTGGCCTCTATTTGAATGACTGCAAGGACCCCATCCAGTTGGTGCACCCTTCTGGACTGTCCATTTGATTGTGGGCCCAACCACTGTTTATTGTCAGTCTGCCACATCAGCCAAACTGGCATTTCTGCTGTACCTAGGATCCATTCCAATTTATTGTCCGATACTCCCCAATATTTTCCTATTCTATGCTATTCAACTAATTGTCTGCCATAATTACCGAGTACCATAACCATTATACTTTAACACGTTGTCATGCTCTCTTTCTGTCCTCTGCCTTTGTGTTATTTCTGGGTCTGCTTCCATCAGATGTGCTCGGCCATGGTGCAGATGGCTGGTGTTAATGACAGACAGTGACACCGTTACCGGGTACAGTTGATCTCCCACTCTGTCTGTGGGGTTAATCACAGACAGTTACACCGTTACCAGATACACTCGATCTCCCGCTGTGTCTGTGGGGTTAATGACAGATAGCGACACTGTTACAGGATACCCTCGATCTCCCGCTCCATCTGTTGGGGTTAATCACAGACAGTGACACAGTTACTGGGTACACTCGATCTCCTGCTCTGTCTGTGGGGTTAATCACAGAGAGTGACACCGTTACCGGGTACACGCGATCTCCGCACTGTATATGTGACTGGTCACAGACAATAACACAGTTAGCAGATAGACTCGATCTCCTGCTCTGTCTGTATCGGGGATCACAGATAATAATACTGTTACCGGATACACTCAATCTCCCGCTCTGTCTGTAGTGTCAGTCGCAGACAGTGACAGTGTTATTGGGTACACTCGGTTCTCCTTCTCTGTCTGTATAGGGGATCATAGACAGTAACACTGTTACTGGGTACACTCGATCTCCCGCTCTGTCTGTGGGGTTAATCACAGACAGTGACACCGTTACCAGGTACACTCGATCTCCCGCTCTGTCTGTGGGGTTAATCTCTGACAGTGACTCCGTTACTGGGTACACTCGATCTCCCGTTCAGTCGGTTGGGTTGGTCACAGTCAGTGACACCGTTACCGGTTACACTCGATCTCCCGCTCTGTCTGTCGGGTTAATCACTGACAGTGAGACCGTTACCGGGTACAGTCAATCTCCCGCTCTGTTGGGGTTTATCACAGACAGTGACACCGTTAACGGATACACACGATACTCCGCTCTATTTGTAGGTTGGTCACAGACAGTGAGACCTTTACCGGGTGCACTCGCTCTCCAACTCTGTCTGTGTGGTTAATTACAAGCAGTGACAGTGTTACCAGGTACACTCGATCTCCCGCTCTCTCTGTGGGGTTAATCACAGACAGTGACACAGTCACCGGGTACACTCTATCTCCTGCTCTTTATGTGGTGTTAATCACAGACAGTGACAGTGTTACTGGGTGCACTCGATCTCCTTCTCTATCTGTATGGGGGATCACAGACAGTAACACTGTTATCGAGTACATGCGATCTCCATCTCTGTCTGTGTGGTTAATCACAGACAGTGACACCGTTACCGGATACGCTCGATCTCCCGCTCTGTCTGTCGGGTTAATCACTGGCAGTGAGACTGTTACCGGGTACAGTCAATCTCCCGCTCTGTTTGTGGGGTTAATCACAGACAGTGACACCGTTACCGGATACGCTCGATCTTCCGCTCTATTTGTAGGTTGGTCACAGACTGTGGGACCTTTACCGGGTACACTCACTCTCCTTCTCTGTCTGTGATATTGGTTACAGGCAGTGACAGTGTTACCGGGTACATTCGATCTCCCGCTCTGTCTGTGTGGTTAATCACAGACAGTGACACCGTTACCGGATACGCTCGATCTCCCGCTCTGTCTGTCGGGTTAATCACTGGCAGTGAGACTGTTACCGGGTACAGTCAATCTCCCGCTCTATTTGTAGGCTGGTCACAGACTGTGGGACCTTTACCGGGTGCACTCGCTCTCCTTCTCTATCTGTGGTATTGGTTAAAGACAGTGACAGTGATACCAGGTACATTCGATCTCCCGCTCTGTCTGTGGGGTTGGTCACAGACAGTGACGCAGTTACTGGGTACACTCGATCTCCCGCTGTATATGTGGGGTTAATGACAGACAGTGACCCAGTCACTGGATACACTCGATCTCCTGCTCTGTCTGTTTGTGTTAATCACAGACAGTGACACCGTTACCCGGGTACTCTCAATCTCCAGCTCTGCCTGTGGCGTTAATCTCAACAGAGACACCGTTACCGGGTACACTCGATCTCCCGCTCTGTCTGTGGGGTCGTTCACAGACACTGACACTGTTACCGCATACACTCTATCTCCCACTGTGTCTGTGGGGTGAATGACAGACAATGACACCATTACCGGGTACATTTGATCTCTCGCTCTGTCTGTGGGGTTAATCACAGACAGTGACACCGTTACCGGGTACACTCGATCTCCTTCTATGTCTGTATGGTGGATCACAGACTGTGACACAGTTACCCGGTACACTCGATCACCCGCTCTGTCTGTGGGGTTAATCACAGAGAGTGACATCGTGACCGGGTACCCTCGCTCTCCTGCTCTGCCTGAGGGGTGAATCATAGATGGTGACACCGTTACCGGATATACTCGATCTCCCTCTCTGATTGTTGAGTTACTTACAGACAGTGACACCATTACCAGGTTCACTCGATCTCTCGCTCTGCCTGTGGCGTTGGTGACAGACAGTGACACTGTTACCGGGTACACTCAACCTCCCGCTCCAACTGTGGCGTCAATCACAGACAGTGACACTGTTACCGGATACACTCGATTTCCCGCTCTGCCTGAGGGGTTAATCATAGATGGCGACACCGTTACCGGATACACTCAAACTCCCGATCTGTTTGTGGGTTGGTCACTGACAGTGACACCTTTACCGTGTACACTCGCTCTCCTACTCTGTCTGTGGTATTGGTTACAGACAGTGACAGCCTTACCGGGTACACTCAATCTCCCACTCTGTCTGCGGGTTTAATCACAGACAGTGACACGGTTACCGGGTACACTCGATCTCCCACTCTTTATGTGTGGTTAATCACTGACAGTGACACCATTACCGGGTATACTCAACCTCCCGCTCTACCTGTGTCGTCAATCACAGACAGTGACACTGTTACTGGATACACTTGATCTCCGCCTCTGTCTGTGGGGTTGATCACAGACAGTGGCAGTGTACTGGGTCCACTCAATCTCCTTCTCTGTCTGTATGGTGGATTACAGACAGTAATGCTGTTACTGGGTTCACTCGATCTCCCGCTCTGTCAGTGGGGTTGGTCACAGACAGTGAAACCGTTTCTGGGTACACTCGATCTCCCGCTCGGTCTGTGGGATTAACCTCAGACAGAAACACCGTTACCGGGTACACTCGATCTCCCGCTCTGTCTGCGGGGTGAATGACAGACAGTGACACCATTACGTGGTACACTTGATCTCTCGCTCTGTCTGTGGGGTAAATCACAAACAGTGACTCCGTTACTGGGTGCACTCGATCTCCTGCCCTTTACGTGGGGTTAATCAGAGAAAGTGACACTGTGTCCGGCTACACTCTATCTCCCCCCTCTTTACGTGGGGATTGTCACAGACATTGACACCATTACCGGATACACTCGATCTCCTTCTATGTCTGTATGGTGGATCACAGACTGTGACACAGTTACCGGGTACACTCGATCTCCTGCTCTGTGGGGTTAATCACAGTCAGTGACACCGTGATCGGGTGCACTCGATCTCCCACTCTTTATTTGGGGTAAATCGCAGACAGTGACACCGATACCGGATACACTTGATCTCCCTCTCTGTCTGTGGGATTGGTCACAGGCAGTGACACCATTACCAGGTACACTCAATCCTCCGCTCTGCCTGAGGGGTTAATCACAGACGGTGACACCGTTATCGGATACACTCAATCTCCTGCTCTGTCTGTGGGATTGGTCACAGGCAGTGACACCATTACCAGGTACACTCGATCCTCCGCTCTGCCTGAGGGGTTAATCACAGACGGTGACACCGTTATCGGATACACTCGATCTCCCGCTCTGTCTGTCGGGTTAATCACTGGCAGTGAGACTGTTACCGGGTACAGTCAATCTCCCGCTCTATTTGTAGGTTGGTCACAGACTGTGGGACCTTTACCGGGTGCACTCGCTCTCCTTCTCTGTCTGTGGTATTGGTTAAAGACAGTGACAGTGTTACTGGGTACACTGTATCTCCCGCTCTGTCTGTGGATTTGCTCACAGTCAGTGACACCGTTATCGGGTACATTTGCTCTCCCACTCTGT
The DNA here is from genome assembly GCF_963921235.1 of Mobula hypostoma. Classification (NCBI taxonomy): domain Eukaryota; kingdom Metazoa; phylum Chordata; class Chondrichthyes; order Myliobatiformes; family Myliobatidae; genus Mobula; species Mobula hypostoma. The sequence goes on from NC_086102.1 coordinate 102,495,108, forward strand.
CTGTGGGGTTGGTCACAGACAGTGACACCGATACTGGGTACACTCGATCTCCCACTGTTTATGTGTGGTTAATGACAGACAGTGACACAGTAACTGGATACACTCGATGTCCCGCTCAGTCTGTTTGTGTTAATCACAGACAGTGACACCGTTACCCGGGTACACTCGATCTCCAGCTCTGCCTTTGGGGATAATCTCAGACATAGATACCGTTACCGGGAACTCAATCTCCCACTCTGTCTGTGGGGTAAATCACAGATAGTGACACCATTACCGGGGACACTCAATCTCCCACTGTGTCTGTGGGGTAAATCACAGAGAGTGACACCGTTACTGGGTACACTCGATCTCCCGCTCTGTCTGTGGGGTTAATCAGAGAAAGTGACACTGTGACCGGCTACACTCTATCTCCCCCCTCTTTACGTGGGGATCGTCACAGACATTGACACTGTTACCGGATACACTCGATCTCCTTCTATGTCTGTATGGTGGATCACAGGCAGTGACACCATTACCAGGTACACTCGATCTTCCGCTCTGCCTGAGGGGATAATCACAGACGGTGACACCGTTATCGGATGCACTCGATCTCACGCTCTGTCTGTCGGGTTAATCACTGACAGTGAGACCGTTACCAGGTTCACTCGCACTCCTTCTCTGTCTGTGGTATTGGTTACAGGCAGTGACATTGTTACCGGGTACATTTGATCCCCCACTCTGTCTGTGGGCTTAATCACAGACAGTGACACTGTTACCGGGTATACCCGATCTCCGCCTCTGTCTTTTGGGTTGATCACAGTCAGTGGCAGTGTACTGGGTCCACTCAATCTCCTTTTCTGTCTGTATGGTGCATCACAGATAGTGACACCGCTACTGGGTACACTCGATCTCCCGCTCTGTCTGTGGGGTTAACCTCAGACAGAGACAAAGATACCGGGTACACTCGATCTCCGCTCTGTATGTGGGGTTGGTCACAGACACGGACACCGTTACCGCATACACTCTATCGTCCGCTGTATCTGTGGGGTTAATGACAGACAACGACAGCGTTACCGGGTACACTCGATCTCCCTCTCTGTCTGTATGGTGGATCACAGACAGTAAGACTGTTACCGGGTACGCTCGATCTCCCTCTCTGTCTGTGGGGATCATCACAGACATTGACACCGTTACCGGATACACTCGATCTCCTTCTATGTCTGTATGGTGGATCACAGACTGTGACACAGTTACCGGGTACACTCGATCTCCTGCTCTGTGGGATTAATCAGTCAGTGACACCGTGATCGGGTGCACTCGATCTCCCACTCTTTGTATTTGGTTTAATCACAGACAGAGACACCGTTACCGGGTATAATCTATCGTCCGCTCTTTACGTGGGGTTAATCAGAGAAATTGACACTGTGACCGGCTACGCTCTATCTCCCCCTCTTTACGTGGGGATCGTCACAGACATTGACACCGTTACCGGATACACTCAATCTCCTTCTCTGTCTGTATGGTGGATCACAGACTGTGACACAGTTCCCTGGTACACTCGATCACCCGCTCTGTCTGTGGGGTTAATTGCAGACAGAGACACCGTTACCCGGTACACTTGATCTCCCGCTCTGTCTGTGGGGTTAATCACAGATGGTGACACCGTTACCAGATACATTCGATCTCCCACTCTGTCTGTTGAGTTAGTTACAGACAGTGACACCATTACCAGGTTCACTCGGTCTCTCGCTCTGCCTGTGGCGTCAATCACAGACAGTGACACTGTTGCCGGATACACTCGATTTCCCGCTCTGTCTGTGTGGTTAATTACAGACACTGACAACGTTACCAGGTACACTCGATCTCCCGCACTGTCTGTGGGGTTAATCACAGACAGTGACAGTGTTATCGTGTACACTCAACCTCCCGCTCTACCTGTGGTGTCAATCACAGACAGTGACACTGTTACCGGATACACTCGATCTCCATCTCTGTCTGTGGGGTTGATCACAGACAGTGGCAGTGTTACTGGGTCCACTCAATCTTCTTCTCTGTCCGTATGGTGGATCACAGACAGTAACACTGTTACTGGGTTCATTGATTTCCCACTCTGTTTGTGGGGTTGGTCACAGACAGTGACACCGTTACTGGGTACACTCGATCTCCCGCACTGTCTGTGGGGTTAATCACAGACAGTAACACTGTTACCCGGTACACTCGATCTTCAGCTCTGCCTGAGGGGTGAATCACAGATGGTGACACCATTACCGGATACACTTGATCTCCTGCTCTGTCTGTTGGGTTGGTCACAGACTGTTTCTCCATTAACAGGTACATTCGATCTCCTGCTCTGTGTGTCGGGATACTGACAGACAGTGACGTGGTTACCGGGTACACTCAATCTCCTGCTCTGTCTGTGGGGTTAATCACAGACAGTGACACCGTTACCACATACACTCTATCTTCCGCTGTGTCTGTGGGGTCGGTCACAGACACGGACACCGTTACCGCATACACTCTATCTTCCGCTGTGTCTGTGGGTTAATGACAGATAACGACACCGTTTCTGGGTACACTCAATCTCCCACTCTGTCTGTGGGGTTAATCACAGACAGTGACACCGTTACCGTGTACACTTGATCTTCTGCTCTGTCTGTAGGGTTAATCACAAGGAATGGCACCGTTACTGGGTATACTCAATCTCTAGCTCTTTGTGTGGGGTTTCTCACGAATATTGACACCGTTACACGGTACACTGTATCTCCCACTCTGTCTGTGGGATTGGTCACAGTCAGTGACACCGTTATCGGGTACATTTGCTCCCCCACTCTGTCTGTGGGATTGGTCACAGTCAGTGACACCGTTATCGGGTACATTTGCTCTCCCACTCTGTCTGTGGGGTTGGTCACAGACAGTGACACCGATACTGGGTACACTCGATCTCCCACTGTTTATGTGGGGTTAATGACAGACAGTGACACAGTCACTGGGTACACTCGATGTCCCGCTCAGTCTGTTTGCGTTAATCACAGACAGTGGCACCGTTACCCGGGTACACTCGATCTCCAGCTCTGCCTGTGGGGATAATCTCAGACAGAGACACCATTACCGCATACACTCTATCTCCCACTCTGTCTGTGGGGTCGGTCACAGACATGGACACCGTTACCGCATACACTCTATCTTCCGCTGTGTCTGTGGGGTCGGTCACAGACACGGACACCGTTACCGCATACACTCTATCTTCCGCTGTGTCTGTGGGTTAATGACAGATAACGACACCGTTTCCGGGTACACTCAATCTCCCACTCTGTCTGTGGGGTTAATCACAGACAGTAACACTGTTACCGGATATCTGGATCTCCGTCTCTGTCTTTTGGGTTGATCACAGACAGTGGCAGTGTATTGGGTCCACTCAATCTCCTTCTCTGTCTGTAGGGTGGATCACAGACAGTGACACCGTTACCGGGTACACTCAATCTCCTTCTCTGTCTGTAGGGTGGATCACAGACAATGACACCGTTACCGGGTACACTCGATCTTCCGCTCTGCCTGAGGGGATAATCACAGACGGTGACACCGTTATCGGATGCACTCGATCTCCCGCTCTGTCTGTTGGGTTAATCACTGACAGTGAGACCGTTACCGGGTACCGTCAATCTCCCGCTATGTTTGTGGGGTTAATCACTGACAGTGACACCGTTACCGGGTACATTCGATCTCCCGCTCTGTCTGTGGGGTTAATCACAGACAGTGACACCGTTACCGGATACACTCGATCTTCCGCTCTATTTGTAGGTTGGTCACAGACAGTGAGACCTTTACCGGGTGCACTCACTCTCCTTCTCTGTCTGTGGTATTGGTTACAGGCAGTGACAGTGTTACCGGGTACATTCGATCTCCCGCTCTGTCTGTGGGGTTAATCACAGACAGTGACACCGTGATCGGGTGCACTCGATCTCCCACTCTTTATTTGGGGTTAATCGCAGTCAGTGACACCGTAATCGGGTACACTGGATCTCCTGCTCTGCCTGAGGGGTTATTCTCAGATGGTGACACCGATACCGGATACACTTGATCTCCCTCTCTGTCTGTGGGATTGGTCACAGGCAGTGACACCATTACCAGGTACACTCGATCCTCTGCTCTGCCTGAGGGGTTAATCACAGACGGTGACACCGTTATCGGATGCACTCGATCTCCCACTCTGTCTGTGGGGTTAATCACAGAAATTGACACCGATACCGGGTACACCAATCTCCCGCTCTGTCTGTCGGGTTAATCACAGACAGTGAGACCATTACCAGGTATACTCGATCTCCCACTCTTTATGTGGTGTTAATCACAGACAGTGACAGTGTTACCGGGTACACTCGATCATCCGCTCTGTCTGTTGGGTTAGTCACAGACAATAACACCGTTACTGGGTACACTCGATCTCCCGCTCTGTCTGTGGGTTTAATCACAGACAGTAACACGGTTATCGGGTACACACGATCTCCTGCTTTGTCTGCGGGTTTAATCACAGACGGTGACACTGTTACCGGGTACACTCAATCTCCCGCTCTGTCTGTGGGTTTAATCACAGACAGTAACACGGTTATCGGGTACACACGATCTCCTGCTTTGTCTGCGGGTTTAATCACAGACGGTGACACGGTTACCGGGTACACTCAATCTCCCACTCTTTATGTGTGATTAATCACTGACAGTGACACCATTACCGGGTATACTCAACCTCCCGCTCTACCTGTGTCGTCAATCACAGACAGTGACACTGTTACTGGATACACTTGATCTCCGCCTCTGTCTTTTGGGTTGATCACAGACAGTGGCAGTGTACTGGGTCCACTCAATCTCCTTCTCTGTCTGTATAGTGGATCACAGACAGTAACACTGTTACTGGGTTCACTCGATCTCCCGCTCTGTCAGTGGGGTTGGTCACAGACAGTGACACCGTTTCTGGGTACACTCAATCTCCCGCTCGGTCTGTGGGGTTAACCTCAGACAGAGACACTGTTACCGGGTACACTCGATCTCCCGCTCTGTATGTGGGGTCAGTCACAGACACGGACACCGTTACCGCATGCAATCTATCTTCCGCTGTGTCTGTGGGGTGAATGACAGACAGTGACACCATTACCGGGTACACTTGATCTCTCGCTCTGTCTGTGGGGTAAATCACAGACAGTGACACCATTACTGGGTACACTCAATCTCCCGCTCTTTACGTGGGTTTAATCAGAGAAAGTGACGCTGTGACCGGCTACACTCTATCTCCCCCCTCTTTACGTCGGGATCGTCACAGACATTGACACCATTACCGGATACACTCGATTTCCTTCTCTGTCTGTATAGTGGATCACAGACTGTGACACAGTTACCGGGTACACTCGATCTCCCGCTCTGTGGGATTAATCACAGTCAGTGACACCGTGATCGGGTGCACTCGATCTCCTGCTCTGCATGAGGGGTTAATCTCAGATGGTGACACTGTTATCGGATACGCGCGATCTCCTGCTCTGTCTGTGGGATTGGTCACAGACAGTAACACTGTAACTGGGCACACTTGATCTCCATCTCTTTCTGTTTGGCTAATCTCTGACAGTGACTCCGTTACCGGGTACACTCAATCTCCCGTTCAGTCGGTTGGGTTGGTCACAGTCAGTGACACCGTTACCGGTTACACTCGATCTCCCGCTCTGTCTGTCGGGTTAATCACAGACAGTGGGACCGTTACCGGGTACCGTCAATCTCCCGCTATGTTTGTGGGGTTAATCACAGACAGTGAGACCGTTACCGGGTACAGCCAATCTCCCGCTCTGTTGGTCAGGTTTATCACAGATAGTGACACCGTTACCGGATACACTCGATACTCCGCTCTATTTGTAGGTTGGTCACAGACAGTGAGACCTTTAACGAGTGCACTCGCTCTCCTTCTCTGTCTGTGGTATTGGTTAAAGACAGTGACAGTGTTACCGGGTACACTCGATCTCCCGCTCTGTCTGTAGGGTTGGTCACAGACAGTGATGCCATTACTGGGTACACTCAATCTCCCACTGATTATGTGTGGTTAATGACAGATAGTGACCCAGTCACTGGATAGACTCGATGTCCCGCTCAGTCTGTTTGTGTTAATCACAGACAGTGACACCATTACCCGGGTACTCTCAATCTCCAGCTCTGCCTGTGGGGTTAATCTCGACAGAGACACCGCTACCGGGTACACTCGATCTCCCGCTCTATCTGTGGGGTCGGTCACAGACACTGACACTGTTACCGCATACACTCGATCTCCCGCTCGGTCTGTGGGGTTAACCTCAGACAGAAACACCGTTACCGGGTACACTCGATCTCCCGCTCTGTCTGCGGGGTGAATGACAGACAGTGACACCATTACGTGGTACACTTGATCTCTCGCTCTGTCTGTGGGGTAAATCACAGACAGTGATTCCGTTACTGGGTACACTCGATCTCCCGCTCTTTACGTGGGGTTAATCAGAGAAAGTGACTCTGTGACCAGCTACACTCTATCTCCCCCTGTTAACGTGGGGATCGTCACAGACATTGACACCATTACCGGATACACTCGATCTCCCGCTCTTTACGTGGGGTTAATCAGAGAAAATAACTCTGTGACCAGCTACACTCTATCTCCCCCCTCTTTACGTGGGGATCGTCACAGACATTGACACCGTTACCGGGTACCCTTGATCACCCGCTCTGTCTGTGGGGTTAATCGCAGAGAGTGACATCGTAACTGGGTACACTTGATCTCCTGCTCTGCCTGAGGGGTGAATCAAAAATGGTGACACCGTTACCGGATACATTCGATCTCCCACTCTGTCTGTTGAGTTTGTTACAGAGAGTGACACCATTACCAGGTTCACTTGATCTCTCGCTCTGCCTGTGGCGTCAATCACAGACAGTGACACTGTTGCCGGATACACTCGATTTCCCGCTCTGTCTGTGTGGTTAATTAAAGACAGTGACAACGCTACCAGGTACACGCGATCTCCCGCACTGTGGGGTTAATCACAGACAGTGACAGTGTTATCGTGTACACTCAACCTCCCGCTCTACCTGTGGTGTCAATCACAGACAGTGACACTGTTACCGGATACACTCGATCTCCATCTCTGTCTGTGGGGTTGATCACAGACAGTGGCAGTGTTACTGGGTCCACTCAATCTTCTTCTCTGTCCGTATGGTGGATCACAGACAGTAACACTGTTACTGGGTTCATTGATTTCCCGCTCTGTTTGTGAGGTTAATCACAGACAGTGACACCATTACCGGGTACACTCAATCTCCCACACTGTCTGTGAGGTTAATGACAGACAGTAACACTGTTACCCAGTACACTCGATCTTCAGCTCTGCCTGAGGGGTTAATCACAGATGGTGACACCATTACCGGATACACTCGATCTCCCACTCTGTCTATTGGGTTGGTCACAGACTGTTTCTCCGTTAACAGGTACATTCGATCTCCCGCTCTGTGTGTCGGGATACTGACAGACAGTGACATCGTTACCGGGTACACTCAATCTCCTGCTCTGTCTGTGGGGTTAATCACAGACAGTGACACCGTTACCGTGTACACTTGATCTCCTGCTCTGTCTGTGGGGTTAATCACAAGGAATGGCACCGTTACTGGGTATACTCAATCTCTAGCTCTTTGTGTGGGGTTTCTCACGGATAATGACACCGTTACCCGGTACACTGTATCTCCCACTCTGTCTGTGGGATTGGTCACAGTCAGTGACACCGTTATCGGGTACATTTGCTCTCCCACTCTGTCTGTGGGGTTGGTCACAGACAGTGACACAGTCACTGGATACACTCGATGTCCTGCTCAGTCTGTTTGTGTTAATCACAGACAGTGACACCGTTACCCGGGTACACTCGATTTCCAGCTCTGCCTGTGGGGATAATCTCAGACAGAGACACCATTACCGCATACACTCTATCTCCCGCTCTGTCTGTGGGGTCGGTCACAGACACGGACACCGTTACCGCATGCACTCTATCTTCCGCTGTGTCTGTGGGGTTAATGACAGACCACGACACCGTTTCCGGGTACACTCATTCTCCAAACTCTGTCTGTGGGGATCGTCACAGACATTGACACCGTTACCGGGTACCCTCGATCTCCTTCTCTGTCTGTATGGTTAATCACAGACAGTAACACTATTACCGAATACACTGGATCTCCGTCTCTGTCTTTTGGGTTGATTACAGACAGTGGCAGTGTACTGGGTCCACTCAATCTTCTTCTCTGACTGCATGGTGGATCACAGACAGTAACACTGTTACTGGGTTTACTCGATCTCCCGCTCTGTCAGTGGGGTTTATCACAGCCATTGACACTGTTACTGGGTACACTCGATCTCCTGCTCTGTCTGTGGGGTTTATCACAGCCATTGACACTGTTACTGGGTACACTCAATCTCCTGCTCTGTCTGTGGGGTTTATCACAGCCATTGACACTGTTACTGGGTACACTCGATCTCCTGCTCTGGCTGCGGGTCTAATCACAGACAGTGACACTGTTACCGGGTACACTCGATCCTCCGCTCTGTCTGTGGGGTTGGTTACAGACAGTGACACCATTACCGGGCACCGTTACCGGGTACACTCAACCTCCCGCTCTACTTGTGGGGACAATCACAGACAGTGACACTATTACCAGATACACACGATCTCCCGCTCTGTCCGTGGGGTTAATCACAGACAGTGACGTGACACTGTTACCGGATACACTCAAACTCCCACTCTGTCTTTTCGGTTGATCACAGACACTGGCAGTGTACTGGGTCCACTCAATCTCCCACTCTGTCTGTATGGTGGATCACAGACAGTAACACTGTTATACGGTACACTCGATCTCTCGCTCTGCCTGAGGGGTTAATCACAGATGGTGACACCATTACCAGATACACTTGATCTTCCGCTCTGTCTGTGGGGGTAATCACAGACAGTGACACAGTCACTGGATACACTTGATCTCACGTTCTGCCTGTTGAGTTGGTCACAGACTGTTTCTCCATTACCAGGTACATTCGATCTCCCGCTCTGTGTGTCGGGATACTGACAGACAGTGACATCGTTACCAGGTACACTCAATCTCCTGCTCTGTCTGTGGGGTTAATCACAGACAGTGACACTGTTACCGGGTACACTCGATCTCCTGCTCTGTCTGTGGGGTTGGTCACAGACAGTGACGCCGTTACTGGGTACACTTGATCGCTCGCTGTTTATGTGTGGTTAATCACAGACAGTGACACCGTTACCCGGGTACACTCGATCTCCAGCTCTGCCTGTGGGGTTAATCTCAGACAGAGACATAGTTGCCGGGTAGACTTGATCTCCCGCTCTGTCTGTGGGGTTAATCACAGACAGTGACACTGTTACCGTGTACACTTGATCTCCTGCTCTGTCTGTGGTGTTAATCACAGGGAATGGCACCGTTACTGGGTGCACTCGATCTCTCGCTCTTTATGTGGGGTTACTCACAGACAGTGACAACGTTACCCGGTACACTCTATTTCCCACTCTGTCTGTGGGGTTGGTCACAGTCAGTGACACCGTTAGTGGGTATACTCGATCTCCCGCTGTTTATGTGGGGTTAATGTAAGTCAATGACATAGTCTGTTTGTGTTAATCACAGACAGTGACACCGTTACCCGGGTACACTCGATCTCCAGCTCTGCCTGTGGGGTTAATCACAGACAGTGACACCGTTACCGTGTACACTCGATCTCCCGCTCTGTCTGTGGGGGTAATCACAGACAGTGACACAGTCAATGGATACACTCGATCTCCCGCTCTGCCTGTTGGGTTGGTCACAGACGGTTTCTCCGTTACCAGGTACATTCGATCTCCCATTCTGTGTATCGGGATACTGACAGACAGTGACAACGTTACCGTGTGCACTCAATTTCCTGCTCTGTCTGTGGGGATAATCTCAGACAGAGATACCGTTGCCGGGTAGACTTGATCTCCCGCTCTGTCTGTGGGGTCGGTCACAGACACAGACACCGTTACCGCATACACTCTATCTTCCGCTGTGTCTGTGGGGTTAATCACAGACAGTAACACTGTTACCAGGGTACACTCGATCTCCAGCTCTGCCTGTGGGGTTAATGAAAAACAGTGACCCAGTCACTGGATACACTCGATCTCCCGCTCTGTCTGTGGGGTTGATCACAGACAGTGACACCGTTACCGGTTACACTCGATCTCCCGCTCTGTCTGTGGGGTCGGTCATAGACAGTGTCACTGTTACCTGGTACACTCGATGTCCCTTTCTGTCTGTGGAGTTGGTCACAGACTGTTTCTCCGTTACCAGGTACATTCCATCTCCCGCTCTGTGTGTCGGGATACTGTCAGACAGTGACAACGTTACCGGGTACACTCAATCTCCTGCTCTGTCTGTGGGGTTAATCTCAGACAGAGACATAGTTGCCGGGTAGACTTGATCTCCCGCTCTGTCTGTGGGGTTAATCACAGACAGTGACACCGTTACCCGGGTACACTCGATCTCCAGCTCTGCCTGTGGGGTTAATCTCAGACAGAGACATAGTTGCCGGGTAGACTTGATCTCCCGCTCTGTCTGTGGGGTTAATCACAGACAGTGACACTGTTACCGTGTACACTTGATCTCCTGCTCTGTCTGTGGTGTTAATCACAGGGAATGGCACCGTTACTGGGTGCACTCGATCTCTCGCTCTTTATGTGGGGTTACTCACAGACAGTGACAACGTTACCCGGTACACTCTATTTCCCACTCTGTCTGTGGGGTTGGTCACAGTCAGTGACACCGTTAGTGGGTATACTCGATCTCCCGCTGTTTATGTGGGGTTAATGTAAGTCAATGACATAGTCTGTTTGTGTTAATCACAGACAGTGACACCGTTACCCGGGTACACTCGATCTCCAGCTCTGCCTGTGGGGTTAATCACAGACAGTGACACCGTTACCGTGTACACTCGATCTCCCGCTCTGTCTGTGGGGGTAATCACAGACAGTGACACAGTCAATGGATACACTCGATCTCCCGCTCTGCCTGTTGGGTTGGTCACAGACGGTTTCTCCGTTACCAGGTACATTCGATCTCCCATTCTGTGTATCGGGATACTGACAGACAGTGACAACGTTACCGTGTGCACTCAATTTCCTGCTCTGTCTGTGGGGATAATCTCAGACAGAGATACCGTTGCCGGGTAGACTTGATCTCCCGCTCTGTCTGTGGGGTCGGTCACAGACACAGACACCGTTACCGCATACACTCTATCTTCCGCTGTGTCTGTGGGGTTAATCACAGACAGTAACACTGTTACCAGGGTACACTCGATCTCCAGCTCTGCCTGTGGGGTTAATGAAAAACAGTGACCCAGTCACTGGATACACTCGATCTCCCGCTCTGTCTGTGGGGTTGATCACAGACAGTGACACCGTTACCGGTTACACTCGATCTCCCGCTCTGTCTGTGGGGTCGGTCATAGACAGTGTCACTGTTACCTGGTACACTCGATGTCCCTTTCTGTCTGTGGAGTTGGTCACAGACTGTTTCTCCGTTACCAGGTACATTCCATCTCCCGCTCTGTGTGTCGGGATACTGTCAGACAGTGACAACGTTACCGGGTACACTCAATCTCCTGCTCTGTCTGTGGGGTTAATCTCAGACAGAGACATAGTTGCCGGGTAGACTTGATCTCCCGCTCTGTCTGTGGGGTTAATCACAGACAGTGACACTGTTACCGTGTACACTTGATCTCCTGCTCTGTCTCTGGTGTTAATCACAGGGAATGGCACCGTTACTGGGTGCACTCGATCTCTCGCTCTTTATGTGGGGTTACTCACAGACAGTGACAACGTTACCCGGTACACTCTATTTCCCACTCTGTCTGTGGGGTTGGTCACAGACAGTGACGCCGTTACTGGGTACACTTGATCGCTCGCTGTTTATGTGTGGTTAATCACAGACAGTGACACCGTTACCCGGGTACACTCGATCTCCAGCTCTGCCTGTGGGGTTAATCTCAGACAGAGACATAGTTGCCGGGTAGACTTGATCTCCCGCTCTGTCTGTGGGGTTAATCACAGACAGTGACACTGTTACCGTGTACACTTGATCTCCTGCTCTGTCTCTGGTGTTAATCACAGGGAATGGCACCGTTACTGGGTGCACTCGATCTCTCGCTCTTTATGTGGGGTTACTCACAGACAGTGACAACGTTACCCGGTACACTCTATTTCCCACTCTGTCTGTGGGGTTGGTCACAGACAGTGACGCCGTTACTGGGTACACTTGATCGCTCGCTGTTTATGTGTGGTTAATCACAGACAGTGACACCGTTACCCGGGTACACTCGATCTCCAGCTCTGCCTGTGGGGTTAATCTCAGACAGAGACATAGTTGCCGGGTAGACTTGATCTCCCGCTCTGTCTGTGGGGTTAATCACAGACAGTGACACTGTTACCGTGTACACTTGATCTCCTGCTCTGTCTGTGGTGTTAATCACAGGGAATGGCACCGTTACTGGGTGCACTCGATCTCTCGCTCTTTATGTGGGGTTACTCACAGACAGTGACAACGTTACCCGGTACACTCTATTTCCCACTCTGTCTGTGGGGTTGGTCACAGTCAGTGACACCGTTAGTGGGTATACTCGATCTCCCGCTGTTTATGTGGGGTTAATGTAAGTCAATGACATAGTCTGTTTGTGTTAATCACAGACAGTGACACCGTTACCCGGGTACACTCGATCTCCAGCTCTGCCTGTGGGGTTAATCACAGACAGTGACACCGTTACCGTGTACACTCGATCTCCCGCTCTGTCTGTGGGGGTAATCACAGACAGTGACACAGTCAATGGATACACTCGATCTCCCGCTCTGCCTGTTGGGTTGGTCACAGACGGTTTCTCCGTTACCAGGTACATTCGATCTCCCATTCTGTGTATCGGGATACTGACAGACAGTGACAACGTTACCGTGTGCACTCAATTTCCTGCTCTGTCTGTGGGGATAATCTCAGACAGAGATACCGTTGCCGGGTAGACTTGATCTCCCGCTCTGTCTGTGGGGTCGGTCACAGACACAGACACCGTTACCGCATACACTCTATCTTCCGCTGTGTCTGTGGGGTTAATCACAGACAGTAACACTGTTACCCGGGTACACTCGATCTCCAGCTCTGCCTGTGGGGTTAATGAAAAACAGTGACCCAGTCACTGGATACACTCGATCTCCCGCTCTGTCTGTGGGGTTGATCACAGACAGTGACACCGTTACCGGTTACACTCGATCTCCCGCTCTGTCTGTGGGGTCGGTCATAGACAGTGTCACTGTTACCTGGTACACTCGATGTCCCTTTCTGTCTGTGGAGTTGGTCACAGACTGTTTCTCCGTTACCAGGTACATTCCATCTCCCGCTCTGTGTGTCGGGATACTGTCAGACAGTGACAACGTTACCGGGTACACTCAATCTCCTGCTCTGTCTGTGGGGTTAATCTCAGACAGAGACATAGTTGCCGGGTAGACTTGATCTCCCGCTCTGTCTGTGGGGTTAATCACAGACAGTGGCACTGTTACCGTGTACACTCGATCTCCTGCTCTGTCTGTGGTGTTAATCACAGGGAATGGCACCGTTACTGTGTACACTCGATCTCTCGCTCTTTATGTGGGGTTTCTCACAGACAGTGACACCGTTACCCGGTACACTGTATCTCCCACTCTGTCTGTGGGATTGGTCACAGTCAGTGACACCGTTACCTGGTACATTTGATCTCCCACCCTGTCTCTGGGGTTGGTCACAGACAGTGACGCCGTTACTGGGTACACTCGAATTCCCGCTGTTTATGTGGGGTTAATGATAGACAATGACACAGTCATTGGATACACTCGATGTCCTGCTCAGTCTGTTTGTGTTAATCACAGACAGTGACACCGTTACCCGGGTACACTCGATCTCCAGCTCTGCCTGTGGGGATAATCTCAGACAGAGATACCGTTGCCGGGTAGACTTGATCTCCCGCTCTGTCTGTGGGGTCGGTCACAGACACTGACACTGTTACCGCATACAATCTATCTTCTGCTGTGTCTGTGGGGTTAATGATAGATAATGACACAGTCATTGGATACACTCGATGTCCTGCTCAGTCTGTTTGTGTTAATCACAGACAGTGACACCGTTACCCGGGTACACTCGATCTCCAGCTCTGCCTGTGAGGTTAATGAAAAACAGTGACCCAGTCACAGGATACACTCGATCTCCCACTCTGTCTGTGGGGTTAATCAAAGACAGTGACACCGTTACCTTGTACACTCGATCTCCCGCTCTGTCTGTGGGGTCGGTCATAGATAGTGTCACTGTTACCGGGTACACTCGATGTCCTTCTCTGTCTGTGGGTTTGGTCACAGACAGTGACACCGTTACCGGGTACACTCGACCTCCTTATTCGTCTGTGGGGTTAATCACAGACACTGACACCGTTATCGGGTACACTTGATCTCCCGCTCTGTCTGTGGGATTGGTCACAGACTGTGACACCGTTACCGGTACACTTGATCTCCCACTCTGTCTGTGGGGTCGGTCATAGACAGTGACACCGTTACCTTGTACACTCGATCTCCCGCTCTGTCTGTGGGGTCAGTCACAGACAGTGACACCGTTACCGGGTACACTCGATCTTCAACTGTGTCTGTGGGGTTTATCACAGATAGTGAAACTGTTATCGGGTACACTCAATCTGCTGCTCTGCCTGTGGGGTTAATCACAGACAGAGACACCATTACTTGGTAGACTCAATCTCCTGCTCTGTCTATGAGGTTGATCACAGACAGTGACACTGTTACTGGGTACACTCGATCTCCAGCTGTTTATGTGGGTTTAATGACAGACAGTGACACCATAACCGGGTACACTCGATCTCCTGCTCTGTCTTTAGTTGGTCACAGACAGTGAACCCTTACCGGGTACACTCGACCTCCTGCTCATTATGTGGGGTGAATCACAGACAGTGACACCGTTACCGGGTACACTTGATCTCCCGCTCTGTCTGTGAGGTTAATCACAGACAGTGACACTGTTACCAGGTAAACTCGATCTCCTGCTCTGTCTGAGGGTTTAATCACAGACAGTGACACCGTTACCAGGTACACTCGATCTCCCGCTCTGTGGGGTTAATCACAGACAGTGACACCGTTACCGGGTACACTCGATCTCCCACTCTACCTGTGGGGTTAATCACATACAGTGACACCATTACAGGATACACTCGGTCTCCCGTTCTTTATGTGGGGTTGGTCACAGACAGTGACACCGTTACTGGGTACACTCGATCTCCCGCTCTGTCTGCGGATTTAACCACAGATAGTGACACCTTTATCGGGTACACTCGATCTCCCGCTCTGCCTGTGGGATTGGTCACAGACAGTGACACTGTTCCCAGGTCCGCTTGATATCCCGCTCTGTCTGTGGGGGAGAAATAGGGAGGGTCGCATGGTTTACCCTGAGTCCTGTGTTTCGATTGGACGTTTTGCTGGGACAACAGAGGTGTCATCACTGGAGCACCACCTGTGGTTCTATCTACTTTGGGGTGAAACCTGTCCTTTCAACTTGCTACCTTACTATGACTTGGTGATCTTGCTGTTTGGAGGACTATCTTCTCTCCCTCTGGCTGTCTCTGATCGATAATGTGTCGTTGTTACTTTATTTGATCCACCAATGTATTATCATGGTTACAGTGGTTCTTACTAAATTTAGTGTAATCTTGCTAAATTGGCTGTTGTGGTTTCTTCCTGTACATTTGTGATATGTTGCTTCTTGTTCTTCCGCTGCCCCGCTCACACTGATTTCTGCCCACTCGTTCCCTATCTGCTCCTTTCTGGTGAGCCTTTGCTGAAATCACCTCAGGCAGCTGCACTCCTTCTAACAGCTCCTGACTGTGCTTGGACTCTCCCCTTGAGACATCCTGATATGATTCCCACACATCGTCCTGCCTCCCCTCCCTGCTTGGAGCTGCTGTCTCTCTCTCTCTGGGCCATGTTAGCTGCTTTGCGGGTCACACATGTTCATTGTCCCTGTATTGTCCATGCTATTTCTCCTTTCCCTGAGTCAGTGGTTGCACCTGTCTTACTCAGTGTGTCTATCCCCAGGGTAGTACCTTCATTGTTTGGGCACACCCAGAAATCTACAGGAAACTCCACTCCTCCAATCTCAAATACCTGGTGTTGACTTCTCTCCACCCTCATTGTTTCACAGGCTGCACCGGTAATGTGAAGTACCTCCTCAGTCGTGGACAGGGTAGATCAGTTATCGATACTGACAACTCCTTGTCCACTAACATGGCACATCGCTGGCCCCCTAATCAACCTCTTGTGTTGACCACTGTTGGCAATAGAGGCAGTCGCCAGCCATTTGTCTGACCTCACCAGCTCTATAATCTGGTCAGCAGCTGGATCAGAAAGAAAGGATGCTGCTGTGGATTCTGCCTGCTTTGGTGAGAGATTTTTACACCTTCCTCTCTTTTCAGGTCACTGCCTCCAACCATGGCCTGAGAAGCCACAGCTGTAACAAGTCATCTCCTTTACCCTCTCACGTCTATTCCCACAGTTCCTTGCTACGTGTCCCAGCTGCTGGCATACAAAACAAACCTTCTGTGATGTTAAAGGGGCTACATTCACTACAGCCACTTTACAACTTCTCTTCCCTCCCCTCTGGTCTATCTAACCAGCCCATGATACTATGGTGGAGTATGTTGATCCAACCTCTGTCCCCAAATCTAAAGCTTCCTGATGGGCTGAGCTCAGGTCATCCTTCTGCATTTTCAGGAAGACTGAGTCATTCCTCCCAAGATTATCCAACTCTGAATATACCTCATATGCCCAATATGTACATTTTGCATAATCCGTGGCTGTCTCATCAGCTTGTTGAATCACTGCCATTATCATTCCCCAGTTACTCTCACCTCCCCCCGGTTGCTGTCTCACTTCCCCTTTAAAGAAGTGATATTTTTCTCCATTGCTGGTATTCCCGGTAGTTGCCCAGGTACCATCCCGCACCTCCTGGGCCATACTGTCCCACATATTCCTCGGGCACTTTGCTTTTATCAACATATGGATATCTTTGGGAGCATTTGGTGAATTTCAATCATTTCCTCGAGCTTGCACCAGAATTCTACATTGCTACAGGTGACCTTAAATGAGGGCAACTCCAACAAAATGTTCTGCTTCTCCCCAGGGGTGAAGGGCTTATGGATGGTCATATTCAAAGTCAAGCACTCATTTGTCATCAGGGTTCTCATCCTGACATTGCCTGACCTCAATCTGTGCTATCCTGACAGACATATCTGGGTAAAACCTCTCCTCAAATATCTTCACACAAATTCACACATTATGCAAAATATAAATGATGGATAAAAATTAAACAGTACACACTTAAACCACAGAGTACGCACTCTGCAATCTGCCAGTTATGTGCATTTAAACTTATAATGCCTGGTGTATTCCTTTGCATTTAAAACTGTTACACCAAAGTTACAGATTTATTCTAAAGCACACAAACACACTCGCAAATGCATCTGTTGCTATACAGTTTCCTGAATGAATATAAATGCACTCCAATGATGCCTCGAATGTTCAGTAACAACTCTTCGCAACTGGTGTCCTCATCTCACCGACCTAACATACAAATATTTAGTCTCTTACATAAACAGACATGCGCGCACACACACCACACTACTTTCATATCTAATAGTTCAGCTCTTCGTGATACCGCGTGATCCCGTAGGTTCAAGTGTGAGTGCTAATTTTAAAAATACTCACCCTCTCAGACTGCTGAGATGGGTAGCCACACAAATGGGTCGCAAAGGCATCCCGGATGAGACCCCAAGAGTTGTAACATTAACAAAGTCACTGGAAAGATAGTGAAGCTAGTTGATCTGGAAGCATTTTATTCAACAAAAATGAGCAGAAGGCATCATACTGCAATACCCTTTGGAGGAAGAGGCTTCATGACCCAATATTACATAGCATTTTTATATGCCAAAGATCAAAGGTAACAGGACAATTCTATAGTTACAAAGTATCCACATGGTTCCATGGTCGGCACAACATTGTGGGCCGAAGGGCCTGCATTGTGCTGTAGATTTTCTATGTACAACGCTTCCTTTGAATTACATATAATTTTCACACACCTCCTTCTTCACACCCACACTCCAGACACCCAAAGTGAATGTTAATCAGCATTTCTGGTTTGCAATCAACTGGTGTCCACAGTCCCTGGAAAAATGTTGTTCAGGGCTGCATTTTAAATTTAATCTACTATCCATGTTCCCATTTGAAGAATGGTTGTTGGTGAACTTCATTATTTGTTATATATCCTACCTACAGAATATACCCTAACAATATCAAAAGTTTTTGTTCAGATATTTAAAGAACAGAGCGGAGGTGAGATTGGATTTTGGACTGCTTGAAAATGATGCTGGAGAGGTAGTAATAGGGGAGAAAGAAGTGTTAGACAAAATTAATAAGTATTTTGTGAGAGTCTTCACTGTAAAAGACATTAGCAGTATGCCAGAAATTCAAAGGTTTCAAGAAGTGAATGTATTTTTTGTTACTAAGGACTCTTCAACTCTTGTTCTTCATATTATATACAAATTTATTTATTATTACTTTGTTTTTCTTTATGTATCTCCACAATTTCTTGTTTGCCT
This sequence comes from Mobula hypostoma, assembly GCF_963921235.1. Taxonomy (NCBI): domain Eukaryota; kingdom Metazoa; phylum Chordata; class Chondrichthyes; order Myliobatiformes; family Myliobatidae; genus Mobula; species Mobula hypostoma. The sequence continues at coordinate 102,513,811 of NC_086102.1, forward strand.
CTGTTTGTGTGTAGCTTTTCATTGATTCTACAGTGATTCTTTTTACTTACCATGAATGCTGCAAGAAAATGAATCCCAGAGTAGTATATAATGTGGGTTTCTTCCGGGTGCTCTGGTTTCCTCCCACAATCCTAAGATGTACCATTTGGTAGGTTAATTGGTCATTGTAATTTGTCCCATGAATAGGCTAGGATTAAATTGAAGGTTGCTGGGTGACATGGCTTGAAGGGTTAGAAGAGTCTACTCTGCATTTGTATCTCAATAAGTAAATAAATACTTTGATAATAAATTTACTTCGAACTTTCGAACTTTAGTTTATTTTCTCCAATTTTTCTGACCTGCCCTGTTTATGATTTGCCCTGAAATGTGTTTCAAAGAGAATAAATTACCACCTTGTTTCTCAATGGACGAAAGGGACTTTGAGGTGAGCAAGGACACAGAGTGCCAGGATCTGAACCACCTCCGGGTTCAGGACAGTAAAAGATGCCTAGCCACAGCAAGGTAGCAAAAACTGATTCAATTTCCTGCCTGAGGTGATTAAAACCCAATCCAAAAGATCTCTGTCATAGGCTTCTCTAAACATGTGCAATTTAGCAGAAATCCAGGTACTCCCATTTCATGGCTACTTAGCAACTGGTAATGATTATGTCTCAGTTGCCATGGGAATCTCCTCTATGGAAGTAAGGATTGGTTCCAGGTAGTGCAATACGGCTAATGATGTTTGATAAATATTTATCCGGAACTGTGACATATTAACTCCCGGTGTACAGGGAAAGGTCAATACCTTGGGAAAAAAAATGAGACATCTGTTACTTTTACCACAGTCACTTCAGAGACATAATCGAGTAAACACGCTGGATAACCCATTTAACCAGTTAAATGGAACAGAGAATGAATGAACATCACAAATATTGCAGGTGGAGGGCTTGCTGATGGTGATGAAAATGAAGAATTATAGACAATGGTGGTGGGTGAGCTGTTTACCTTGCCTGCAATGATAAAGTGAGTTGCTCTGGTTGCTGTTGGAAACCTCCCTGCTCTGCATGGCATATTTTCTTCACACATGTGGCACTTGCTATTAATTGAAAGAACGATTGAGGTAGTGTAGAGGTTAGCATAATGGTATTACAACTTGGGGCACTGAAGTTCAGAGTTCAATCCCAGCATCCTCTGTAAGGAGTCTGTACGTTCTTCCCGTGGAATGCGTGGGTTTCCCCGGCTGTTCTGGTTTCCTCCCACAGTCCAACGACGTCCAGGTCAGTAAGTTAATTGGTCATTGTTAATCGTCCTGTGTTAGATAGGTGGGTTGGTGGGTGGAGTGGCTCGTTGGCCCGGAAGGGCCTGCCCTACACTGTATATCTAAATAAGTAAGCGAGGTAAGTCTCATCATGGGCTGGATTTGGAACAGGACAGGAAACGTCACGTTACGGCTCTTGCTCATGCAGACAGAAGTCTGACTGTATTTTAATTCCCTGACACATTTATCAGCAGGGAGTGACAAAGGGGAGGCTAGAACTCGTGGTCACAGGCTGAGGGAAAAAGATGAAATACACCCTGTGACCTCTATATTAGGCACACTTGTACACCTGCTCATTAATTCAAATATCTAATCAACCCGTAAGTGACTTTGATTGTATAATGATTGTTGGTGCCAGACGGGGTGGTTTGAGTATCTCAGAAACTGTCGATCACCTGAGCTTTTCACACATGACAATCTATAGAGTTTACAAGGAATAGTGTGAGAAACAAAGAACATCCAGTGAGCAGCCATTCTGTGGGTCAAAACGCCTTGTTAATGAGAGAGGTCAGAGGAGAATGGGCAGACAGGTTCAAGCTGACAGGAAGGTGACAGTAACTCAAATAACCACAAGTTACAACAGTGGTGTGCAGAAGAGAATCTTTGAATGCACAATATGTTGAACCTTGAAGTGGATGGGCTACAGCCGCAGGAGACCATGAACATCACTCAGTAGCCACTTCACTAGGTACAGAAGGGTGAAAGGTGCAATATTTAAGGGGAACTTGACGGGGCACTTCTTCCCTCAGAGGATGGTGAGAGTGTGGAACAAGCTGTCAGCAGAAGTGGTGGATGTGAGTTCGATTTCAGATTTGGATAGGTACACGGAGAGAGGGGTACGGGGGGGCTATGGTCCGAGGGTGGATAGATGAAACTAGCCAGAATGAGACCAGGTGGGCTGTAGTGCTTATTTCTATGCTGTAGAGCTCTGATATCTGCAGCTTGCATTTGCACAGCTGCTTAACATGGATCAGCAGGCTGGAAACTATATGTCAAAATTTAGATGACAGAATTGATAACTTTGTGGCCAAGTTTGCAAATGATACAAAAATAGATTAAGAAGCAGGCAGAGTTCAGGAAGCAGGGAGTCTGCAGAAGGATTTAACAGATTGGGAGAATGGGCAAAGAGGTGGCAGATGGAATACAGTGTAGGGAAGTGTGTGGTTATGCCTTTTGTTAGAAGGAATAAAGTTTGTAGACTATTTTCTAAATGGGGAGAATATTCAGAAATCAGAGGTGCAAAGGGACTTGGGAGTCCTCATGCTGGCTTACATAAAGGTTAATTTTCAGGGTAAGTTGGTGAGGAGGGCAAATGTAATGTTAGTATTAATTCCAAGAGGACGAGAATATAAGAGCAAGGATATGATGTTGAAACTGTGTTCGGCATTGGTTCAGCCACACATGGAGTATTGTGAACAGTTTTGGGCTCCTTATCTAAGAAAGAATGTGCTGACATTGGAGAGGGTCCAGAGGAGGTTCACGAGAATGATCCCAAGAAGGAAAGGGTTAATGCATGAGGAGTATTTGATAGCTCCGAGCCTGTACTTACTGGAGTTTAGAAGAATAATGGAATCTCATTGAAACCTGTCGAATATTGATAGGCCTAGCTAGATGGATGTGGAGAGGATGTTTCCATTTGTGGGGAAGTCATTGGATATGTTGATTAGTGAAGGCTTCAAAGGTTACAGGGGAAGCCAGGAGCATAAAGTTGAGAGGGCTGATAAATCAGCTATGATGAAGTGGCAGAGCAGGCTCGATGGGCTCATTGGCCTGATTCTGTTCCTATGTCTTATGCTGTTATGGTCTTATGCACAGTTGGTCATAAAATTCGATGGTATTTCTTTGCTTCCTGTAAGTGCCTACAAGAAAATGAATCTCAAGGTAGCATATGGTAATGAATTTACTTTGAACCTTGAACTTTAAATTTTGACCATGAATTGGAGAGAATGAAAGGATATGGACTTTGTGCAGGCCGAAAGGGCTGGTTTGGTTGGGCATTGAAATAGTTTGGAACAGAAGAGTGGGTCGAATGTCCCTGCTCCTGGTCTATGCTTAGTTTGAGAAGTATTTTGTTCTCAAAAATAGTTTAACTCAATGCGATATAGAGCCAGCAGTACGATTTGGGCATGATTCCTGCCGCTGTTGTAAGGAGTTGTACATTTTCCCCATTTCTGCGTAGGTTTTCTCTGGGTGCTTTAGTTTCCTCCCACTTTCCAAAGGCGAACAGTTAGGATTTGTGAGTTGTTGGTATTGGAAGTGTGGTGACACTTGCAGGCTACCCAGCCCACCTCTTGCTAATTTGTTTTGATGCAAACGATGTGTTTCAATGTACATATGACAAACAAAGCTAATCTTTAACCTTTGTTCATAGTCACATTCAGATTCCTATCAGAGGAGTTTATTGTCATGTGCACCAGGGAGCAATGAAATTCCTTGCTTGTTTGAAGCTCATAGAGCTGTTCTTCACCCAAGATTTTGTTCTTCCAGTTTGTGTTTGTCCATACTGTGGTGGTGGAAAGGCCAAGGATGTGAGAGAAAGAAGGAAATTTCAAAAGTTAAATCTTGATGCTGCTGTAAGCAGTTTGTATGTTCTCCCTGTGACTGTCTGGCTTTCCTCTGGGAGGTCCGGTTTAAGGCGGTATCATAGCATAGCTGTTAGCGTAATGCTATTTAAGTGCTCACGGCCGTATTTCGATTCCCGTCGCTAACCTGTAAAGAGCTTGTGTGCTCTTGCCGTGACTGCGTGAATTTACACTGGGTGCTCCAGTCTGGAAAGGCATGGTTGCATACCTATTAGCATAATGCTATTACAGATTTCCATTCTCATCCCTGTCTGTACTTCTCCCTGTGACTGCATGGGTTTCCTCTGAATGTTCCAGTTTCTTCCCATCCTCCAAGGACATGCAGGTTAATAGGTTAACAGGGGCAAGGAAGCAAAAAGGAAATTATAGACCTGTTAGCTTGACGTCGGTGGTTGGGAAGTTGTTGGAGTCGATTGTCAAGGATGAGGTTACAGAGTACCTGGAGGCATATGACAAGATAGGCAGAACTCAGCATGGATTCCTTAAAGGAAAATCCTGCCTGACAAACCTATTACAATTTTTTGAGGAAATTACCAGTAGGCTAGACAAGGGAGATGCAGTGGATGTTGTATATTTGGATTTTCAGAAGGCCTTTGACAAGGTGCCACACATGAGGCTGCTTAACAAGATAAGAGCCCATGGAATTACAGGAAAGTTACATACGTGGATAGAGCGTTGGCTGATTGGCAGGAAACAGAGAGTGGGAATAAAGGGATCCTATTCTGGTTGGCTGCCGGTTACCAGTGGTGTTCCACAGGGGTCTGTGTTGGGGCCGCTTCTTTTTACATTGTACATCAACGATTTGGATTATGGAATAGATGGCTTTGTGGCTAAGTTTGCTGACGATACAGAGATAGGTGGAGGGGCCGGTAGTGCTGAGGAAATGGAGAGTCTGCAGAGAGACTTGGATAGATTGGAAGAATGGGCAGAGAAGTGGCAAATGAAGTACAATGTTGGAAAGTGTATGGTTATGCACTTTGGCAGAAAAAATAAACGGGCAGACTATTATTTAAATAGGGAAAGAATTCAAAGTTCTGAGATGCAACGGGACTTGGGAGTCCTCGTACAGGATTCCCTTAAAGTTAACCTCCAGGTTGAGTCGGTAGTGAAGAAGGCGAATGCAATGTTGGCATTCATTTTTAGAGGAATAGAGTATAGGAGCAGGGATATGATGTTGAGGCTCTATAAGACGCTGGTGAGACCTCACTTGGAGTACTGTGGGCAGTTTTGGTCTCCTTATTTAAGAAAGGATGTGCTGACATTGGAGAGGGTACAGAGAAGATTCACTACAATGATTCCGGGAATGAGAGGGTTAACATATGAGGAATGTTTGTCCGCTCTTGGACTGTATTCCTTGGAGTTTAGAAGAATGAGGAGAGACCTCATAGAAACATTTCGAATGTTAAAAGGCATGGACAGAGTGGATGTGGCAAAGTTGTTTCCCATGATGGGGGAGTCTAGTACGAGAGGGCATGACTTCAGGATTGAAGGGCGCCCTTTCAGAACAGAAATGCGAAAAAATTCTGTTAGTCAGAGGATGGTGAATCTATGGAATTTGTTACCACGGGTAGCAGTGGAGGCCAAGTCATTGGGTGTATTTAAGGCAGAGATTGATAGGTATCTGAGTAGCCAGGGCATCAAAGGTTATGGTGAGAAGGCGGGGCAGTGGGACTAAATAGGATAAAATGGATCAGCTCATGATAAAATGGCGGAGCAGACTCGATGGGCCGAATGGCCTACTTCTGCTCCTTTGTCTTATGGTCTTACGGTCTTAATAGGACGTGTGGGTGTAGCTGGACGGGGCAGGCCCGAGGGCCAGAGGGACCTGTTATCTTGCTTTATCTTGAAGTAAAAAAAAATGACATGCAACCAGAAATTCAAGATGGCTGTTGCAGAAAAAGAGCAGATGATCTGCAAAATGGTCCCCTGGTCTATGATTGAATAAACTCAGTGACTGAGCTTTGTTGGGTAGAGAACTCCAAAGCTATTTCTGCAGGTTCTTCTCATCTGAGTGCTGAATGGGCTCCTCTTAACCCCAAGGCTGTGGCTGTCAGGGTGGATTTTAGCTTTAGGTACTCCAGCTACACAAAACATCCCACTTGCTTCAAGCTGCTGTCTGTCAATATCTCAGAGCATCTGACCTGGGCACAATACATTGATGCAGTCCTGAAGAAGGCATGTCACCAACTCTACTTCATGAGGGCAAGGTCACCAAGACTCTTGCAAATTTCTACAGATGCATTCTGACTAGTTGTATCGCACCTGGTGTGAAGGCTCCAGTCTGTAGGATCCCAAGAGACCTGAGAGGGTTGTAGCCTCAATCAGTTCCATCGTGGGCACAACCGTCCGAGGACATGTTCTATAGGCTGTGCTTCAAGAAGGAGGCGTCCTTCCATGAAACTCACCATTCAGGATCTCATTACTACCAGCAGAGAGGAGGTACAGGAGTCTGAAGACCTGCACTCAACACTTAGAAACAGCTTCTTCCCCTCCACCACTGGATTTCAGAATGGTCCATAAACTCATGAACATACCTCATTATTCCTTTTCTGAACTACAGCTGATTCCGGTTAATTGGGCCATTAGTTAATCGGGGCAGCCACTTATTTGGGACAACTCATAAAGAACAAAATTTACCAGGATTCCCTTCATTTATTTGGGACACTATGCCACTTAATTGGTACAGGAGATTGTTGCTGAGCAGATACTAACTAGCATCAGTGGTGTGCCCTTGCACACCCATTAAATGCTACGTGCTTAAAGCAAACAGTTTTTAAATAGTGTCAGTTCTAAGTCTGTTTGTGTTCAAAAATCAGTGATTTTGTCACTGATAAGTGGTGAGAAATAAGCAGTAAGAAAATTCAAAATAGTTTTGCTCACAGTGGTTTCAAGCATTCAGGCTTGCAGATGCCAGAAACAGCCAGGAATGAAAATGAAACTATTTCACTACTTCAACAGGCAAGAGACTATGAAAAACTTGCAGGTATTAACAATCATCTGAAATGTTACAATGAAAGTGACTATTTGGAAGATGCTATTGTTGAGAATGTTGTAGGAAGCCAGTCCATTATCTGCACTAGGTGCCTGCACTGATTTTATTCATATATAGTCAATCCAAAGAACACGGCAGCATACACTGGATGAATTCCTCCAATGATAATTATTAGGAACCAATGCTCAGTTTTATAATACTGTAGTTGCATTGGTAGTGTGATAATTTGTTCTGTATTTTATTTAAATACATAATTTGTCCAGGTAACAGGTAGCTTGTCATTTTTGTACCTTTTTAACTATCTCCATGAAACTTCAGCTATTTGGGACAGCCACTTAATTGGGCCAAAATTGGGTCCTGATATGTTGTGTCCCAATTAACCAGAATCCACTGTATTTATTTATTGTAACTTATAGCAAATTTTTGTCTTGCACTGTTGCACTGCCACAAAACATCAAACTTCAAGACAATACCCTCCCTTAATTATAAAGCCCGGAGCTGCAAACAATACTCATAGTCCCGTCTCAACAGGCTCCTGTTTTACTGCAGTAAGGTGATGTTCTCAGATCCTCTTGCAATGAAGTTCAGTGTTCCATTTTGCCTTCCAAGTTGCTTGCTGTTAAATATCCTTGGTTTGTGCATGAGCTACTTGGGTCTCTAAAAACATTTCCTGGTCTGCAAATAGTTGGGATTTCTTTTTTTGCACCAAAGTGGATTACCTCACATTCTTACACATTATATTCTAACTTCCATGTGTTAAAATGTTCTATGTCCTATTAAAGTTTCTGTATAATTCTCATAATTCACACAAATATCAACAAAGGTGAGCACATCACACTTGATCCCCTCATCTGAATCATTGTTTTGGATTGTAAATAGCTGAGACCCTCGTACTGACCCTCACTGATCACAGCTTTCCAACCTAACAATGACACTCTGTGCTCTACAATGTTTGTCAGATAGACCACAGAACAGGCCGTTCAGCCCACAGAGCCTCTGCTAAATGGGGGCATGGTGGCAAAGCGGATAGTGTAAAACTTTACAGCACCAGCAATCGGAAGATCAGGGTTACGTTTCCGCTGGTGTCTGCAAGGAGTTTGTACGTTCTCCCCGTGACCATGTGGGTTTCCTCTGAGTGCTCCAGTTTCCTTCCGAAAGACGTACGGGTCAGGGTTAGTGAGTTGTGGACATGCTATGTTGGTGCTGGAAACATGGGAACACTTGCGGGCTGCCTCAGAACATCCTTAGTCTGTGTGGGTCGTTGATGCAGAAAAAAGATGCTTAATTTTAAAATTAAACTAGACCTATCTGTCTGCTCATAATTACAATTCTGTCATTCCCTGCATGTTCATATCAGAATCAGGTTTATTATCACTGGCATGTGACGTGAAATTTTTAAACTTAGCAGCAGCAGTTCAAAGCAATACATAATATAGAAAAAAAATAAATAAGCAAATCAATTACAGTATATGTATATTGAATAGATTAAAAATTGTGCAAAAACAGAAATAATATATATTAAAAAAGTGAGGTACTGTCTAAGAGTTAGATTCCATTTAGGAATCAGATGGCAGAGAGGAAGAAGCTGTTCCTGAATCGCCGAGTGTGTGCCTTCAGGCTTCCGTACCACCTATCTGATGGTAACAGTGAGAAAAGGGCATGCCCTGGGTGCTGGAGGTCCTTAATAATGTACGCTGCCTTCCTGAGACACCACTCCTGGGCACTCTGTAGGCTAGTGTCCAAGATGGAGCTGACTAAATTTACAACCTTCTGCAGCTTCTTTCGATCCTGTGCAGTAGCCCCTCCATATCAGACAGTGATGCAGCCTGTCTGAATGCTCTCCACGGTACATCTATAGAAGTTTTAGTGTGTTTTTATTGACAAATCAAATCTCTTCAAACTTCTAATGAAGTCACTGTCTTGCCTTCTTTATAGCTGCTTCAATATGTTGGACTAGGTTAGATCCTCAGAGATCTTGACACCCTGGAACTTGAAACTGCTCACTCTCTCCACTTCTGATCCCTCTATGAGGATTGGTATGTGTTCCTTCATCTTACCCTTCCTGAAGTCCACAATCAGCTCTTTCGTCTTACTGATGTTGAGTGCCAGGTTGCTGCTGTGACACCACTCCACTAGCTGGAATATCTCACTCCTGTACACCCTCTCGTCAGTATCTGATTCTAATGGTTGTATCATCAACAAATTTATAGATGGTATTTGACCTGTGTCTAGCCACACAGTCATGGGTATAGAGTGGAGTAGAGCAGTGGGCTAAGCACACACCCCAGAGGTGCACCAGTGTTGATCGTCAGCGAGGAGGATATGTTATCACCAATCCACACAGATTGTGGTCTTCTGGTTAGGAAGTCGAGGATCCAATTACAGAGGGAGGTACAGAGGCCCAGGTTCTGTAACTTCTCAATCAGGATTGTGGGAATGATAGTATTAAATGCTGAGCTATAGTCGATGAACAGCATCCTGACATAGGTGTTTGTGTTATCCAGGTGGTCTAAAGCCGTGTGGGGAGCCATTGAGATTGCATCTGCCATTGACCTATTGTGGCAATAGGCAAATTGTAATGGGTCCAGGTCCTTGCTGAGGCAGGAGTTCAGTCCAGTCATAACCAACCTCTCAAAGCATGTCATTACTGTAGATGTGAGTGCTACTGGATGATGGTCGTTAAGGCAGCCCACATTATTCTTCTTAGGCACTGGTATAATTGTTGCCTTTTCAAAGCAGGTAGGAACTTCCACCTGTAGCAGTGAGAGGTTGAAAATGTCCTTGAATGCTCCTGCCAGTTGGTTGACATAAGGTTTCAGAGCCTTACCAGGTACTCCATCGGGCCCTTCTGCCTTGTGAGGGTTCACCCTCTTTAAAGACAACCTAACACTGGCCTCTGAGACAGGGATCACAGGGTCACTGGGTGCAGCAGGGATCTTCCTGGCTGTAGTTATATTTTCCCTTTCAAAGCGGGCATAGAGGCGTTGAGTTCACCTGCCTGCATAAAAGCCTCTTAAATACCACTATTGTTTGCCTCACTACCCTGACAGCACCGCTCCAGACATGTATCAGCTTCGGGGGGAGGGGAGGGGAATGTCGATTCAGACCATGAGAGGCCTGTAATGCAATCTGCACCTTGTAAGGTATGAAAATGCCCGACGCAGTACCATCTCCATAGAAGACATCTTCCTCTCCATCTTCTTTAAACTTTACCCTTTTCACCTTAAGCTCATGCCCTCCAGTATTTGACATATCTACCTTGGGTAAAGGACTCTTATAACTTTATAAACTTCTATCAAGGCCTTTCTCAGTTTCTGATGCTCAAGAGAAAACAGTTTAAGTTTGTCCAACTCTGATAGTTAATACTCTAATCCAGGTAATACTCTACCAGCTCCAAAGCCTCCACAGAAATGAGGAGACCAGACTAAAGGCAATACTCCACATACGGCCTAACAAAAGGTTTACTCAGCTGCAGCAGGACTTCATCTTAGATTCAAGTCAGGAAATGATCAGACAATGGTAGGAATTTGGAATTCTCAGTACTTGAACATTCGGCAATTTCCTTCCCCCGCTCATTTTTCTTTTTCTGTTCCAAATTTTGGTTCTCCTCTTATCCCTTTTCTTCTCCGCACCTGCTCAACACCTCCTTCTGTTGCCCCTTCTCCTTTTCCCCATAATCCACTCTCCTCTCCCTTCAGATCCTTTACCTTTTCCACCTACCATCTCCCAGCTTCTCACTTCATCCCCCCACCCCACGTACACCCCACTTCCCCCTCACCTGGTCCCACCTATTACCAGCCGGTTTGTCCTTCTCCTCCTCCCCCACCTTCTTATTCTGACCTGAAGCGTCAACTGTTTATCCCCACCATAGATGCTGCCTGGCCTGCTGAGTTATTCCTGCATTTTGTGTGTATTGGAACTCACTTTTGCGAACAGCAATTACTACTGAGATAATTGTTAATTTTAAATGTGAAATCATTAGGAATTAATGGATATAAACAGTAGAAACTAAGGGATCATCTGGGATCCTCATTACCACCATCAAGGAGGAGGTACAGGAGTCTGAAGACACACACTCAATATTTTAGGAACAGCTTCTTCCCCGCCATCATCAGATTTCTGAATGGACAATGGACTCAGGAACATTACCTCACTATTCCACTTTTGCATGATTTATTTGTTTCTATAGTAGCTTACAGTAATTTTTATCCCTTATGCTGTACTACTGTGACAAGAAAAGCAACAAATTTCACAATATAAGTCAGTGATAATAAACCTGATTCTGATTGTGATTTGGTGCAGGCAGGGGCGTATCTACGGAAAATAGCGCCTATGGCAAGCACTGAAATTGCGCCCCTGTCCAAACATCTGACACCATCTTTCAGATAACTTTACCATAATATCAGCTCAAAAATACAAGTCAAGCTCGTTAATCTTTTAATTAACAAATTATGGCACTACATGAAAACTATAACAGCACCTTCCTTGCTTTCACTGATGCAAATTGGTCTATGATGTGATCAAAGTCAGTTTTTTCAGTTTCTTTTCTTTCTACACTCAGCAGAGCAAGATCACAGAGTCTGCCTTGACCCATGGAGGCTCTCAAATATGAAAGTATTAGTTTTAACTTGCTGAATGATCTCTCACAGCTGGCAATGGAAACTGCGATGGTTAGCATTATTTGAATAGCAATACGAAGATTGGGGAAGATGCTCTCATCTCCATAATGAACAATAAATTCAAAAAGCTCTTCAGGTCTTGATATTTTCATGTTGTTCCGCCTTGATAGCAACATTCTGCAATCCAAAATTTCTTCATATAGCTGTTGTTCATCAACATCAGAGCTGTACAATTTGCCCAAATTTTCTCAATTTTTCTTTAGGTTGTAACACAGTCCCTTGACATCAAGAAGAAACCCAAACTTGGTGTCAGTGTCATGCAAACGAGCGAACCTTTTGTCCATTTCTCTGTGAAGATATCGAGTATTCCCTTTATGAATCTTTCCATTTCCTCCTTAGCTGTTAACCCAGCGTCTCTCGAGTTCTCATCAGCCATTCACTTCTTTCATCTCTGACGTCTTTCAGCTTCAATATTCCATTCTTGACAGAGACTGACTCCTCCTTCGAGTGACTCGCTGACCAACACTTCTCTTTCATCATAAAAATGATCTCGGGGAGCTTTCAAATCCAGGGCAGCATCGTGGAAGTTCATGCTAGGACCCTGCAGCCTCTTTTGAATACGGTCAATGTGAATGAGTACTTTGTTCCAAAATCCTAGCAAAATCAGAAAATCGTATCTCAACATGCAGTTGTATAGCTGCCTTGTGTCACTTCTTGTTTCACTGGTCTCGTATTCATTGTCTATCGTGTCCTGGAGAACTTGAAGTATCTCCTCAAGGTACTTGTTGACGGGTTTCACAGCTTCTGTCCTTGCACTCCACCTGGTTTTAGACTCCAACTTAACAACCACAGGCATGGCAATTTTGAGTTTTTCCCAGCGCTGTGTTGAACGAGAGAAGACCACGTAGAGAGCTTCGATGGTTCCAAAAAACATGACCATCATTCTATCCTGCTTGGCTGCATGTACACCCACCAAGCTGAGTGAGTGATTGTCACAATTCATAAACACTGCCAGGTTGTTTTTCTCACTTATTCTTTGATGAACACCACTTCTGTGTCCAGCCATTACAGCAGTGTTGTCATAGCACGGTGACCGACAATTTTGTAGCTCCATTTCGTCCTTCTAGCTGTTTCAAGATGTCTCCAACCAAGCTGTCAGCATCCTTCTGCCTCATCTGGATAAAACCAAGGAAGGACTCTCTAACACAGACTGTTTTACCCTCAAAATCAACTTCCACATACCTCACTACTTCTGACATCTGCTCACGGTGTGCCTGATCAGGAGTCAAGTCAAACATGAAACCTTAGTACTTGTCTTTACAAATGCTTCTCAGTAAACTCTGGTGAACAGTGGATGCCATCATATGGATGAATTCATTCTGGACACCTGGTGAAAGATAAGACGTGGATCCAGGATGACTTTCCAAATGAGTGAGGTGTTCTTTTATGACAGGGTCAAAGGTGGTCAGTAGTTTCAGTAAGCCAAGAAAATTTCCCACATTGGAGTCATCGTCTAGCTGAAGGCTGAAGTGACTCCCTGTGTCCTCGCAAATCCAGGTTCTGAGTTGCAAGGAATGTTATGCAGTGAAGGATTCTCGTCAAGATATCACACCACTTCTGCTTTTCCTTCTCAATCTGTGACTGAAATACCGTGTCAATAACTCCTCTGTTTCCAGCTCAACTTCTTTCCATTTCTTTCCACTGTGTGAAGCATTCCTGATGATTCTTGGCATTTTCATGAACACTAATCCTTTCAGGTGCTTTCCACTGGTGGAATCCACTTTCCTGCTCCAATAAGGATTGATGGTCTGACCGGGAATAGAGAAGACAACAGATACAAAATGCAGACTTTTTAGAAGGGGAATAGACCAGCCATGAGCGAGTCACCTCCTCACCACGACCATTTCCCAATTTCCTCTTGAACCAAGTTTTGTTCATTGAGTGGTTATTTGTCAGTAGGAAAGGCCCCTCACTGTTTTGGAAATACTTTGAACCCAGCTTTATTATTTCTGTTCTCAGAGCGTCAGGCAGAATTGCTTTTCCAGTATCCTTGTTGATCTTCAGAAGACCAATGTCATGCTGTTCAATCACATCTGGTATGACAGTTCGAGGCTCTTTGACACCATCCAGTTCACTAGGTTCAGTGTCGTCAGGTAAAATCTCGTCAATAAACTCAACATCGCCACCACCACCATCGTCTTCCCCTCCTGTCATGTCCACGTTCTCTGTGGCAGTCTCACTCTTAATCTCGTCATATTCAGATTTATCTGACTTGACTTCCTCCTCGGCTTGTGAAGCATTTGCACTTGATCCACCTTCGATTCTAACAAATTTGTAGCAGGTGCAGGCGACTCCATGGAACGTGTCGAAATACTTGTTCCGGGCTTTTCAAAGAAGGGCATGAAGAACTTGCTCGACTTCTTGGCTTCCTCCTCCTCCAACTTTCGTCTTTTCCGTCCTCCAGCTCCACTTTCCTTCTTCTTTGCGAAGAATGGTCTTCTTACACAATGCTCTGAAGGCCATCCTAGTGCTTCTCACGCATGATAATCAAAGACAGATCATACATCTGAAGAAAATTCTTTTTTCACTATCCGAGGATCGCTTGTCTGACTTTAATAGAAACTGCTCAGTGGCGTCCCCTTCAAGTGGCGCCCGGGGCACGTGCCATACCTGCCATACCTTAGATACGCCACTGGGTGCAGGAACGGTGAACAGACACAAATCATTCGGTGAATGTGAGTGATGATTGGCAGGAGGCAAAGAGTGGCAATAAAGGGAGCCTTTCCTGGTGGCTACCAGTGACTACTGGTGTTCCACTGGGGTCTGTGTTGGGACTGATTCTTTTTACATTATATGTCAGTAATTTAGATGATAGAATAGAATAGATGGTGAAAGTTTGCAGACAATATGAAGATAGGCAGAGGGGCAGGTAGTTTTGAGGAAGTAGAGAGACTACAGAAGGACTGAGACAGATTAGGAGAATGGGCAAAGAATTGGCAGATGGAATACAGTTTTGGGAAATGTATGGCCATGCACTTTGGTCAAAGGAATGAAAGGGTTGACTATTTTCTAAATGGAGAGAAAACACCAAAAAAAAAACTAATGTGCAAAGGCACCTTGGAGTCCTTGTGCAGGAATCTCTAAAGGTTAATTTGCAGGTTGAGTCTGTGGTGAGGATGGCAAATGTAACTTTGGCATTCATTTCAAGAGACTAGAATATAAAAGCAAGGATGTAATGTTGAAGTTTTATAAGGCACTGGTGAAGCTCACTTGGAATATTGTGAGCAGTTTTGTGCCCCTCATCTTAGAAAGGATGTGGAACTGGAAAGGGTTCAAAGGAGTTTCATGAAAATGATTTCAGGATTGAATGGCTTGTCATATGAAGAGTGTTTGATGGCCTATATTCACCAGAATTCAGAAGAAAGAAGGATGATCTCATTGAAACCTATTGAATGTTGAAAGACCTTGATAGCGTGGATGTGGAGAGCATGTTTTCTATGGTGGGAGAGTCTAAGACCAGAGGACACAGCCTCTGAATAGAAGGGCATCCTTTTAGAACAGAGATGAGGAGGAATTTCTTTAGCCAGAGAGAACTGAATCTGTGGAATTTTTTGCTACAGACAGCTGTGGAGTCCAATTCTTTATGTATATTTAAGACAGAGCAGACTCGATGGGCCAAAATGACCTAATTCTGCTCCTATATCTTATGGTCTTATGGTGTTATGATTTAAAGTACTGCTTTTCTGTCCAATTTCCCTCCCATGATCTTGGAGCAGGACTTGGACCAGGTTCATGCTCAGAATCAGAGTCTGGTTTATTATTACTGACACGTCGTGAAATTTGTTTCTTTCAGTAGAGTGTAATATATAAAATCCAATATAAATTATAATAAGAAATATTTATAATAAAAAATTAGTAAGTTGTGAAGAAAGAGAATAAAAATAGTGAGGTAGTGTTCATGGATCATTGCCCACTTAGAAATTTGATGACAGTGGGGAAGAAGCTGTTCCTGAATCATTGAGTGTGTGTCTCCAGACTTTTGTTCCTCCTCTCTCACGGCAGCAATGCGAAGTTGGCATGTCCTGGGTGGGAAGGGTTCTTAATGATGAATGCCGCCTTCTTGAGGCATCTGCTTTTGAGATGTCTTTGATGGTGGGGCGGTTAGTGCCCACAATGGAGCTGGCTGAGTTTACAACTTTCTACAGTGTTTTCAAATCATGTGCAGTGCCCACCCCATACCGCAAAGATGGTAATGCAACCTTTCAAACTTTCCAAGGTACACCTACACAAATTGGTTCAAGTCTTTGGTGATATAACAAATATCCTCAAGCTCTGAATATATTGTAGCTGTTGGCATGCTCTCTTTGCAATAGCATCAATGTGTTTAGCCCGGGATAGAACTTCAGAGATGTTGACACGCAGGAATTTGAAACTGCCCACTCTTTCCACTGCTAACCCCTCGATGAGGACTGGTGTGAGTTCCCTTGACTTCCCTCCCTGAAGTCTGCCATCAATCCATTGGTATTACTGATGATGAGTGCAAGGATGTGTTGTAACACAAGTCAAATGGCTGATCTATCTCACTCTTGTACACCTCCTTGTTACTGTCTGAGATTCTGCCAACAATAGTTGTGTCATCAGCAAATTTATAGATGGTTTTAAGCTATGCCTAGCTGCACAGTCATGGGTGTAGAGAGAGTAGAGTGGCGGGCTAAGCACAAATCCTTCCGGTGGTAAGTGCTAGCTAATATCTATGACACGTGGCAGATACTTGGGAAATCGGGCTTTGATGTATATATAGCACCTTGGATTGAAGAAGTGGCCATGTTGGCCACTTTATGGCTGAGAATTTTCACTGTTTGTTTATCCGGACCAGATCACTTAACCCCTTAACACCTGCAGGTTATCATATTAGTAAGGCAGGAGGCATAGGATCCAGGGAAATCTGGCTGTGTGGAGTCAGAACTAGCTTGCCCACGGAGAGCAGAGGGTGGTTGTAGATGGAGATCGGTGATGTAGTGTATTAAATATCTCAGTAATATTTAAGTAATATTGAGACATATTGTTTGATCAAGCATTCTTTGATCTTTACAGAATTCATTATGGGTTATACGTAAAAGTATGTGAATGGCATATGTCATTATATCACCATGCCAAATATGAGCACCTCGTTGAGGGAAAGCTAAGCACACAAGTAATCCCAGCTCCCCTGTTTTTCTTTCGAGTAATTTTTGGAGTTACAAAGCATTACAAGTGATGAGTGGTGTTCCGTAGGAATCAGTTCTGGGACCCGTGCTGTTTGTGATCTTTATCAATGACCTGGATGAGGAAGTGGAAGGCTGGGTTGGTAAGTTTGCAGTTTGGTATGTTGTGGATAGTGAAGAAGGTTGTCATAGGTTACAGCGGGACATTGACAGGAAGCAGAGCTGGACTGAGAAGTGGCAGATGGTGTTCAACCTAGAAAGGTGTGAAGTGATTCACTTTGGAAGGTCACATTTGAAGGCAGAATACAGGGTTGATGTCAGGATTCTTAGCAAGGTGGAGAATCAGAGAGATCGTGAGGTCCATGCCCACAGTCCCTCAAAGTTGTAACACAAGTTGATGGGATTGTTAATAAGGCATATGCTGTGTTGGCCTTCATTAGTCAGAGGATTGGGTTCAAGAGCCAAGAGATAATGGTGCAGCTCTATAAATCCCTGGTTAGACCACATGGAATACTGTGTTCAGTTCTTGTCGCCTCATTGTAAGAAGGATGTGGAAGCTTTAGAGAGAGTACAGAGGTAATCTACCAGGATGCTGTCTGGATTAGGGAGCATGTCTAATGAGGATGAGAGGCTTCTTGATAGAGGTTCAATGTTCTATGTTATGATAGGAATTGTTCCCGAGAACATTTCATATCCTGAACTGCTGTAAATTGAAAATGAGTGAGGGAGGGAGAGTGCGCAGAGATGTGAGAAGAATGGTCGTCAGCCAGCCAGCCTCATGGACTTGGTGAGGGATCCTCTCAACCCGACTGCTTACTGTTGGGGTTTGGGATGGGAAGAGGGTGGGTGGAGGGAAAATATGGGGACACACTCTGTTCTCACATGGCAGAAGTTGCCTGAAATCCCACAGCAGCCTGCAATTCCTAAGTAGCAATCCTGTAAAACACAATGTACAATACCTGACTGTAGATAGACTGTACACTCAGTGGCCACTTTATTAGGTTAACCCCCCTGTACATAATAACAAGTGGCCACTTATTACATATTCATGGTCTTCTGTTGCTGCAGCCCATCCACTTGAAGATTTGAAATGTTGTGCATTCAGAGATGCTCTTCTACACACCACTGTTGTAACGTGTGGTTATTTGAGTTATTGTCGCCCTCCTGTCAGCTTGAACCAATCTGGCCATTCTCGCCTGACCTCGCTCATTAACAAGATGCTTTCCCCCCAGAATTGCCACTCACTGAATGTTTGTCTTTGTTTTTTGCACCACTCTCTGTAAACTCTAGATAGTTCTACTGTGAAAATCCCAGGAGATCAGCAGTTTCTGAGGTACTCAAACCACCCTGTCTGGCACCAACAATCATTCATTTGTCAAAGACACTTAGATCACATTTCTTCCTCATTTTGATGTTTGGTCTGAACAAGCACTGAACCTCTTGACCATGTCTGCATGCTTTTATGCATTGAGTTGCTGCCATGTGATTGGCTGATTAGATATTTGCATTAACGAGTTGGTGTGCAAGTGTACCTAATAAAGTGACCTTGAGTGGTGCTGGGGGATGGGGTGGGTTAACGGGTGGATGTGTTGATCAGCCTGACAGCTCGGAGGAAGAAAGTGTTTCTGAATCTAGTGGTCCAGGTGTGGATGTTACATAGCCTCTTCCCTGACGAGAGAGTCCATGAGTAGGGTGGGTGGGATCCTTTATGATTTTGTTGGTCTCTTACTGGCACCTTTTTGTATATAGCTTAAATGTTCTGTAAGAGTTTGTAATCTGGGGAGGATCTGTAGTATCACTCTGGTGATTTTGAACTGTGCCCCTTCTGTGGTTCTGGAGCATAGAATGAAGGACAGTACAGGCCATTCAGCCCATGATGTTGTGCTGGCCTTTTAACCTCCTCCACGATCAACCTCACTCTTCTCTCCCACAAAGTCGTCCATTCCATTTTCCTTTGAAATTGAAAAAGATAGAAGTGTGGCTGGTGTAGTAATTACTGGGGAGTTGCTGGATGAGTAACACCTTCTATTCTGTCCTGGTAGCCCCCAAACTGATGGCATAACTATTAATTTGTCTAACTTCTGGCATTTACAATACTCCTTCATCTCCCTTCACTTTGTTTCATTCTCCATTCTGGCTCCCTCCCCCCATCCCTTTTCTTCTCACCATCCATCACCTTCCTCTGCTTCTCCTTTCCTTTCTCCCTTGGTCTATCCTCCTCTCCTTTCAGACAGCTTCTTCTTCAGCCCATCTTCCTCTTATCACTTCCCAGCTTCTTATTCCTTCTCCAGCCCCCACCACCCAGCTTCTCCCTCACCTATCACCTTTCAGCTTCCCCCCCCCCCCCGCCACCCCTTCACCTTCTCACTCTGGTTTCTGACCCCAATTTTGACCCTTTACTTTCCAGTTCTGATGAAGGGTCTCAGCCCGAAGTATAGCTGTTTATTCCCCTCCGTAGATGCTGCCTGACCTGCTGAACCCCTCCAGCACTTTGTGTGTGTTGCTTTTGCTTTGTCTGTTTTTCAGTGTGTGGTATCATTTTATGCCAGTCTATTTGCTGTATAATTTACATACTGTGTGATGTCCGTATCTGGGTGCCTGTGCTATTGCAGACAAGTTTTTCATTGTATCTCTACCCCACTGTACTTGTGTAGATGACAGCAAAGTCGACCTAACCTGAGCTTCTGGATTTTCAGTTTTGATGCTGACATGCAAACAATGGGTTCCAGGACGAGCAGGGAGTGGGCGTTGCCTTCTCTGGAATCCAACCAATGGCAGAGTCAAAATACGAAGGAAAGCAATGAAATTTGAAGCCAAAAAAATGAAACCAAAACTCGGTGCGTCTTAACTCATGGAAAAGTCTGTTGAAAGACTGAGGGAGTGCCTGCAGTGGTTTTGACATGTGATGTGGCAGTGGAGGAGTTCAGTGTTCCCAGCAGGCGAGGTCCAGCGAGTGTGTGGTGACAGAACTGATTTGGAAAGGAAGTGCTTCTTCTCACCTTGTTTATTATTTTTACCCACAACACTCATAGAACGTAGGACATAGGACATTGGACATAGAAACATAGAAAGTAGGTGCAGGAGTAGGTCATTCGGCCCTTCGAGCCTGTGCCGCCATTCAGTATGATCATGGCTGATCATCCAACTCAGAACCCTGTACCAGCCTTCTCTCTATACCCCTTGATCCCTTTAGCCACAAGGGCCATATCTAACTCCCTCTTAAATATAGACAATGAACTGGCCTCAACTGTTTCCTGTGGCAGAGAATTCCACAGATTCACCACTCTCTGTGTGAAGAAGTTTTTCTTCATCTCGGTCCTAAAAGGCTTCCCCTTTATCCTCAAACTGTGACCCCTCATTCTGGACTTCCCCAACATCGGGAACAATCTTCCTGCATCTAGCCTGTCCAATCCCTTTAGGATTTTATACGTTTCAATACGATCTCCCCCTCAATCTTCTAAATTCCAACGAATATAAGTCGAGTCGATCCAGTCTTTCATCATATGAAAGTCCTGCCATCCCAGGAATCAATCTGGTGAACCTTCTTTGTACTCCCTCAGATTAGGGGACCAAAACTGCACACAATACTCCAGGTGTGGTCTCACCAAGGCCTTGTACAACTGCAGTCATACCTCCTTGCTCCTGTACTCGAATTCTCTTGCTATGAATGCCAGCATACCATTCGCCTTTTTCACCGCCTGCTGTACCTGCATGCCCACTTTCAATGACTGGTGTATAATGACACCCAGATCTCGTTGCACCTCCCCTTTTCCTAATCGGTCACCATTCAAATAATAATCTGTTTCCCTGTTTTTGCCACCAAAGTGGATAACCTCACATTTATCCACATTAAATTGCATCTGCCATGAATTTGCCCACTCACCCAACCTATCCAAGTCACCCTGCATCCGCTTAGCATCCTCCTCACAGCTAACACTGCCGCCCAGCTTCGTGTCATCCGCAAACTTGGAGATGCTGCATTTAATTCCCTCATCCAAGTCATTAATATATATTGTAAACAACTGGAGTCCCAGCACTGAGCCTTGCGGTACCCCACTAGTCACTGTCTGCCATTCTGAAAAGGTCCCGTTTATTCCCACTCTTTGCTTCCTGTCTGCCAACCAATTCTCTTTCCACATCAATACCTTACCCCCAATACCGTGTGCTTTAAATTTGCATACTAATCTCCTGTGTGGGATCTTGTCAAAAGCTTTTTAAAAACCGAAATATACCACATCCACTGGTTCTCCCCTATCCACTCTACTAGTTACATCCTCAAAAATTTCCATGAGACTCGTCAGATATGATTTTCCTTTCACAAACCCATGCTGACTTTGTCCGATGATTTCACCGCCTTCCAAATGTGCTGTTATCACATCCTTGATAACTGACTCTAGCATTTTCCCCACCACTGATGTTAGGCTACCGGTCTATAATTCCCCGGTTTCTCTTTCCCTCCTTTTTTAAAAAGTGGGGTTACATTAGCCACCCTCCAATCCTCAGGAACTAGTCCAGAATCTAAAGAGTTTTGAAAAATTATCACTAATGCATCTACTATTTCTTGGGCTACTTCCTTAAGCACTCTTGGATGCAGACCATCTGGCCCTGGGTATTTATCTGCTTTTAATCCCTTCAATTTTCCTAACACCACTTCCCTACTAACATGTATTTCGCTCAGTTCCTCCATCTCACTGAACCCTCCGTCCCCTACTATTTCTGGAAGATTATTTATGTCCTCCTTAGTGAAGACAAAACCAAAGTAATTATTCAATTGGTCTGCCATGTCCTTGCTCCCCATAATCAATTCACCTGTTTCTGTCTGTAGGGGACATAGAACATAGAACATAGGACATAGGACATTGGGCATTGGACATAGGAAATAGAACATAGGACATAGGACATAGGACATTGGACATTGGGCATTGGACATAGGAAATAGGACATAGGAAATAGGACATAGGACATTGGACATAGGACATAGGACATAGGACATAGGACATTGGACATTGGACATTGGATATAGGACATAGGACATAGAGCATAGGACATAGGACATTGGACATAGGACATAGGACATAGGACATAGGACATAGGACATAGGACATAGGACATTGGACATTGGACATTGGACATTGGATATAGGACATAGGACATAGAGCATAGGACATAGGACATTGGGCATTGGACATAGGAAATAGGAAATAGGACATAGGACATTGGACATTGGACATTGGACATTGGACATAGGACATAGGACATAGAGCATAGAACATGGGAGGTATATAGCAAAACACAGGAACAGGCCCTTTGGCCCATCATAAACACACGAGGTTCTGCAGATGCTGGAAATCTGCAGTAACACACACACAATTCTATAGGAACTCAGCAGGTCAGGCAGCACCTAGGGAGAGAAATTAATAGTCGGCATTTAGGGTCAAATCCCTTCATCAGGACTTGAGCCCTTGATGTCTGTGCCAACCATGCTGGCAAGTGAGAACTAATTCTATCTGACTGTACGTGGTCCATATCCCTTCATTCTCTATATATTCATGTAGCCTTGCCTCTCAAGCACCACTATTTACTCATAAACACCACTACTGGTGCTTTCATCACTACTCCAGGCGGCATAATCGAGGCACCCACAACTCTCTGTGTAAAGAAACTTAATCTGCACATCTCTCTTAAACATTTCCCCTCTCATGTTAAGATTAGGCCTGCTCATATTTGACATTTCTACCATAGAAAAGACTCTGACTGGATACCCTTTAGAACATAGATCATGGAACATGGTCAGTCCAGGTCCTTCAGTTCACTATATTGTACTGCCCA
The DNA here is from genome assembly GCF_963921235.1 of Mobula hypostoma. Classification (NCBI taxonomy): domain Eukaryota; kingdom Metazoa; phylum Chordata; class Chondrichthyes; order Myliobatiformes; family Myliobatidae; genus Mobula; species Mobula hypostoma. The sequence goes on from NC_086102.1 coordinate 102,536,334, forward strand.
TTTAACGTACTCCAAGATCAATCTGACCCTTCCCTCCCACATAGCTGTCTATTTTTCTATCATCAATGTGCCTATCTGAGTCTCTTAAATGTCCCTGACGTATCTGCTTTTACCATCACCCTGACAGAGCATTCCATACACTCACCACTCTCTGTGTAAGATGCTTACCTCTGGTATCCCCCCATACTTTCTCCTAATCGCCTTAAAATTAGGCCCCTGCTTATTAGCTATTTCCACCCCAGAAACAAGTTTCTGGCTGTCCACTCTATCTATGCTTCTTATCAACTCTTACACCTTTATCAAGTTGTCTCTCACTCTCCATTGTTCTAAAGAGAAAAGCCTCAGCTTGCTCAGCCTATTCTCATAAGACATACTCTCCAATCCAGGCATCCTCCTGGCAAATCTCCTTTGCATCTTCCCTCAAATTTCCACATCCTTCCTATAATGATGTGACTGGAGTGGAACACAATACTTCACGTATTCCATATCTACTTCACTCATAACTTTATCTGATCACTGCTTAGCCTCCGACATACCAGGAAAAAACAGCCAAAGTTGTCCAACTTCTCCTTAAAGCTAATATTCTCTAACCCAGGTAATATCCTGATAAACCTCCTCTCCAAAGCCTTCACATACTGGGTGAGGACATTCATTGTGGAACTGGTGCAGTACTTTTCCAAGGCTTTTGGAGTTAGTCTCAGGCAACTGGAATGTATCTGGTATGACAGAAGGGATATGTATCAAAGTACAGTGCATGGAAGCACACCATTGCTCAGAACTGGAAATGCCTACAGAAAGAGGTGGATACAGCCCAGTCCGTTACAGAGAAACCTCTCCCACTTTGATACACTTACGTGGATCGCTGTCACAAGAAAGCACCATCCAGGCCATGCTTTCTTCTCGCAGGAAGTACAGAAGCCTTAGGTCCCTCACGACCAGGTTCAGGGACCCTACAAACATCAGGCTCCTAAAATGATGTGCATAACTCCAATCACCACTACCCTGAACTGATTCTGTGACCTACAAGACTCACTTTCAAGAGTTCTCAGTATTATTTTATTTGCACACTTTGTCTTCTTTTGCACATTGATTGTTTGTCAGTCTTTGTGTATATATAGTCTTTTGTAAAACTCGATTATGAGGACACTCAGTCCTCATTTATTGTCATTTAGAAATGCATGTATGCATTAAGAAATGATACAATGTTCCTCCAGATTGTTATCACAAAAAAAGGACAAACCAAAGACTAACACTGACAAGACCACATAATTATAACATATAGTTACAGCAGTGCAAAACAATACCATAATTTGATTAAGAGCAGACCATGGGAACGGTAAAAAAAAGTCTCAGGGTTCCCATCGACTCCCGATAGTCCTCAATAGCAGGCAGCCGAAGGGAGAAACTCTCTCTGCCATAAACCTCCAGGCACCAACAACTGTCGATGCATTGGAAGCACCCGACCACAGCCGACTCTGAGTCCGTCCGAAAACTTCGAGCCTCTGACCAGCCCTTCGACACCGAGCACTGAGCACAATCTCTGCCGAGCGCTTCGACCCCCATCCCGGCCACCGAGCAACAAGCAAAGCCGAGGACTCGGGGTCTTCCCCTCCGGAGATTCTGGATCACACAGTAACAATGGCAGCGAAAAAAGCATTTCAGAAGTTTCTCCAGATGTTCCTCCGTTCTCTCACGTCTGTCTCCATCAAATCAGGATTGTGCACGGCACCCTACTTAACAGATAACAAATATCATTCACCGGAGTGGCCGCGCAAGCTGTGTCGCACTGCTATCTTATCCTCCTCGTTATATTGCATTTCTTTTTTCCTGTAAATGCCTACAAGAAAATTAATCTCAAGGTAGTATATGGTAACGTATGCATACTTTTATAAAACATTTACTTGGATGCAGTTTCATCAAAGGTTCTCCCCTAATCATGGGGAAATATTCATGATCTTCCCTCTAGACTAATGCTAGGACATGGTGTCCCTCTCCCTCTAATGTAGTACTGTCTAATCATTCATTGGGGTAGCATACTGGCACAGCTAGTAGAGTGGCAGCCTCACAGTGCAATCGATCCAGGTTCAATCTTCCTCTCCGTTGCTGTCTGTGTGGTGTTTGCACATTATCCCTGAGACCACCTGGAGTTTTCTGCTCTACTCCCCAAGAACCCAAAGACGTGTGGGGTGGTTCAGTAGGTTAACCAGCTATAGTGTTAGGCAAACTCAAGGTCTTAAAGTGGATAAGTCACCTGGACCAGATGGACTAAATCCCAGAGTCCTGAGAGAGGTTGCTGAAGAGATAACGGATGCATTGGTCATGACCTTTCAAAAATCACTTGATTCTGGCATGGTCCCAGTGGATGGGAAGATTGCAAATGTCATTCCACTCTTTAAGAAGGGAGGAAGGCAAAAGAAAGGAAGTTATAGGCCAGTTTAGCCTAACCTCAGTGGTTGGGAAAGTGTTGGAGTCTATTATTAAGGATGAGGCTTCAGGGTACTTGGAGACTAATGATAAAATAAATCCAAGTTTCTGTAAAGGGAAATCTTGCCGGATAAATCTGTTAAAGTTCTTCAAGGAAGTAACAAGTAGGGTGGACAAAGGAGAGGCAGTGGATGTTATTTACTTGGATTTTCAGAAGGCATTTGATAAGGTGCCACACATGAGGCTGCTTAACAAGATAAAATCTTATGACATTACAGGAAAGATACTGGCATGGATAGAGGAATGGCTGACAGGCAGGAGGCAGTGAGTGGGAATAAAGGGGGCCTTTTGTGATTGGCTGCTGGCGACTAGAGGTGATCCTCAGAGATCAGTATTGGGACTGTTACTTTTCACATTGTTTGTCAGTGATTTGGATAATGGAATTGATAGCTTTGTGGCAAGGTTTGCGGACGATACGAAGATAGGTGGAGGAGTAGTTAGTGCTGAGGAAGCAATGCAATTGCAGCAGGACTTAGACAAATTGGAAGAACAGGCAAAAAAGTGGCCAATGGAATACAGTGTAGGAAAATGTATGATAATGCATTTTGGTAAAAGGAACTATATTGCGGACTATTATCTAAATGGGGAGAAGGTTCAAATATCAGAGGTACTGAGGGACTTAAGAGTCCTCGTGCAAGACTCCCAGAAGGTTAATTTACAGGTTGAGTCTGTGGTAAAGAAGGCAAATGCAATGTTGGCATTTATTTCAAGGGGAATAGAATATAAAAGCAAGGAGATAATGCTGAGGCTTTATGAAGGCAGGCTGCATTTGGAGTATTGTCAACCGTTTTGGGCCCCATATCTCAGAAAGGATAAATTATCATTATAGAGAGCCCAGAGGAGGTTCATAAGGATGATTCCAGAAATGAAGAGGTTAACATATGAGGAGGATTTGAGAGCTTTGGGCCTGTACTCACTGGAATTTAGAAGAATGCATGGGGATCCTATTGAAACCTACCAAATGTTGAAAGGACTGGAAAAGGTGGGTGTGGAGAGGATATTTCCTATGGTGGATGTATCCAGAACTGGAGGACACAGCCTCAAAATTGAGGGACATCCTTTTAGAACAGAGATAAGGAGGAATTTTTTAGCCAAAGGGTAGTGAGTCTGTCGAATGCTCTGCCACAGACTGCGGTGGAGGCCAAGACCATGGGTATATGTGAGGCTGAAGTTGATAGTTTTCTGATTATTCAGGGCATCAAAGGATATGATGAGAAGGCAGGTGTATGGGTTGAGTGGGATCTAGGATCAGCCATGATGGAATGACAGAGCAGACTCGATGGGCTGAATAGCCTAATTCTGCTCCTATGTCTTATTGTTGTATGGTCTTATTATGAGGAAAAGTTGAACAAGCTCGGGCTTTTCTCTTAGGAGTGAAGGATGGTGAGAGGTGACTTGATAGAGCTGTATAAGATGAGAAGAGACAGAGACAGAGAGGATAGCCAGAGAGCTTTTCCCAGGGCTGCAATAGATAAGACCAGAGGACATCCTTTGAAGGTGAGTGGAGGAAAGTTTAATGATGATGTCAGAGATGGGTTTTTTTACACAGAGAATGGTGGGTGTGTGGGACGTGCTGCAGGAGATGATGCTAGAGGCTGATATATTTGGACATTTAAGAAACTCTTAGGCACATGGATGTACAAAAATAGATGGTTTTGGGTTGTATAGGAGGGAAGAATTGGATTGACATTTGAGTGGGTTGAAAGAGTAGAACATTGTGTGCTTACTGTGCTATACCTACCCACATTCAGTGGCCACTTTATTTGGTACAACAATACATCTGCTTCTCAATACAAATGTCTGATCAGCCAATCACGTGCAGCAACTCAATGCCTAAAAACATGCAGACATGGTCAAGAGGTTCAGCTGTTGTTTAGACCAAACATCAGAATGGGGAAATGTGATCCAAGTGACTTTAACCATGGAATGATTATTGGTGCCAGATGGGGTGATTTGTGTATTTCAGAAACTGCTGATCTCTTGGGATTTTAATGCAAAACAGTCTCTTGTGTTTACAGAAAATGGTGCAAAAAAAAACATCCAGTGAGTGGCAGTTCTGTGGGTGTAAATGCCTCGTTGTTTACAATATATATTAATGACTTGGATGAGGGAATTAAATGCAGCATCTCCAAGTTTGCGGATGACACGAAGCTGGGTGGCGGTGTTAGCGGTGAGGAGGATGCTAAGAGGATGCAGGATGACTTGGATAGGTTAGGTGAGTGGGCAAATTCATGACAGATGCAATTTAATGTGAATAAATGTGAAGTTATCCACTTTGGTGACATAAACAGGAAAACAGATTATTATCTGAATGGTGGCTGATTAGGAAAAGGGGAGGTGCAACGAGACCTGGGTGTCATTATACACCAGTCATTGAAAGTGGGCACGCAGGTACAGCAGGCAGTGAAAAAGGCGAATGGTATGCTGGCATTCATAGCAAGAGGATTCGAGTACAGGAGCAGGGACGTACTACTGTAGTTGTACAAGGCCTTGGTGAGACCACACCTGGAGTATTGTGTGCAGTTTTGGTCCCCTAATCTGAGGAAAGACATTCTTGCCATAGAGGGAATACAAAGAAGGTTCACCAGATTGATTCCTGGGATGGCAGGACTTTCATATGAAGGAAGACTGGATGAACTAGGCTTATACTCATTGGAATTTAGAAGATTGAGGGGGGATCTGATTGAAACGTATAAAATCCCCTAAAGGGATTGGACAGGCTAGATGCAGGAAGATTGTTCCCGATGTTGGGGAAGTCCAGAACGAGGGGTCACAGTTTGAGGATAAAGGGGAAGCCTTTTAGGACCGAGATTAGGAAAAATTTCTTCACACAGAGAGTGGTGAATCTGTGGAATTCTCTGCCACAGGAAACAGTTGAGGCCAGTTCATTGGCTATATTTAAGAGGGAGTTAGATATGGCTCTTGTGGCCAAAGGCATCAGGGCGTATGGAGGGAAGGCTGGTACAGAGTTCTGAGTTGGATGATAAGCCATGATCATACTGAATGGCGGTGCAGGCTCGAAGGGCCGAATGGCCTACTCCTGCACCTATTTTCTATGTTTCTATGTTAGTGAGAAGGTCAAAGGAGAATGGCCAGAGTGGTTTAAGTTGGCAGGAAGGCGACAGTAGCTCAGATAACCATGTGTTACAACAGTGGTGTGTCAAAGAGCATCTCTGAATGCACAACACATTGAAATTTGAAGTGGATGGGCTTCAAGCGACAGCAGACGATGAACAAACACTTCACTCAGTATAACAGGCATCTAATAAAGTGGACACTGAGTGTATGTTTTATGTTCTAAATGTCCTGAAGAAGGACCTCGGCCTGAAATGTCAACTGTTTAGTTATTTGCATAGATGCTGCCTGACCTGCTGAGTTAGAACATAGAACAGTGAACAGTACAGCTCAGGAAAAGGCCATTCAGCCCACAGTGTTGTGCTAGACCAGATAAAAAGTAAATCAAAAATACCAAACACTAATCCCTCCTACCTACAACATGACCACATCCTTCTATGTTTCTTACATCCATGTGTGTATTCAAACGTCTCTGTAGAAGTGTAAAAAGTGCAGAGAGTTCCTCCAGCATTTTCTGTGTGTTGCTTTGGATTTCCAGAATCTGTCGAATTTCTCGTGTTCTAAATTGCTCCTTGTGTGAATGATTGGTGGAATGTGTGGTGGCGGCTGAGATGATTAGAATAAACTAGGAAAAGTGTAGGTGAGAACTTGATGTACAGGATAGACTTGATGGGCTGAATATCCTGTTTCTGTGCTGTATCTCGTTGTGGCTCAATGACTCGCCCTCCATACCGTGCCCAGATACTTTTCCTTTGCATAATATGTAAAACTGAGGCTGTGTTTGCTCTGTTACGTCAGTGTAAAAGGTACAACTACAGTGTCTGAAGAAGAGCAGAAGAATTCTTGTGTGAACAATATTTAGCAGTCAATGATAATGACAGAAACAAATTAGATCATGAAACTATAAGACATAGGAACAGAATTAGGTCATTTGGCCCATTGATTATTTGATTGATTTGTTATCCATTTCAACCCCATTTTCTTCCTTCTCCACGTTATCTTTGAAGCCCTTTCCAATTAAGAACTTATCATCCTTTGCTTTGAATATACCCAGTTAGTTTACATTCATTTGCGTAGCTTGCATTATGCAGCTGTGTTTTCTTAAGAAGCTTAAGTAGTGCTTCAATAATTAGTGCATAGTTCTGCAGAAATACAGGTCTTTCTTTTCATTCTGAACAAGTGGGCTGGGTTGAGCAAAGTTTGTTTAGCAAGTATTGTTAACCATGGACTCGAGAAGATTAGGATGTCATCCAAGTAGATGATGGCGTACTTGTGGACAGTATCCCGTTGGTGTACTGAATACAGTCTTCCACTCATCGCCTTCCTTTATACGGGGCAGATTGTACACACTCGTGAATACCCTTGCTCCTTGGAGAATTTCAAAGGCAGTATTTATGAGTAGAAGGGGGCAACAAACCTTGATGGTTATGCGGTTTAATCCTCTATAATCAATACATGGCTGCAAGCTCCCATCCTTCTTTTGAATGAAGAAGAAGCCTGAGCCAGCTGGGGAGGTGGAGCGCTGAATCATCCCATGGAAAGAGCCTCCTTTACATATTCTTCCATTGTGCTTCCCTCTGTGCCTGAGAGTGCGTATAATTGACCACGCAGGGGACAAGTACCAGGCAGTAGGTCTACAGCACATTCGTAGGGTTTGTGTGGTGGAAGAGTTGAGGCTTTTCCGTGTTGAAGACCTCTTCCAGGTCCCTGTAGATGGAAGGAACTTCAACTGTCCTGAGTGTTGCAAGTTCTTCTGAACCCTGTTTCAAGGATGACTCCTGAGACTTTTTAGATAGCAGGGGTGGTTTGACCGACCTCCAAATCCCCTCCCCAAGTTCACTAGACTCCATCGTATCCTCAGGCAATGGCAAAGAGGAGTTGCAGATGGTCCTTGCCCCCCTTCTGGAACAGGCTCCAACGGTCTGCATTTAGGAGTCCTCTCTTTAGCTGAGATCTGGTGGCTGGTTCCCTTAGGCTTTGGGCTACCCCGTATTGAAGTCTGTCCTCTTACTGGTCATTGGTCTTGGGGAGAGTCTGGGGGTCGGAGCACCACGCCACAAACATCCCCTGTTACAAAATACTGGACCACGCAATGGTTCTCCCCTCCCTCCAGACCACGGATGGTTTATGTTGGGCCAGCCAAGGGTACCCAAGGATCGGGGGTTTGAGTGGTGAGTCAATAACGTAGAAACTACTGTCTTCCACATGGTCCCCTATTCTCATCTGCAAATCCACAGTCTGTCACTGGACCTGGCCGGAACCTAGCGGGCGGCCGTCCAAGACAGCTGCAGCCATGGACTGGCTCACCTCTCACATGGTACGTCGAGCTGACAGGCGGTTCCCAAATCCAGAAAATTATCCGCTGCCCCAGAGTCCACAAAAGCCTTCACCTGTCTCAAGTTCTTACCCCAGGTGAACTCCACTTCACCTCGGAACCAGAATCCATGCAGTTGGGAGTAGTGGTTGGTACCGTCACAGTCCTCTCCACACTGGGCAGTCTTAGCAGTTCTCCAGGCGGCTGCAGCTTAAGACATTTGGCCCGCAGGTGACCTGCTATCCCGCAGTAACAGCAGCAGCCTTGATTCCGACACCGGGACCTTTCACTGGTGGAGAGCCATGTGTAACCGTTCTGCATGGGCTCGAGAGACCTGAGCTGAAGACGGGCTGGTCACAGTCTGAGATCGGGGGATGAACCACTATGGATTGAGGCCGGGCTTGGGCCTTGTAATATAATCCCCCTTACGATCTGCCAGATGGTTGTCAAGGAGGATGGACTGGTCAATGAGGACGTCTAAGTCCCATGCTGCCTCTCTCCTGAGATGAGGATATCCTTTGGCTTGTCCCACAGTCCATGGCGGTTTAGACTGACCAAAGCTTCCCCGTCCCATCCACACTGTTGTGCAAAGGTTCCGAACTCGATAGTGCAGTTGGCCGTTGGCTGACTTCCCTGATACAGTTTCCTCAGAATGTCCGAGGCTCTGTTTGCACTGGCAGGATGATAAAAACCTTTCTCATGGTGGCCATCAATCCCTCCAAATCCGTGCAAATCTCCGACCTTCATTCCCTCTGCGTGGTGGCCCAGGTGAGGGTTCTCCCGATCAGGAGGGAGATCATTATATCATTTCCTCATTCTGAAGGGAACCGGGATGACTGAAGTTCAAACACCAGTGAGCTTTGAGTGAGGAAACTGTGGCAAGAACCTGGGTCTCTGTTGAATATCTCCGGGGTCAGAAGATGTACTGGCACTGCAGAGTAACCGACAGCCTGACCGGAGCGACCATGGCATCCTCCTTGCAGTAGCTGGTACACGCCGGCTGGCCTGGAGATCGTGTATCTCCAGCTTCTTCTTCTCCTTCTTTCAAACCTTTTTATTGTTATATTATACAGGACGAATAACATGAGTACATTGAAGTAACAACACTTACAATGTCTCAAAAAGACATTATCTTAAAGATTGAAAAAAAAATTTGTGATAACATTACAAATCTACTAAGCAGAAAAGTGAGGGAAAAAAAAGAACACGTTAAGTGTACAACCCCGGAGTTATGCGTCATACAAAAAGTTTCTAAAAATAAACATCAAACTGCCAGCAAGGAAAGGAAATATTCCAGCTTCTGTCTGGAAATCCGCTCGCTGTGGCTGGCCACAGTGGCCGGGAGACTCTGATACCCTACTGGATCCACGCTGGCTCATTGTACTGTGTCGAGAGACCCTGACGAGGATGGTTTGGACTCAAGTGCTGGAGTATCTGATGCTGGGATCACGATGTGGTTTAAAGCTGGAACGAGAACTGAGCGAAAACCAAACACAAGGAGATAGCTCTAGTTAGGCTTATGATTGAGCACTGAGCTTCGGTTCAGGGACTTTTTAAATACTCAATACTTGGCGCCCAAAACGTGATTGCCAGTTAGCGGCATGGTCCTGAACCCTTAAAGGAAATATGGCAGCTATCCAGGTTCCAGAGAGTTCGAGCATCTAAAAGCCGGAAACCGGCACGGGTGGGTGCGTGTTGTAATAACTGGCAGCCAAGGAGAAAAAGCTTCCCTTTTTCCCCAAATCTTTGCCTCCTGCCAGTCAGCCACTGCTTTATCTGTGCTAGAATCCTTAATACAATGGGCTCGTAGCTTGTTAAACAGTCTTATGTGCGGCCTTCTGAAAATCCAAGTACACAACATCAACCAACTCTCCTTTGTCTATCCTGCCTGTTATTTCTTCAAAGAATTCCAACAGATATGTCAGGCAGAATTTTCCCTTGAGGAAACCACGCTGACTATGGTCTGTTTTATCATGTGCCTCCAAGTACCCCGAATCCACATCTTTAACAATTGACTTCAACATCTTCCCAACCACCCAGGCCAGACTAATTGGCCTAGAGTTTCCTTTCTTTTGCCTCTCTCCCTTCTTGAAGAGTGGAGTGACATTTTCAAATTTCCAGTCTTCCAGAACCATTCCAGAATCTAGTTATTCTTCAGAGATCATTACTAATGCCTCCACAATATCTTTAGCCATCTCCTGCAGAACTCTGATGTATACGCCATCTGGTACAGGTGACTTATCTACTATCAGGCCTTCCAGCTTCCCATGAACCTTCTGTCTGGTAATGGTAGCTTCACATACTTCATGCTGCCTGCCACCTGTAACTTCCACCACACTGCTAGTGTCTTCCACAGTGAAGACTGATGCAAAATCCATTTATTCATTTCATTTGCCGTTTTCTTGTCCACCATGACGTCCTCTCCAGCATCATATTCCAGCGGTCCGATATCCACTCTTGCCTCTCTTTTACACTTTATAGAAACATAGAAACATAGAAAATAGGTGCAGGAGTAGGCCATTCGGCCCTTCGAGCCTGCACCGCCATTTATTATGATCATGGCTGATCATCCAACTTAGAATCCCGCCCCAGCCTTCCCTCCATACCCCCTGATCCCCGTAGCCACAAGGGCCATATCTAACTCCCTCTTAAATATAGCCAATGAACTGGCCTCAACTGTTTCCTGTGGCAGAGAATTCCACAGATTCATCACTCTCTGTGTGAAGAAGTTTTTCCTAATCTCGGTCCTAAAAGGCTTCCCCTTTATCCTCAAACTGTGACCCCTCGTTCTGGACTTCCCCAACATCGGGAACAATCTTCCTGCATCTAGCCTGTCCAATCCCTTTAGGATTTTATACGTTTCAATCAGATCCCCCCTCAATCTTCTAAATTCCAACGAGTACAAGCCCAGTTCATCCAGTCTTTCTTCATATGAAAGTCCTGCCATCCCAGGAATCAATCTGGCGAACCTTCTTTGTACTCCCTCTATGGCAAGAATGTCTTTCCTCAGATTAGGGGACCAAAACTGCACACAATACTCCAGGTGTGGTCTCACCAAGGCCTGTATCTGAAGAAATTTTTGATAACCTCTTTAATATTATTGGCCAGCTTTTTTAGTTGCCTTCTGTTGGTTAGATCCTCTCGCATTGCTTGCCCTCTATGATCTCTACTGCTCTCTGACTCTTCGACTATTCATAGACATTGCTTGCCTTGCTATATTCCAATTCTTGCTTCTTATTATAAAGAGGAAGGACTGGTGACGTGAGACTATTAGGATTTCTCTGTCTCAGAGCTAGCACAGGTAAGACAGGATGAATAGTCTCCTTTGTAGCCACGTGCTTGTACAAGTGGACAAACACTGCAGGACTGTCTGTAAACCAGCAGGGCATTGGTGCAGCTAGTTCAATCCAAATTTCTGGAGCTGTCTGTGTGGAGTTTGCCCAAAGAGTCATGAGGTAATGTTGCAGCTCGCTAAAACTCTGCCCAGACCTCACTTGGAATATTGTGTTCAGTACTGGTTGCCTCATTATATGAAGGATGAGGAAGGTTTATGAGAGGGTTCAGAGGAGAATTAACAGGATGTTGCCTGGATTAGAAATACTGCCCAGTCTTATGAGGACAGGTTGAGCGACATAGTTTTTTTCTCTTTGTATTGAAGAGGATGAGAGGTGAGGAGAGAGCTGTACAAGATGATAAGAGGATAGCCAGAAATGTTTTTCCCAGGGTGGAAATGGCTAATAGGAGGGGACATAATATTAGAGTAAAGTATAGGGGGGAATGTCAGAGCCAAGATTTTTTTTACACAGAGAGTGGTGGGGGCATGGACATGATGCCAGGGATGGTGGGAGAGGCAGGCACATTACAGACTCTAAGATAGGCACATAGATGAAAGTAAAATGGGGGGCTATGTGGGAGGGAAGTGTTAGATTGACCTTGGATGAGGTTTAAAGGTTGGCACAACATTGTGGCTCGAAGAGCTTGCACCTTGTGTACTGTTCTATGTTCTCCCTGCGATCATGTGGGTTCCTTGTTAGTAGTCCGATTTATTCCCACATACTAAATGCAAGTGTGTTGTTAGGTTTACTGGTCACTGTAAGTTACTCCTAGTCTGTGATGAGTGGTAGAGTCTGGAGCGAGGGGGTGTGTTGACAAAAGTGTGAAGAGAATATAATGGAATGGGTGTAAATGTGCGGTTGATGGTCAGCATGGACTAGATAGGCCGAAGGGCCTATCTCTATGCTCTACAACTTGAAAGGTTGTGGAAGCAGGGTCACTGGATTTGCCTGAGATTTACATATGTTGTAAAAGGTTTGGAGCATTTCCTTAACTGGGTTAATATTTGCATGTTCATGAAGGCTCAGACAGAGTAACAGCTTCAACTTTAATTTGTTAACCCTTGCATGACTCTGAAGTCGACTGCAAGTAGACATGCAGTGGGAGAACAGAGGAAGTTGAGGAATGCTGCCAATCAAAACATATGAAGAGCTTTGATGGAATAATAAAGAAGACAGCATGTGGATTTAATTGAATCGGTAAGGTGAATGTACAACATCGAACAGTGCCTTCCACTTACCACATGCCGACCTGCTAACCTACTCCAAGATCTGTCTCACCATCCCCTGCCCCATAGCCCTCCATTTTATTTCATCCATCTACCTACGAGCCTCTTGTACAGTATCTGCCTCTATCACCACCCCACACACCTACTACTCTCCATGTAAAAATCCTACCTATGACAACCTCCCACACTTTCCTCCAGTCACCTTAAAATTATGCTCCTTGCATTCACCATTTCTGCCCTGGGGAAAAGATGCTGGCTGTCCTCTTGATCTATACCTCTTATTTTACACCTTTATCAAGTCACCTCTCAACTTCTTTTGCTCCAAAGAGAAAAACATCAGCTCACTCAACCTTGCCTCATTTCATAAGCTCCCCATTCCAGGCAGGTTCCCGGTAAATCTCCGCTGCACCCTCTGGTAGAGTAGCCCAGCGGTTGGTGCAATATCAAGACAGTCCAATGTTTCGATGACAAATACAGCCAACCACTCATCTTAACCTTATTCATCTTAATTGATACAGCTATAAAGAAAGCAAGACAGCGACTATACTATGGGAGTTTAAAGAGATTTTACATGTCAACAAAAAACACTCAAAAACTTCTATAGATGTACCATGGAGAGCATCCTGACAGGCTGCATCACTGTCTGGTATGGGGGGTGGGGGGCTACTGTACAGGACTGAAAGAAACTGCAGAGGGTTGTAAATCTAGTCAGCTCCATCTTAGGTACTAACCTACAAAATACCCAGCATATCTCCATTGTTAAGGACCTCCAGCACCCAGGACATGCCCTTTTCTCACTGTTACCATCAGGTAGGAGATACAGAAGCCTGAAGGCACACACTCAGAGATTCAGGAACAGCTTCTTCCCCTCTGCTATTTGATTCCTAAATGGACTTTGAACCCATGAACACTACCTCACTTCTAAAATTTACAATTATTTTGGGTTTTTTGCACAATTTTAATCTACTCAATATACACACACTGTAAATTTATTTATTTATTATTATATTTTTCTCTTCTATATTACGTATTGCATTGAACAATGCAATAATGCTGCTAAGATAACAAATTTCACGACCCATGCTGGTGATAATGAACCTGATTCTGATTATTTTAAGATCCCACATCAGAATTGACAATAATTTGATGATTGCAAACAAGGATTATATTTTATTTCGATGCCTGAGAATTTGGAGTGTTCTTGGATAAAGCTGATAAGAGCCATGCTACCCAGCTGGGGCCAGCAGAATAATCCACCAGTCCTATTGGTCATCCCTATACTCTCTAATGATTTGCCTGGGAGCATGTACCAACAGGATAAAGAACAGCTTCTATCTCTGACTTGTAATACTCTAGAATGGACCTCTTGTATGTTAAAGATCACTCAGTCTACCTCATTCTGGCCCCGGTCTTGTTTGTCTGCCTGCACTGTATCTTCCCTGTAACTGTAACACTACATTTTGTGATGTACATGTGACAAATAAAGCTACTCTTGATTCTGTATTCTGTTATTTTCCTTCTGTATTAACTTGATGTCGTTATGTATGGAATGATCTATCTCAATGACACCATAAGACATAGGAGCAGAATGAGGCCATTCGGCCCATTGTCTGCTCTGCCGTTCCGCCATGGCTGATCTATTATCCCTCCCAAACCTATTCTCTTGCCTTCTCCCTGTAACCTTTGATGCCCCTACTCAACAAGAAGCTATCAACCTCCACTTTAAATATACTCAATTACTCGGCCTTCACAACCATCCGTGGCAATGAGCTCCACAAATTCCCCACCATTTGGCTTATGAAATTCCTCCTCATCTCTGTTCTAAAGGGACGTACTTCTACTCTGGGCCCTAGACTCCCTCACTGTAGGAAACATCCTCTCCATCTCCACTCTATCTAGACCTTCCAATATTTGATAGGTTTCAATGAGATCCCCCTTCATTCTTCTATACTCCAGTGAGTACAGGCCCAGAGGCATCAAACATGCCTCATACATTAACCCTTTTGTTCCTGGGATCATTCTCGTGAACCTCTCTGGACCCTCCAATGCCAGCACGTCCTTTCTTTGATAAGGGCCCCAAAACTGCTCACTATACTCCACAGACAAAAGCTTTTACTGTATGTAATAATGTTAAACTAACTACTGATTTATTTTCTCTCATGTTCTCATCAAACCTCTTTTGATTTTCCTTTTGATGGAATGGTCATCAGCCTCTGGAATGTGGGAGGAAAGCAGAGGACCCAAAGCAACCCATGTGCTCACAGGAACCTCTGCACAAACAGCAGGATCGAACCCGGATCCCTGGAGATGCGAGCCTGTAACACTACCTGCTCTTACAGCCACCACCATACAGAGGTAGGAGGATTCACAGGAATACACAAAACTACAAGTAATTGTGATCCACCACAGCTCTGCCCTACCATTCAACTTGATCTCTGCCGGTCTGAACTCCTCTTCCAGACCACGGAGACTGCAGTTGCTGGAACCTGGAGCCACAGGCAGTCTGCTAGAGAAACTCAGCAGATCAACCCGCATCCATGGGATGGAAGGAATCTTGATTCAGTGTTTCAACCCAAAATTTTGACAGTTCCTTCCCTGCCCTCTCCCACTGAATTCCTCCAGCTGTTCCTCCTCTATGTCAGTTTCCCGTAACCTTTCAAATATTCATCCATCTCTACCTTCAGTCTATCCAATGATCTGACCTCCACTATCCAGAGAATTCCTGAGATTCACCAACCTCTGAGAGAAGTAATTCCTACTCCATTTTATGTAGGAGTGAGGGAGCAAAATGACCAGTCTCTTATTTTGTAACTATGTACCTTTGTTTTTGACTCAACAGTTAGTGAAAATATCTATCCTGTTATGTGCTATTTGGATCTTATATACTTTATAGAGTCATAAAGTCATAAGAGTCTTAGAGGACTACAGTGCAGAAACAGGTCCTTTGGCTCATCTAGTCCATGCTGACCCCGTTTTTCTGACAAGTCCCACCTACTTGCATCTGCACCAAAGGTCTCCAAACCCTACTCATCCATGTACCTATCTAAACCTCTCTTCAAATGTTACAACCGAACCCAAATCGCCAATTCTGCTGGCAGATCGTTCCAGACTCTCACCACCCTCTGAGCGAAGAAGCTCCCCTTCAGCCTCCCCTTAAATATTTCACCCTTCACCTTTAACCTCTAGTTCTAGGGGAGGAAAGTCTAATGCATTCACATGATCTTTCCCTGTTATGATTTGTATAGTTCTATAAGATCTCCCCTCATTCACCTATGCTTCAGAGGATAAAGTTCTAACCTATTCAGCTTCTCCCTGTAACTCAGATCCTTGTGTCTGGACAAGGACACAGGTGTAAGTTCTGTGCCAGTTTTCTTTCCCTTCTCTCAAGCTTGCTGATACCTTGGTACAGATTGGTACACGGGCTGGACGTTTGAACTATCTAGGCATAGAAGGCTATGGGGCAAGTGCAGGAAAATTAGTTTAATATGGACAGGTGCTCACTGATTGCCACTTGGTGGGCCAGAAACTCTGTTTCTATGTTATATAACAATGACGATGACTATGTTCAGCCTTACCTTATGATTATAAACTCCAGCTGTCAGTATGCATTTGCATTCATAATCTGCTAATGTGATGAGAATTGCTGAATAAAGGTTTGTAGGAACATTATCAAATGACCACAGAAAGTGTTAATAGTCTGCAGGGCTGATAAAAGATACAAATAATTAAAGTGCACCAAAGAAGAGAAAGGGAGAGGTGGGGAGGTTCAGGGAGGGAGTAAGGCCATAAATTGTAAACTGATCACTGAACACAACTAATGGCCTCACTTTCAAGAACCCGACAACTCAAAGGTTCAAAAGTTCATTTATTATCAAAGTATACAACTCTGAAATTCTTCTTCTCCAGATAGCCACCAAACCAAGAAAGTAAAGAATGGCAGCACAATCACCAACCCCCAAATCCCTCCTCCCTGCACAGAAAACGAACAAAAACAGAACAGGCACATCAACCCCAAATCTTCCTCCCCTGCAGAAAAAAGTTAGTAAGATTGGGAGAAAAACACAGAACATAAAAAAAACTATAAGATTGAATAAAAGTCTTTGGTCTGCCTCTGCCTGGTGAACAATGAAAGCTTTAATCAGCAAATGGAGTTGAACATCAGCTTGCAGACTTCTTGCCATGAGGTTTCCACACTCTTCCTCTGTCTCTTGGAATCCTCTGGGAGAATGCAGAGTCCTGGAACACCCAGATGATCTCCAAACTGCAAATCACAGGCTCCAACAGTTCCAGAATCACATTCAAGACAAACCAAATGTAAGAGACATAAAAGAAGTGAATTGCATGGTTTCATGATCTATCCAGACGTTGACCAAAGGAGTGTTGTACACAATGTATTGTCAACCCAAACCATTCATTGTATTGAAACCGTCCTTGACCAATTGTTTCATTCCATTGCCCCTGACACTTGCTTCTCTGTCTCTGGAGAAAGTTTCCCTCTAGTGCCTTGGTCTACATGACATGGCAACATAATATGGTGGCACCGTAGTGTAGCGGTTAGTGTTACGCTTTATAGCACCAGCTATCAGAGATCTGGGTTCAGTTCCCGCTGTTGCCTGTAAGGAGTTTGTACGTTCTACTCATGACTGCTCTGGTCTCCTCCGGGTGCTCCAGTTTCCTCCCACATCTGAAAAATATGTGGGTTAGGGTTAGTAAATTGTGGACATGCATGGCAACACTTGTGGGCTGGCCCTAGCGCATCGTTGGACTGTGTGTCGGTCATGGATGCAAACAACACATTTCACTGGATGTTTGGATGATTCGATGTACTTTTGACAAATAATGCTAGTCTTAGTCTCTAAAAAGTTCTTAGTCTTTCACTGACATCTTGTTGATCTCATCGCTTATACTCAGGTCCCTGTCCAATGAAGGCAAGTGTGACAATTATTTTCTTCGCAACCCTGTCTACTCATGTCACCACTTTTAAAGAACTACTTGCTTGTAGCCCAAGGTCTCTAGTCGATAGTAGCAATAGTGCAATCTCTCAAGTCGAGTATGATGTTCTCCTCAAGTGTTGAGTATTGGCAGGTGATTGTAGAGGTGATTTTGGGATCAAAATATGCTGGTGACCAGGGGCTTCCCGACCTCTTCAATCATGCTCCCTTCCCCACTTACTGATTGAAACTGGACATAATCTGGGATGTTGGGGTGGATTCCCTTAAGGGAGAAGGCCTGTGTGTGACTTTGTTTAATGTGGGGAGGCTGATTCACAGGAAGACACCATATTGACAGATCAGTGTTAGGGCTCAGTGGCATACAATGCACGATGACTGGGGACCCTTCACTGTTCCTCCTTCTGCCATCACCTTCCGCCAGCACCACTGTTGAGGTCTTGGTTGGATCGATTTTTATCTGGAACCTCCCTCTTGGCCTTACTGACATGGGTGACCCCACTAGGAGGAAAGTGCCAGATGGCTAAGCTCTGGGCAACATCGCTGCCTGGATCTCAGCAACTCACAAAGCCCCCCAGCATGACAAGGACACCGCCATTCACTATGTAAAACCTGCCCTGTCTGATCTCATGTGCAACATTTTACACTTGTCTGAATTAACTTACATCTGCCCTTTGAGGACATAAGAGACTGCCTATCTAACAGTCTCTTAAATGTCCCCGATGTACCTCCCTCCGTGCACCCATAAAACTCCTACCTCTGACATCTCCCTATACTCTCCTCCAAACATCTAAAACAGATGTCCTAGATTGTGGTAACCGTAGATATGGCTGTATAAATCAAAGCTTTCATCTGGTATGCCAAGGGTTAACTCTACTCAGATAAAGTGGGTGAAGATTGATGTTTATTTATTACGTGTACATCGAAACATACAGTCAACTGGCAGCATTTTAGTTCCACTCCTCATTCCCATTCCGACCTGTCGGTCCGTGGCCTCCTCTTCTGCAACAATGGGGTCACGCTCAGGTTGGAGGAGCAACACCTCATATTCCATCCGAATAGTCTCCCACCCGATGGTAGAAACATCGATTTCTATACCTTCTGTAATTTCACCCCCACCCTTCTCTCTTTTTCCATTACTCTTTCTGGTTACCCTCTCACTCCTTCTCTTCTCTCATCCATCTGTCATCTCCCGCTGGTGCCCCTTCTCCTTCCCTTTCTCCCTGTCCTATCAGATTCCTTCTTCTTCAGTCCTTTCCTTTTCCACCTATCACCTCCCAGCTTCTCTCTACCTTCCACACCCTCCCCCCCAGCTTCCCCTCACCTGTCAGCATGTACTCCTTCCCCTCCCACACCTTGCTATTCCGGCTTCTTCCTCCTTCCTTCCTTCCTCAGCCCCTGATGAAGGGTCTCGGCCTGAAACGTTGATTGCTTGTTGCTCTCCCGAGATGCTGCCTGACCTTCTGAGTTCCTCCAGCATTTTGTGTGCGTTACAGGGAAATGCACATCCGAGGGAGAGCTGGGTCACCACACATTCCACTGCCAAGATACCATGCACACAATGTGCCTCAGAACAACACACAATACAACAACCTCACACATACACACTCCTTTAACCCCAGGACTGGCATCCAGCCTCCAGCCTTCAGGACTTGGTCAGGTTACCCACTGCCATGGCATGCTTCAACCCACTCACAGATAGAAATCCAGTCGGAATGTGTGCTGAATTTTAGCAGTTCTTGCAACAAAAAGGAACACATGATATTGAAGGAACTCAGTGGGTGAGGGTGCAACTATTGGAGGGAAATGATCAGTCAAAGTTATGGGTTAGTCAGTTGTGGGCATGCTATGTTGATGCCGGAAGCGTGGTGACACTTGCACACACTCGAATCGTGATGCTCAGTGATGCAAATAATCCATTTCACTGTATGTTCTGATGTATATGTGAAAAATAAATCTAATCTTTATTATAGAAATGCTTCCTCAATGCAGTTGAAATTTATTTTTCTCTCCACAGCATTGGCAATTACATCGAGTTTGCTCTAAATTATGCAGACTCGTTGAAACGCTTCTGCTACTTATCGCAGAGAGGGGTCTGGCATTTAACTGGGTCTTTGCCAGGGCGTCTCCTTACCCAGCACTCGGACTCCCTCCCTGACCCTCGGAAGAATGGAGCTGGGCATCGAGTGATCAGCATATTGCAGGTCATTACCCCTCAACAATGTTATCTGATTGAAGTTGTCAGCTGTCCAGAGACAACAGGATATGCAGGGTTAAGGCTGTGTGGGATTTCTGAATTCAGTTATTCAGGAAACTCAAGTATACACTAAACTATATTTCTCAATTGGTGGGTTGCAGGTCTAGTTAGTAGTAAGGGAGGCAAGAGTAATGTTAGCATTCAGTTTGAAAGGACAAGAGTATAAAAAAGGTTGTAATGCTGAGGCTTTATAAGGTAGTAGCTAGACTGCACTTGGGATATTGTGAGCAATTGTGGACCCCGTACCTGAGGAAGGACGTGCTGGCTTGTTGGGAGGGTTCAGAGGTGATTCACAAAGATTACCCCAGGAATAAAAGGCTCAAGACCAAAGGAGCAGAATTAGGCCATTTGGTCCATTGAGTCTGCTCATCATGGCTGAATTATTATCCCCCTTAAACCCTTTTTCCTGTCTTCTCCCCATAACCTTTGATAGCCTTGCCAATTAAGAACCTACTTGTTTTGTTTTGTCACTTTGAAACATCAAACTAATTCAAATGAAGACATGACAGCCCAAAATGTGAGTCTAACTACGGGTTTACTTTTTAATGAGGGATGTGTGTACCATGTGGTAGTGTGACAATGTCGGTAATTCATGTAATTATACATGTAACCCAGAGTGAATTATTTAAACAAACAAGAATGCTTAATTAAACTATATATATATACAAGACTACTCAAATATTACTGAATATCAGGTACAACACTATGAACCTCCGCTTCAAATGTACCCAATGACTTGGCCTCCAGACCCATCTGTGGCAATAAATTCTTCAGATCACCCTCGGGATAAAGAAATTCCTCCTCATCTCTGTTCTAAAGGGATGTCCCTATTATCTACCTATCTAACTATTCATTTATTTTCTGAGGCTGTGCCCTCTAGCCCTAGACATTGTAGAAAACATTCTCTCCACATCCACCTTGTATGCGCCTGTCAACGTTTGCAAGGTTTCGATGAGATCCCTCCCCTCTGCCACTTATTCTTCTAAACTCCAGCATTAAAAAATCCCCAGCAATATAAAAAGGATTGAAATTAATCATATTGCCTTCACAAGGGCTGACAGAGATTTATGGGACTGAATCCCATATTTCTATCTCTCCCCCTTTTCAGAAGGGCTGAAGCAAGAGAAATGAGGCGTATTCCAAATTCCCTGAATCGCTCATATAAGCGTTCCGAGTAACAGCTGAAAGTGTTTTGATTAAGGTGATTGTTGTAGAAACTGCTTGGTGAAGGAAATCCAGGCAAGTCATCTAGTCTGTTTACCTCTCCTGCGCCCACCTGCCTGTTTGCCACTGCTGTTTCATTATCTGTGGCTGCATCTCCTCTGGCTGGAAAAAAACGTAGCTCCTCAGCCAGGCTTCGTGTTTGCCTTGCACTGTAATAAATATCCTCTCTCCTTCATCTGTTTAACGGTTCATTTACACTTTCATCCCAGGTGCTTTAACCCTTGGCATGCTGGCTAATTTGACAGCCATTATTAAAACCTTTGATTTACGCAAACTCATCTCGGGATGTAATGCTGAGGCTTTATAAGGTATTAGTCAGATCGCACTTGGAGTATTATGAGCAGTTTTGTGCCCCTTGTCTAAGAATGGGTGTGCTGGCATTGGAGAGGGTCCTGAGGAGGTTCACGAAAATAATCCTGAGAATGAAAGGGTTAACACATGAGGAATGTTTGATGGCTCTGGGCTTGTAGTCACAGGAGTTACGGAGAATGAAGCGAGATCTCATTGAAACCTATTGAATATTGATAGGCCTAGATAGAATGTATGTGGAGAGGATGTTTCCAACAGTGGGGGAGTCTAGGACCAGAGGGCACAGCCTCAGGATGGAAAGATGTCCCTTTAGAACAGAGATGAGGGGGGTTTTCTTAAGTGAGAGGCTGGTGAAGTTGTGGAATTAATTGCCACAGACGACTGTGAAGGCCAAGTCATTGGGTATCTTTAAAGCAGAGATTGCTTCTTGATTAGTCAGGGCATCAAAGGGTACAGGCAAGAGATTGGGATTAAGAGGGATAATGAATTAGCCAAGATGGAATCGCAGAGCAGACATGATGGACTGAATGGCCTAAATCTGATCCTATATCTTATATTCTCATGGCCTTAGAAAGAAAGGTAGAAAGATTCACCTTATTTGTTACAAGTACATCAAAACATTGAAACCTACAGTTACCACACTGTATCTCTAAATAAAAGATATTCCATTTATTCCTGCAGCTTCTGGGCTTCCTTCAGTGGAACAGAGGGATATGGGCCAAAACATAACTAGCTGGGTGGACAGCAGGGATAGCACGGATGAGTTGGGCTGAAGTACATGCTGTATGACTCGATGAAGTTTATCTCCACTGCACTTGTAGGTCATTATGTTCAGTAGGAATCGACTGCTGATACCCATCTCACTCCAAAACCTCCCAAGCAAAGCAGACAGAAGGGATTAGAATAGATTGGCTTGATGTGTCATACGTATGTCACTTTCATGCAGGCATACTCAAGAAATCTGTGGAATAATAACCACAACAGAATCAATGAAAGACCTCACCAACTTGGGAGTTCAACCAGCGTGCAAAAGATGACAAACTGTGCAAGTACAAAAAGAGAAAAAGATAAATAAATTGGCAGTAAGTATTGAGAATGTGAGCTGAAGAATCCATTAGTTGTGGGAGTCTATCGGGCAAGTAAAGTTATCCCCTTTGGTTCAAGAGCCCGATGGCTGAGGGGTAGTAACTGTTCCTGAACCTGGTGGTGAGAGTCCTGAGGCTCCTGTACCTTCTTCCTGATGGCAGCAGTGAGAAGAGAGCATGACCTGGTTGGTGGGGGATCCTGCTGCTGGGTACTGCTTTCCTGTGACAATGCTCTGTGTCGATGTGCTCAATGATGGGGAGGGCTCTATCGGTGATGGACTGTGCTGTATCCACTATGCTTTGGAGGGGTTTCTCTTCAAGGGCCTTGGAGCTTCCATACAAGGCAGTGATTCAGCCAGTCAATATGCTCTCCACTACTTATCTCTAGAAGTTTGTCAAAGTTTTAGATGTCATGGTGAATCTTCACAAACTTCTAAGAAAGTAGAGGTGCTGCTGAGTCAATGGCAATTACATGCTGGGTCCAGGACAGATCCCCTGAAATATTAACACTTAGGAATATGAGTTGTTGACCCTCTCCATCTCTGATCCTCTTAGGAGGACTGGCTCATGGACCTCCGGTTTCCTCCTCCTGAAGTCAATAATCAGCTCCTTGCCTTGTTGACATTAAGTAAAAGGTTGTTGCTATGGCGTCTCTCAGCCAGATAATCTCCCTCCTGTATGCAGATTCATCACCACCTTTGATTCAGCCAACAATAGTGGTGTTACCAGCAAGCTCCTATATGGCATTGGAGCTGTGCTTAGCCTCACAGTTCGAAGTATAAAGTGAATGGAGCAACGTCCTGACCCGTTGAGTTCTTCCAGCAGCAGTATGTTGATTTGCAGTCTCTTTTGGCTCCAAATATGATGGAAGTTAATTTGGGTAGCTGTGGCTTTAAACCAGGGCAGGATTTGCATTGTAAACAGCAGAGCCTAAAGAGTACTGTAGAACAGAGAGACCTTGGGGCACAAGCACTGAAAGTAGTGACAGAGACAGACAGGGTTGAGCAGAGGCAACAAGTAACCTGTGTTCCCTGAGTACAAGAGCTGGGTTGTCAAACTACAGCTTGCTGGTGGGACCACACTTGGAGTATCGCACGCAGTTCGCGTTTCCTAGGTATAGAAAAGATGACATGATATTGAAAATGGAGTGGAAAAGATACACAATCAATGCTGCCAGGACTTTTTGTTTGAGTTGTAAGGAGAGACAGGATGGGCTGGAGCAACACATCAGTGAGGTTGATGAGGGAAACCGAGGAGACGATAGATAGGAGCTGCAAGGAGGTAGTCCCCCCTCGGTTGCTGGAGATGGGTGACAGTCAGGGGAGGGAAGGGGGAAGGGCAGCCAGTACAGAGTGCCCCTGTGGCCGTTCCCTTCAATAATAAGTATACCATTTTGGATATTGCTGGGGGAGGGGGAATGGACGGAAGCTGGCACTAAGTCTGGTGCTGTGGCTCTGAAGGAGAGGGGCAGAGGAGGAATAAAGAGTTGATAGGAGATTCCATAGTTAGAGGAGTAGGTAGGAGAGTCTGTGGACGTGATAGAGAGACACAGATGGTACGTTGCCTCCCTGGTGCCAGGGTCAGGGATGTCTCGAGTCATGTCCACGACATTCAAAAGGGAGAGGGTGAGCAGCCAGAAGTCTTGCTATGTAGTGGCACCAATGACATGGGTAGGAAAAGAGAGGGGTCTGAAAGAGAAAATTTAAAGAGCTAGGCAAAAAGCTGAAAAGCAGGACCTCCAGGGTTACAGTCTCTGGATTGCTGCCAGTGCCACTCACCAGTGAGGGCAAGAATAGGATGATTTGGCAGATGATTGCGTGGCTGAGGAATTGGTGCAGGTGGAAAGGTTTCAGTTTTATGGATCATTGGGATCTCTACTGGGAAAGGTATGACCTGTACCAAAGGGATGGGTTATACCTAAACCTGAAAGGGACCAATATCCCTATGGCAGGTTTAGTAGAGCTGTGAGGTAGCATTTACAGTAATTTGGCAGGGGGGTTGGAACTGGAGTGATAGGGTTGAGGATAGGGATGCTTGTTTACAAGCAGATGTAGTGTACAGTGTGCAACACACACAAGATGCTGGAGCAACTCAGCAGATCAGGAGATGCTGGAGGAACTGAGCAGGTCGGGAGATGCTGGAGGAACTGAGCAGGTCAGGAGATGGTGGAGGAACTGAGCAGGTCAGGAGACCCTGGAGGAACTGAGCAGGTCAGGAGATTCTGGAGGAACTGAGCAGGTCAGGAGATAGTGGAGGAACTGAGCAGGTCAGGAGATAGTGGAGGAACTGAGCAGGTCAGGAGATTTTGGAGGAACTGAGCAGGTCAGGAGAGCCTGGAGGAACTGAGCAGGTCAGGAGATGTTGGAGGAACTGAGCAGGTCAGGAGATGCTGGAGGAATGCAGAAGGTCAAGCAGCACCTATGGAAAAGAGTAAACAGATATTGTTTCTAGCCGAGACACTTCATCAAGCCCTGTTGAAGGATCTCAGCCCAAAATGGCCACTGTACTCTTTTCCATAGATGCTGTCTGACCTACTGAGTTCCTCCAGTATTTTGTGTGTGTTACTCTGAATTTCCAGCATCTGCAGATTTTCTCAAGTAGTTTATAGTGAGGCTGTCAGGAAGGACAGGCAGATGACTGGGCAAAATTGCAGTCAGTGGGATAGGATGCAGTGTAAAAGGGGGACTAAACAGAGAAGGCTGATATATACAGGACTGAAGATGTTCTAGTTGAATGCACACTGTTGTATATGAAATGAGGTAGATGATATTGTAGCACAGTGAGATTGGCAGGTATGCCCCAGCACACAACAGCAAACATGATAGCACTGGCCACCACAGACTCGTAGAACATCCTCAGCATCGTCCGGCAGATGTTAAAGGACCTCAGTCTCCTCAGGAAATAGAGACAGCTCTGACCTTCCTTGTAGACAGCCTCAGTGTTCTTTGACCAGTCCAGTTTATTGTCAATTCGTATCCCCAGGAATTTGTAATCCTCCACCATGTCCACACTGACCCCCTGGATGGAAGCAGGGGTCACCGGTACCTTAGCTCTCCTCAGATCTACCACCAGCTCCTTAGTCTTTTTCACATTAAGCTGCAGATAATTCTGCTCACACCATGTGACAAAGTTTCCTACCGTAGCCCTGTACTCAGCCTCATCTCCCTTGCTGATGCATCCAACTATGGCAGAGTCATCAGAAAACTTCTGAAGATGACAAGACTCTGTGCAGTAGTTGAAGTCCAAGGTGTAAATGGTGAAGAGAAAGGGAGACAAGACAGTCCCCTGTGGAGCCCCAGTGCTGCTGATCACTCTGTCGGACACACAGTGTTGCAAGCACACGTACTGTGGTCTGCCAGTCAGGTAATCAAGAATCCATGATACCAGGAAAGCATCCACCTGCATCGCTGTCAGCTTCTCCCCCAGCAGAGCAGGGCGGATAGTGTTGAATGCACTGGAGAAGTCAAAAAACATGACCCTCACAGTGCTCGCTGGCTTGTCCAGGTGGGCGTAGACACGGCTCAGTATTAATGATGGATGCTGCCTTCTGAAGGCATTGCCTTTTGAGGATGCTCTTGACTGTGCGAAAGATGATGATGAATCTGCAACCCATGCAGCTTTTTCCAGTCCTGTGCAATGGCGCCTCCACACCAGAAAATGAGAACCAGTCAGAATGCTGTCCACAGTACGTCTGCAGAAATTTGCTAGAACCTCCTCACTGGTGTGTCTTCTTCATGATTACATCGGTATGTTGGGCTCAGGATAGATCCTCTGAGATGTTGCCACCCAAATACTTGAAGATGCTCACCTTTCCTGCTGTTGACCCCTCAGTGAGTACTGGTGTGCGTTCTCCCATGCACTCACTCCTAAAGTCCATGTTCAATTCAAACAAGAGAGACTGCAGTTACTGGGATTCAGAATCAAAACAGTACACAACGGGTCAAGTAGCACCTGTGGAGGCAAAAGGCATAAGTCAAAATTTTGGGCTAAGGCCCTTGAAGACAGGAGTCCCCAACCACCGGGCCACATAGCATGTGCTACCAGCCCACGAGGAAACGATATCATTTGGTGATATGAGTCAGCTGCACTTTTCCTCATTCCCTGTCATGCCCACTGTTGAGTTTGAACGCATGCGTGGTCATTACCCACCCGTCATTTATGTCAGCTCGGGAAGGAAATCAACTCCTCGAGCTTGTAAATTACGACGGGCTGAAAAGTATGTTTGACATAACATCTCTGCCGGCATTCTGGTTCTAAGTCAAGGCTAAATATCCTGAGATAGCCACGAAAGCACTGAAAACGTTGCTTCCATTTCCAACATATCTCTGCAATGAATGCAACAAAAACTGAATTGCGGAATAGACTGGACATAAGGAACCCCGTTCGAGTATCGCTGTCTCCCATCACCCCTCGATGGGACCGTCTTGTTACAGGGAAACAAGCCCAGGGCTCCCACTGGTTCAACGATATTGGTGTGTTGCAATGATTTTATATGTTCATCCGAGGAAAATATGTGCTGTGTGTTTAATATCCAAACGTTACTTAAAATGTTATGATGCTATTGACTTATATAACCATATAACCATATAACAGTTACAGCACGAAAACAGGCAATCACTGCCCTTCTAGTCCGTGCCGAACGTTACTCTCACCTGGTCCCACCGACCTGCACTCAGCCCATAACCCTCCATTCCTTTCCCGTCCATATACCTATCCGATTTTTCTTTACATGATAACATCGAACCTGCCTCTACCACTTCTACTGGAAGTTCGTTCAACACTTACTTCAAGCTCCCCTGTCCTCCCCTGATAATTGACTTATCACTATATTCATGCGAGGAAAATATGCGCTCTGTGTTTAATACTAAATTCGTTAGATAAACCCTTTTAGAAACGAAATTGAGTGTATCAGCCACTTATCACCTATATTCCGGTCGTGATTAACACCTCCCCCCCCTCGAACAGAATCGCCAAAACCGATTTGCAGGAAAAAGAAATCAGCATGTACATGCATGCACACTGGTGCCCGCGCAAGCATTCATGGTCATTGTAGTCTTCGGGGTAAACCCAACGTTTTAACTGCTGCTCTTGTCCGTTGGCAACCCTACCCCCCCCCCACCCACCACCCCCCGGTCGGCCGGTCCGCAAGAATATTGCCAATATGAAACCGGTCCGCAGTGTTAAAAAGGTTGGGGACCCCTGCTCTAAGAGGACTGAGTATACTTCAGTGTCTACGGAGAAGGGTAGAAGCTGACTAGAGGCAAGAAAAAACAGATTGGGAGGGGATGATGAGAAGACGGGACTAAAGTTATACATGGATAAATAAAGATATACATAAAAATTATTGAAGAAAAGGTGGATATCTAAGGAAGACAGAAAAATAGTAATGATATTAACCGTAGGGCATATGAAAATATGAGAGCTACAGTCAAGAGGGAAATTCAGATTGGCAAAAGACTGGTCGAGAAGGATATTTCTGATCACGCTGAAACTGACCTCGAGATTTTTTCAATACTTTAGTAGTAAAAGAAAAGTCGGGGAGAAAGATAGGAATAACAGTGAGGTGTTAAATTATGCAGAGAAAGACACAGCAGATACTCTTAACTCGTATTTTGCCGAAGTGTTCACCTGCGAAGGTGTTAGCAATGCCAGTAAGTGTAGAGAAAAATAAGATTGTTTTAAGTGACTTAGAGATCTTAGAAAGTGTGGTCCTGCTTGAACTGAAAAGACTAAAAGATAATAAATCTCCAGGGCCAGACAATGTATCCAAGGGTACTTAAAGAGGTCTGTGATTATGTATATAAACCCCTAACATAAATCTTTCAAAAGTCATTGAAGACTGGTGAAATCCCCAAGGACTGGAAATGGGCTAACATTGTCCCAGTATATGAGAAGAGTGACCGCACTGACCCTGGTAACTATAGACCAATAAGCTTAACATTGGGGCAATTTCTCGAGTGCCTACGAGATGTCTTTTTAAAGCAGCTCATGGTTGAGCCTATTAGAGGATCAGCTATTCTGGATTGGGTGTTGTACAATGAACCAGAATTGATTACAGAGCTTAAGGTAAAAGAACCCTCAGGACAAGCGTCACCCTGAAATTTGAGAAGGAGAAGAGAAAGAAGAATTCTGAGGGAAAGATAACACAACGGTGGCTAATAAGAGAAGTCAAAGCCAACATAAAAACCAAAGAGAGGTCATATAATAGAGTAAAAATTAGTGGAAAGCTTTAAAAAACCAACAGAAGGCAACTAAAACAAACAAGAGAGCAACACACACAAAATGCTAGAGGAGCTCAGCAGGCCAGGCAGCATCTATGGAAAAGAGTATTGTTGATGTTTTGGGCCAAAACCCTTCGGCAGGACTAAAAGGTCATTAAGAAGGTAAAGATGGAATACGAACGTAAGCTAACTAATAATATTAAAGAGGATAGAGGATACCAAAACTTTCTTCAAGTACATACAGTGTAAAAGAGAGGTGAGAGGGGATATCAGGCTGCTGGAAAATGATACTGGAGAGGTAATAATGGGGAACAAGGAAATAGAGGATGAACTGAATAAGTATTTTGCATCAGTCTTCACAGTGGAAGACACTAGCAGTATGCCGAATGTTCCAGGTGTCAGGGGTCATAAAGTGTGTGAAGTTACCATAACTAGAGAGAAGGTTCTTGAGAAACTGAAAGGTCTGAAGGTAGATAAGTCATCTGGACCAGATGGTGTACACCACAGGGTTCTGAAAGAGATGGCTGAAGTGATTGTGGAGGCTTTGGTAATGATCTTTCAAGAATGACTAGATTCTGGAATGGTTTCAGAAGACTGGAAAATTGTAAATATCTCTCCAGTCTTCAATAAGGGAGAGAGGCAGAAGAAAGGAAATTATAGGCCAGTTAGTCTGATCTCAGTGGTTGGGAAGATGTTGGAGTCAATTATTAAGGATGAAGTCGTAGGGTACTTGGAGGCATGTAATAAAATAGACCGTAGTCAGCATGGTTTCCTCAAGGAAAATCTTGCCTGGAAAATCTTTTGGAATTCTTTGAAGAAATAGCAAGTAGGATAGACAAAGGAGAATCAATTGATATTGTTTACTTGGATTTTAAGAAAGCCTTTTACAAGATGCCATAGACGGGGCTGTTTAACAAGCTATGAGCCCATGGTATTACAGGAAAGATACTAGCATGGATAAGTCAGTGGCTGATTGGCAGGAGGCAAAGAGTGGGAATAAAGGGAGCCTTTTCTGGTCGGCTGCTGGTGACTAGTGGTGTTGCACAGGGGTCTGTGTTGGGACTGATTCTTTTTATGTCATATGTCAATGATTTGGATGATGGAATTGATGGCTTTGTTGCAAACTTTGCAGACAATATGAAGATAGATGGAGGGGCAGGTAGTTTTGAGGAAGTAGAGAGGCTACAGAAGGATTTAGACAGATTAGGAGATGGGCAAAGAACTGGCCGATGGAATACAGTGTGGGAAGTGTATGGTCATGCACTTTGGTAGAAGAAATGAAGGGGTTGCTTATTTTCTAAATAGAGACAAAACACAAAAAT
Organism: Mobula hypostoma; assembly: GCF_963921235.1. Lineage (NCBI taxonomy): Eukaryota > Metazoa > Chordata > Chondrichthyes > Myliobatiformes > Myliobatidae > Mobula > Mobula hypostoma. The sequence goes on from NC_086102.1 coordinate 102,566,135, forward strand.
CTGAGGTGCAAAAGGACCTGAGTCCTTGTGTAGGATTTACTAAAGGCTAACTCGCAGTTTGAGGAAGTGGTGTGGTGATGGCGATGTTAGCATTATTCCAGAGGACTAAAATATGAAAGCAAGGATGTAATGTTGAGACTCTATAAAACACCGGTGAGGCCTCACTTGGAGTATCGTGAGCAGGTTGTGCACCTCATTTTAGAATGGATGTGCCGAACTAGAGAGGGTTCATAAGAGGTTCGCAAAAATAATTTCACGTTTGAATGGCTTGTCACATGAAGAGTGAATACAGGCTCTGGGCCTGTATTCACTAGAATTCAGAAGAATGAGAGGTGACCTCATTGAAACCTATGGAATGGTGAAAGGCCTTGATAGAGTGGATGTGGAGAGGAAGTTTTCTATGGTGGAAGAGTCTCAGGCCAGAGGACACAGCCTCAGAAATGAGAGGCTGTTATAAGGGAGATGAGGAGGAATTTCTTTAGCCAGAGAGTGGTGAATCTGTGGAATTTTTTGCCACAGACAGTTGTGGAAGCCAAGTATTTATGTATATTTAAGGCAGAGGCTTAATTCTTGATTGGCCAGGGCATGAAGGGATACGGGGAGAAGACAGGAGATTGGAGCTGAGAGGAAAATTGGATCAGTCATGATGACATTGTGGAGCAGATGCAATGGGCCAAATAGCCTAATTCTGCTCCTATATCTTATGACGTTTTGGTCTTACGGTATCATGGGTAAGATAATGGAAACAATAATAATGAGATGGAAAAGCAGCCGATTAGAACAGGCACATTAGCAGAAAGGCAGCATGGGTTCAGAAAGGAAATAATGTTTTACTAAAATGCTGGAGATCTATGCAGAGGCAACCAAAATTTCTGATAAAAGAGAATGGTTGATGTCATTTACTTGGACTTTCTGAAGGCTTTTGACAAGGTACCCCACGGGAGGTTAATAATCAAATTACAGGAGGTAGGGACTCAGGGTAAGGTGTGCGAATGGGTGTAGAATTGGCTCAAAACCATTAAACAACGGTGAAAGGATCTTTTTCACACCTAGAAGATGTTAAAAATGGGTTCCGCAGGGATCAGTTTTGGGGCCACTGCTGTTTTTAATTTACATTAATTATTTGTTTAAGCACATAACAAATAAACTAGTAAAGTTTGCCGATGACACGGGATTAGGGGAACGGGCTGATAGCATTCAGGCAGCAGATTCAATGCAGTTATCTAAAGAAAATCCAGATGTAGGCAGATAAATGGTAGATGAAATTTAATGTAAGTAAATGTAAGGTATTACATATAGGAAGTAGAAATATTAGCTATACAGTGTGGGGGTCTTGAGTTAGAAAATGCACTGTGTGAGAAGGATTTGGGTGTCCTGGTAGACTCATCACCATCAACATCTAGACAATGCACAGAAGTGACTAGGAAGGCTAATGGAATGTAGGGCTGGATAATGCGCTCAGTGGAGCTCAAGTCTAGAGATGTTCTTCTTAAGCTGTGTAATGTGCTTGAGGCCACACCTCAATTTGATCTTCATATTGTGTGAAGCACAGGACAGAGTCCAGAGAAGGGTGACTAGACTCATTCAAGTCTGCAGGGTATGAGCGATGAAGAAAGATTGAAAGAATTAAATCTTTTTAGCCTAAGTAGACGTAGAATGACAGGAGACATGATAAAAGTGTTCAAAATCATTACAGGTATAAGTAAAGTGGATGCCAGCTGCGACTTCAAAATTAACCCATCATCAAGGACATGGGGACATAGATGAAGATTGGTCCAGGGGAGATTTCAGACTAACATCAGGAAACATTTCTTTACACAGCGAGTTGTGGGCACATGGAACAAACTACCTAGTTGTGTAGTTGAGAGTAGTACCTTAGAGACTTTCAAATCTAAACTAGATAGCTATTTCAACACATTGTGTGAATAAAAAATTTGCAATTTTGTTTGGCTGAATGGCCTGTTCCTGTGAAAAGCTTTCTCAAGTTCTAATGTTCTAAGCTGGGGAAGGAGTTGGCAAGGGCGAATAAAGGGAGAAGGTGGATGGATGAGTGTTTTTGTGTGTCTGTGTAGGAGATCATTGGGGAATGGTGTTCTCTGAAACTGGAAGATATAATGCTCACACTACTGGAGTGTAGGCTACCTATGTGGAACCTGTAGCAACTCTAAAGTGTTGGAGGAACTCATCAGATCCCACATAAACTGTGGAGGGAAGTGGGCAGTCAATGTTTCAGATCGAGACCCTGGCACCTCAATCTGAAATGTCCACCGTCCACAGATGCCTCCTGACCTGCTAAGTTCGTCCAGTGCTTTTTGTGTGTTGCATCAGATTTCTAGCATCTGCAGCCCCTTGTGTCTTTGAGTGGAAGGTGAGTGTTGTGGTATAGGGGTGACCATGGTATACATGTTTATCTGGTCAATGTTGTATGGGGAGCAGTAAGAGAATGGGAACACTCCACCTGCTCCCTTGGTTACAGATTATCCCCATGGTCACACCAGTTTTATCCTATCAGAGATCAGCCTACATACAAAGCTCTTCATCAGGGCTCCTTCTGTGGCAAGGCCAAGATGAAGCTGAGAGCTGTTGATATGTGGCACTGTGGGTCCTGTGGCTGGAGAAGCCGTGAAGTTTGTTGTTTGCTGTCTCCAGGAGCTGAACACAGGTCATCAGGAATATCAAATTTCCAGCCATTTCTACACTAGCGATGTATCTAATAAAAGATTAAAACATTTAAAAAAAAAGATACAGATGATTTGGTCAGTTGGGCAGAAAGAGGTCAAATGAAATTTAAGTTTGAAGAATTGTGAAGTTATAATTTAGGGAGAAGAATTAAGGCAAAAAAGGAAAGGATACACAGAGGTATGAATAAATAACAGGTTTTGAGTGACATGTCTACAGTTTGTTAAAGCATCTTATGGAAATCTACTGAGTATTGAAAGGTCTGGACAGATTGGACATGCAGAGGATGTTTCTAATATTTGGAGAGTCTTGGCCCACCGGGCACAGTCTCAGAATAGAAGGACATTCCTTTAGAACATAGATGAGGAAGAATTTCTTTAGCCAGAGTGGGATGAATCAGTGGAATTCATTGCCACGGATGGCTGTGGAGGTTATGTTATTGAATATATTTTAAATGGAGGTTGTTAGGTTCTTAATCAGGGCATCAAAGGTTACAGAGAGAAAGAAGGAGAATGGGGTGAGAGGGAAAATAAACTAGGCATAATGGAATGGTGGGAAGAGACAGGAAAGATGGCACCAGCAGTTTTCACAGACCCTGTCGATTTTTCCAGTTTGTCTACGAAACAGCTTACTCTCCTCTTATGTCTTTCTTTGGTTTTCAAGTAGTTGGGCTTGTGTCGGAGCCTGTAATCTACAGCTCTCTGAACTGTGTGGCCTAGCGCCTCACTATCTCCAGCAATGGCCCAGAAGACGTGCATATCAGTGTGACCGCGGAGTTGAGCCTGAGGCCCTGAGCAATGCCATATTCAAGCTTGCTGATGACAACACTGTCATAGACTGAATCAAAGGTGGTGACAAAGCAGCTTATAGGAGGGGGATTGAAAATCTGGCTGAGTGGTGCCACAACATCAACCTCTCACTCAATGTCAGCAAGACAAGTGAGCTGGTTATTGACTTCAGGAGGGGTCCATGAGCCAGTTCTCATTGGAAGATCAGAGGTGGCAAGGGTCATCAACTTTAAATTCCTCGGTGTTATCATTTCAGAGGACCTGTCCTGGGCCCAGCATGAAGAAAGCACAGCAGCACCTCTACTCCCTTGGGATTTTGTGAAGATTTGGCATGACATCTAAAACTCCAACAGATTCTATAGATGTGCAGTGGAGGGAATATTGACTGGCTGTATCATGGCTTGGAACGGAAACACCAATGCTCTTGAATGGAAACAGCCACAAAATGTAGTGGATACAGCCCAGTCCATCACAGGTAAAGCCCTCTGCACAAAACATTGTCAAAGGAAAGCAGCATTCATCATCAGGGACCCCCAGCACCCAGGACATGCTCTCTCACCACTGCCATCAGGAAGAAGGTACAGGAGCTTCAGTACTCACACCACACCACCAGGTTCAGGAACAGTTATTACCCCTCAAACATCAGGCTCTTGTTCCCACAACTTATGGACTCACTTTCAAGGACTCGTCATCTCATGTTCTCAGTATTTATTATTATTATTATTTCTCACTGTTTGTATTTGCACAACTTGTTGTCTTTTGCACATTGGTTGAACACCCAGCTAGTGTGCTTTCATTGATTTTATTATGGTTATTATTCTATTATGGATCTATTATTCAGTATTCCCACATGAAAATGAATCTCGGGAGTGTAAATGGTGACATTATGTGCACTTCGATAATACATTTACTTTGACCTTTCAGCTTTGAGTGTGATGTTAGAGAATCAGAGTGGACAGCTATGTGCAGAGCCAAAAGAGATGGGGGAGATTTTGAACGATTTCTTTTCTTCGGTATTCACTAAGGAGAAGGATATTGAATAGTCTAAGGTAAAGGAAACAAGAAGGGTAGTTATGGAAAGTATGATGATTAAAGAAGAGAAAGTTCTGGTGCTTTTAAGGAATATAAAAGTGGATAAGTCTCTGGGTCCGGATAAGATATTCCCTAGGACCTTGAGGGAAGTTAGTGTGGAAATGGCAGGGGCTCTGACAGAAATATTTCAAAAGTCATTAGAAACGGGGATGGTGCTAGAGGATTGGCGTATTGCTCATGTGGTTCCATTGCTTAAAAAGGGTTCTAAGAGTAAACCTAGCAATTATCGGCCTGTGAGTTTGACGTCAGTGGTGGGTAAATTGATGGAAAGTATTCTTAGAGATGGTATATATAATTATCTGGATAGACAGGGTCTGATTAGGAATAAGCTTATTGAATTTTTTGATGAGGTTACTAAGAAAGTTGATGCGGGTAAAGAGGTGGAAGTTGTCTATATGGACTTCAGTAAGGCCTTTGACAAGGTTCCACACGGAAGGTTAGTTAAGAAGGTACAATCGTTAGGCATTAATATCGAAGTAGTAAAATGGATTCAGCAGTGGCTAGATGGGAAATGCCAGAGAGTAGTTGTGGATAGCTGTGTGTCAGATTGGAGGAGGGTGTGTAGTGGTGTGCCTCAGGGTTCTGTACTGGGTCCAATGTTGTTTGTCATATATATTAATAATCTGGATGATGGGGTGGTAAATTGGATTAGTAAGTATGCAGATGATACTAAGATAGGTGGAGTTGTGGATAATGAAGTAGGTTTCCAAAGCTTGCAGAGAGATTTAGGCCAGTTAGAAGAATGGGCTGAAGGATGGCAGATGGAGTTTAATGCTGATAAATGTGAGGTGCTACATTTTGGTAGGACTAATCAAAATAGGACATACATGGTAAATGGTAGGGCATTGAAGAATGCAGTAGAACAGAGGGATCTAGGAATAATGGTGCATAGTTCCCTGAAGGTGGAATCTCATGTGGATAGGGTGGTGAAGAAAGCTTTTGGTATGCTGGCCTTTATAAATCAGAGCATTGAGTATAGGAGTTGGAATGTAATGTTGAAATTGTACAAGGCATTGGTGAGGCCAAATTTGGAGTATTGTGTACAGTTTTGGTCACCGAATTATAGGAAAGATGTCAACAAAATAAAGAGAGTATAGAGAAGATTTACTAGAATGTTACCTGGGTTTCATCTCCTAAGTTACAGAGGAAGGTTGAACAAGTTAGGTCTTTATTCTTTGGAGCGTAGAAGGTTGCGGGGGGACTTGATAGAGGTGTTTAAAATTATGAGGGGGATTGATAGAGTTGACGTGGATGGGCTTTTTCCATTGAGAATGGGGGAGATTCAAACAAGAGGACATGATTTGAGAGTTCAAGGGCAAAAGTTTAGGGGTAACATGAGGGGGAACTTCTTTACTCAGAGAGTAGTAGCTGTGTGGAACGAGCTTCCAGCAGAAGTGGTTGAGGGAGGTTCGATGTTGTTGTTTAATTTAAATTGGATAGATATATGGACAGGAAAGGAATGGAGAGTTATGGGCTGAGTGCAGGTCGGTGGGACAAGGTGTGAGTAAGAGTTCGGCACGGACTAGAAGGGCTGAGATGGCCTGTTTCCGTGCTGTAATTGTTATATGGTTATGTAAATGTTGTCCAAAGGGGTTGTCTACTGGCGCATTGTCAGGTCAATCCAGGATCCACGTAACTGGAATGTTAGGGTGGATTCCCTTTATGGAGAAAGCCTGTGCATGTCTTTGTTTAATATGGAGTGGCTGATGCACGGTCAGCCACCACATGGCCTTTGATGATTGGTGCCAAGGTCCAGTGGCATGGAATGCGAGACGACTGGCAATCTTTCACTGCCGCAGCCTCCTTCACCTTCACTGCTGTTGTGATGAGTCATCCTCTTCTGCAGCTCCACCGTTGAGGTCTTGGTTAGATTGTTCTTTGACCAGAACCTTGCCCTCAATCTTCCTGCTGTGGGTGACCCTACTAGGAGTTAAACTCCAGTCGGCATCACTCTTGGAATCTCAGGAACTCACAAGCCTCTCTACCAGAACAAGGCGACATACCTCGGAGAAGATAAACTATTGGCATCTGACTGTATGCGTGCTATCAAACGAAGCCACGTTCCTGCAGGCCATGGTGCACCCATAAAACATACGTTCCACACAGCACATCAAACAAAATATTCCTATAAATAAGTTAACAAAATATAATCCAAAGATGCATGAACTGCTCAGCACAAGTAAACAGTAAACAGCTCGCTGTTGTAGTGATGAGGCCTCGATGGTGGCAGGGTATTTATTTGTCTCACAGTTTGAAGAAAGAAGCTGTTACCCCATCTGACAGTCCTAGTCCTGATGCTCCCTACCCCCCTCATGGTGGTGGTGGGTCAAAGAGATTGTGGGATGGGTGGTAGGGATCCTCAACATTGCTTTGGGCCCTTTATAAACAACACGCCCCATAAATGTTACAAATGGTGGGGGGAGGGTGAGACCCTAGTGATCATCTCGGAGGTTTTCACCATCTGCTGTAGAGTCCTGCGATCCCACACCCCACAACGATGCAGCCAGCCAGACTGGACATGCTCGATGGTGCTCCCAGAGGAAGTTGTTAGAATGGCGTGGGGAGCCTTGCACACCTCAGACTCCTCAGAAAGTGCAGATGCTGCTGTGCCTTCTTAACAAATGAGGCGTATGATAAGAGTCTAAATTGCCATGTATTCACCTAAGAGGATGAGGCAGTTGCGGACACAGCTCATTTCATCAGAATAAATCATGGACTCCTCCACGGACTCTGCCTTGGGAAAACAGCCAGCGTAATCGAAGACTGCACCCATCTGGAATGTTCTCTTTTCTCCCACTCCCATCCGGCAGAAGATACAAAATCTTGAAAGCACGCTCAAGAAAGGCTTTCACTCTGCTGTTCTAAGACTCTTCAACGGACCTCTTGCGTAGTAAGGATGTACTCTTGGTCTCTCAGTCAACCTCATCAAGGTCCTTGTACCTGCACTGCCCTTTCCCTGTCTCTATAATATTGTATTCTGCATTCTGGTCCTGCTTCGCCTTTCTTGTTCTTACATTTTGAAATGATCAACTGTCATGGATGGCATAGAACATAGAACATAGAATAGTACAGCACAGTACAGGCCCTTCGGCCCACAATGTTGTGCCGACCATCAAACCCTGCCTCCCATATAAGCCCCCACCTTAAATTCCTCCATATACCTGTCTAGTAGTCTCTTAAACTTCACAATTGTATCTGCCTCCACCACTGACTCAGGCAGTGCATTCCACGCACCGACCACTCTCTGAGTAAAAAACCTTCCTCTAATATCCCCCTTGAACTTCCCACCCCTTACCTTAAAGCCAAGTCCTCTTGTATTGAGCAGTGGTGCCCTGGGGAAGAGGCGCTGGCTATCCACTCTATCTATTCCTCTTATTATCTTGTACACCTCTATCATGTCTCCTCTCATCCTCCTTCTCTCCAAAGAGTAAAGCCCTAGCTCCCTTAATCTCTGATCATAATGCATACTTTCTAAACCAGGCAGCGTCCTGGTAAATCTCCTCTGTACCCTTTCCAATGCTTCCACATCCTTCCTATAGTGAGGTGACCAAAACTGGACACAGTACTCCGTGTGGCCTAACCAGAGTTTTATAGAGCTGCATCATTACATCGCAACTCTTAAACTCCATCCCTCGACTTATGAAAGCTAACACCCCATAAGCTTTCTTAACTACCCTATCCACCTGTGAGGCAACTTTCAGGTATCTGTGGACATGTACCTCCAGATCCCTCTGCTCCTCCACACTACCAAGTATCCTGCCATTTACTTTGTACTCTGCCTTGGAGTTTGTCCTTCCAAAGTGTACCACCTCACACTTCTCCGGGTTGAACTCCATCTGCCACTTCTCAGCCCACTCCTGTATCCTAGCAATGTCTCTCTGCAATCTTCGACAATCCTCTACACTATCTACAACACCACCAACCTTTGTGTCATCTGCAAACTTGCCAACCTGCCCTTCTACCCCCACATCCAGGTCGTTAATAAAAATCACGAAAAGTAGAGGTCACAGAACAGATCCTTGTGGGACACCACTGGTCACAATCCTCCAATTTGAATGTACTCCCTCCACCACGACCCTCTGCCTTCTGGGCAAGCCAATTCTGAATCCACCTGGCCAAACTTCCCTGGATCCCATGCCTTCTGACTTTCTGAATAAGCCTACCATGCAAACAAAGTTTTTCACCCTGCCTTGGTGACAATAATAAACTACCCATCAATTATCCAGAAGAGGAAGGATTCATTTCCTTCAGCAAAAAGGTGTAGGTTGAAAGTTAGGTGGCAGCTGGGGAAGGGTTTTTCACACAGACAGACTGGTAGAGGTCTGAAAGGGTGGAGGAGGCAGGACCCCTCACCACATTGAGAAAGTATTTGGATCTTTGGATCTGAATGGGGAATTGGTTTATTATTGTCACATAAACCCAGATCCAGTGAAAAGCTCGTCCAGCATACTGTTTGTGCAAATCATTAGATGGTGCATGGAGGTAGAATAAGGTAAAAATATTGGTGAGGGTCAATGGAGACATGCCAAATTTCTTGCAGGGCTACTAACTCATCACTGGAAGGTGGGGTGGGGGTGGGGGTGGGTGGGGAAAGTCTTCTTTTCAAGGGGTCAATTCAAGGTCAAAGGTGCAGCAATTAGCTGAAGCTGTTAACAAAGTGTTTGGTGTCAGGTTGGGGAGCTTCTGGGCTGGGACTTTGACTGCTGTGTGATTTGCATGAATGACTGGATTACACTTCCCAAAACTCATTTGTGCTTCTTATTGTGTGTGTGTGTGTGAGAGAGAGAGAGTAAGAGAGACAGAGGAGGGAGAGACAGAGATAGAGACAGAGAGAGAGAGCAAGAGAGAGAGAACGAGAGAGAGGGGGGGGGAGAAAGAGAGAGAGAGAGAGAGAAATAGGGGTGAGTGGAGTGTAAGAGCCACTATCCCATTGGGAAGGAGATACAGGAGCCTTAGGTCGCACACTAGTAAATGAACCTCAAGGTAGTATATGGTGATTTATATGCACAGTACATTGATAATAAATTTACTTTGAACTTGAAATATGATGGGGCCAAAGGTTTCCAGGTGCATTGTGGAAGTGCATGCATCACAGGGCAGATTCTACAGAACTGTTTGCACAAGGTCAGGGCAGATGTACTGTCAGTATTTATGCCTCGAGTATTATTAGTGATGCGTGTCATGTGGGTTCTTACCTTAGCTGCTTATTATAGGAACTTCCATTGTGCAAATTGCCATTTTGCAAAACCGGTTGTGAAGATGTCCTGAGCTTGAGAGGGGAGTGTTAATAGCACTCCCCACCCAGAAGCTCATTGAATCAAGGTACAGAGTTTTGGCCCGAAATGTCAACATTTCCTTTCCTCCCACAGATGCTGCTTGGCCTGCTGAATTTCTCCAGCAGATTCCAACATCTGTAATCCCTGTTAGCAACACACGTTCTCCTCATAGAACATAGAACACAGAGCAACAGGCCCTTCAACCTAGGACATTGCGTCAAATTAACTAAACTAATGATACCTCATCCCTTCAGCCTGCACATGATCCCTATCCTTATCTCTCCCTGCATATGCATGTGCCTAAACAACACTGTGGTATCCACTTCTGCCACCACCTCTCATGGTGCTTTTCATGCACGCTCCTCTCTCTGTGTAAAAAACTTGCCCTATACATCTCTTTGAACTTACCCCCTCTCAGTTTAAATGCATGACTAAATGCATTAATCTAAATGTATTATCTGAATGCATTAGATATTTCAAAGCTGGAGAAAATATACTGACTATCTGCAAAATCTTATAAACTTTCACTAGGTCTCTCATTCCCTGCTGCTTCAGAGGAAACAAGCCTAGTTTTTATACTTTACTACTCAATTAAGAGACAAGAGTTAGTCGAGATACCTTGCATTTTTTAACAAGTGCCTTATTGTCTTTTATTTCTTTCTAAAAGAAACTTTATTCACAAACAATATATTCAACAACAAATATAGTCCATATGGTGTTTCATGAGAGCAGGTTGGGAAACCAAGAAATAGAAGCCATAGTTTGAGGGTGAGAGGGGAGAGATGTAATAGGAACCAGAGGTGCAACTTTTTCACCCAGAGGATGGCAAGCACAAGAACTGAGCTACCACAGGAGTGCAAACGCAGGCACACTAACGACATTTGCAAGGTACTTGGACGGGTGCATGGATACAAAAGGTTCAGGGGGATTTGTGCCAAATGAGAGTTCATGGGATGAGCTCAGATGGGAGCCTCGGTCAGAGTGAACCAATTGGGTGTAGGGCCAATTTCCACGCTCCATCTCTCTATGGCTCTATGAATCCAAATGAAAATTAATTTCTTCCAGAGCATCGAGCTTCACATTGGCAGAGGTGTAAGTGATGTCATTTCAAACACTGGGAACATCTAGTGGGCAGTGGAGTGAGAGGCAGCAGAGTGATAGGGCTTTGGCTCAACGGGCTGAGGCAATAACAGGACGAGGCAGGTTTACCAGTGTTATCTGCGGAAAGGAGGAAGTATGTGTGTGAGGCCGATTTTCTGTGCTTGGGGTCAGATGTGGGGGATCCTGGAGTCTCCCAGCCTCCCATATCTGCACCAGGTGTGTCGAGATGCAGCTTCTAAGGGACCGAGTTAGGGAACTGAAGATGCAGTTTGATGACCTTCACCTGGTCAGGGAAAGCGAGGAGGTGATAGAAAGGAGTTATAGGCAGGTGGTCACACTGGGGCCACAGGAGGCAGACAAGTGGGTTACAGTCAGGATGGGGAAGGGGAAGAGTCAGGTACTAGAGAGTACCCCTGTGGCTGTAACCCTTAACAGTAAGTACTCCTGTCTGAGTACTGTTGGGGGGACAGCCTACCTGGGGGAAGCGACAGTGGCCATGCCTCTGGCACAGAGTCTGGCCCTGTCTCTCAGAAGGGTAGAGAAAGGAAGAGGAAGGCAGTAGTGATAGGGGACTCTACAGTTAGGGGGTCAGACAGGCGACTCTGTGGACGCAGGAAAGAAACTTGGATGGTAGTTTGCCTTCCAGGTGCCAGGGTCCAGGATGTTTCAGATTGTGTCCAAGATATCCTGCAGTAGGCGGGAGAACAGTCAGAGGTTGTGGTACATATTGGTACCAGTGACATAGGTAGGAAAAGGGAAGAGGTCCTGAAAAAAAGAGTACAGGGAATTAGGAAAGAAGTTGAGAAGCAGGACCATAAAGGTAGTAATCTCAGGATTACTGCCTGTGCCACGTGACAGTGAGAATAGGAAGAGAATGAGGTGGAGGATTAACGTGTGGCTGAGGGATTGGAGCAGGGCGCAGGGATTCAGATTTCTGGATCATTGGGACCTCTTTTGTAAAAAAAGGACTGCTTGCACTTGAATCCCAGGGGGACCAATATCCTGGTGGTGAGGTTTGCTGAAGCTACTGGGGAGAGTTTAAACTAGAATTGTTGGGGGGTGGGAACTGAACTGAAGAGAGTGGGGAAGAGGAGGTTGGCTCACAAATAGAGAAAGCTTGTAGACAGTGTGAGAGGGAGGATAAGAGGTGATAGAGAAGGGACGCGCTCAGACCAAAGGTTTGAGTTATGTCTATTTTAATGCAAGGAGTGTTGTGAACAAAGCGGATGAGCTTAGAGCGTGGATCAGTACTTGGAGATATGATGTGGTGGCCATTACAGAGACTTGGATGGCTCAGGGACAGGAATGGTTACTTCAAATGCCGGGTTTTAGATGTTTCAGAAAGGACAGGGAGGGAGGCAAAAGAGGTGGTGGCATGGCACTGTTGTTAAGAAATGATGATGATTATGAAGACACGTAGTCCTCTTTTATTGTCATTTAGTAATGCATGCATTAAGAAATGATACATTATTTCCTCCGGTGTGATATCACAAAACACAGGACAAACCAAGACTGAAAAAACTGACAAAACCACATAATTATAACATAGTTACAAACAGTGTAACAATACCATAACTTGATGAAGATGTCCGTGAGCACAGTAAAGTTCAAAGATTCTCAAATGTCCCACATCTCACGCAGACGGGAGAAGGAAGAAAAACTCTCCCTGCCATGCTGACCACAATCTGACTCTGAGTCATCCGAAAACTTCGAGCTCTGATCAGCTCTCCGACACTGAGTACTCAGCGCCATCTCTGTCCGAACGATTCGACCTCCTCCTTGGTCACCAAAAGCAGGCAAGGCCAGGGATTTTGAGGCCTACCCTCCAAAAGATTCATGACCGCACAGTAACGACAGCAGCGGACGGACGTTTCAGAAATTTCTCCAGATGTTCCTCTGTGCTTTCACGTCCATTCTCCATCAAATCAGAATTGTCCACGGCCCGTATTTAACGGATACGATATCATTTTCACCGGAAGCTGCACACGCACGGCGCGCTGCCATCTTCTCCTCCTGCCGGGATAGTGTCACGGCTGCAGAAAAGGCGGACACCATGGAGGGATTGTCTACGGAGTCTCTGTGGGTGGAGGTTAGGAACAGGAAGGGGTCAATAACTTTACTGGGTGCTTTTTATAGGCCGCCCAATAGTAACAGGGATATCGAGGAGCAGGTAGGGAACAGATCCTGGAAAGGTATAATAATAACAACAGAGTTGTTGTGATGGGAGATTTTAATTTCCCAAATATCGATTGGCATCTCCCTAGAGCAAGGGGTTTAGATGGGGTGGAGTTTGTTAGCTGTGTTCAGGAAGGTTTCTTGAAACAATATGTAGATAAGCCTACAAGAGGAGAGGCTGTACTTGATTTGGTATTGGAAAATTGAGCTGGTCAGGTGTCAGATCTCTCAGTGGGAGAGCATTTTGGAGCTAGTAATCATAATTCTATCTCCTTTACAATAGCATTGGAGAGAGATAGGAACAGACAAGTTAGAAAAGCGTTTAATTGAAGGAAGGGGAATTATGAGGCGATCAGGCAGGAAATTGGAAGCTTAAATTGGAAACAGATGTTCTCAGGGAAAAGTACAGAAGAAATGTGGTAAATATTCAGGGGATATTTGTGTGGAGTTCTGTACAGGTACGTTCCAATAAGACAGGGAATTTACAGTAGGGTACAGGAACTGTGGGGTACAAAGGCTGTAATAAATCTAGTCAAGAAGAAGAGCTTACAAAAGGTTCAGAGAGTTAGGTAATGTTAGAGATCTAGAAGATTATAATGCTAATAGGAAGGAGCTTAAGAAGGAAATTAGGAGAGCCAGAAGGGGCCATAAGAAGGCCTTGGCAGGCAAGATTAAGGAAAACCCCAAGTCATTCTACAAATATGTGAAGAGCAAGAGGATAAGGACCTATCAAGTGTGAAAGTGGGAAAGTATGTATGGAACCGGAGGAAATAGCAGAGGTACTTAATGAATACTTTACTTCAGTATTCACTATGGAAAAGGATCTTGGTGATTGTAGTGACGACTTACAGCAGACTGAAATGCTTGAGCATGTAGATGTTAAGAAAGAGGATGTGCTGGAGCTTTTGGAAGACATCAAGTTGGATAAATTGCCGAGACTAGATGAGATGTACCCCAGGCTACTGTGGGAGGCGAGGGAGGAGATTGCTGAGCCTCTGGCGATGATCTTTGCATCATCAATGAGGACAGGAGAGGTTCTGGAGGATTGGAGGGTTGTGGATGTTGTTCCTTTGTTCAAGAAAGGGACGAAAAATAGCCCAGGAAATTATAGACCAGTGAGTCTTACCTCAGTGGTTGGTAAGTTGATGGAGAAGATCCTGAGAGGCAGGATTTATGAATATTTGGAGAGGTATAATATGATTAGGAATAGTCAGCATGGCTTTGTCAAAGGTAGGTTGTGCCTTATGAGCCTGATTGAATTTTTTGAGGATGTGACTAAACACATTGATGAAGGAAGAGCAGTAGATGTAGTGTATATGGATTTTAGCAAGGTGTTTGATAAGGTACCCCATGCAAGGCTTATTGAGAAAGTAAGGAGGCATGGGATCCAAGGGGACATTGCTTTGTGGATCCAGAACTGGCTTGCCCACAGAAGGCAAAGAGTGGTTGTAGACAGGTCATATTCTGCATTGAGGTCAGTCACCAGTGGAGTGCCTCAGGGATCTGTTCTGTGACCCCTACTCTTTGTAATTTTTATAAATGACCTGGATGAGGAAGTGGAGGGATGGGTTAGTAAGTTTGCTGATGACACAATGATTGGGGGTGTTGTGGATAGTGTGGAGGGCTGTCAGAGGTTACAGCAGTACATTGATAGGATGCAAAACTGGGCTGAGAAGTGGCAGATGGAGTTCAACACAGTTAAGTGTGAAGTGGTTCATTTTTGTAGGTCAAATATGATGGCAGAATATAGTATTAATGGTAAGACTCTTGGCAGTTTGGAGGATCAGAGGGACTTTGGGGTCTGAGTCCATAGGACACTCAAAGCAGTTGCACAGGTTGACTCTGCGGTTAAGAAGGCATATGGTGTATCAGCCTTCATCAATCGTGAAATTGAATTTAGGGGCCGAGGGGTAATGTTGCAGCTATATAGGACCCTGGTCAGACCCCACTTGGAGTACCGTGCTCAGTTCTGTTGTAATGAGGTGATGGTAACGGACCCAAATGAGAAACACAGACACTGAAGTACAAGGAACAGGACCTGACTGGAGTAGGGACATGACAGGATTCAGGCAAGGAGCAGGGACAAGAACACAGACATGGGCTAGGGAAAGCGGGACCAGGACGAGGAACCATGAACTAGGAGACAAGGCTTGGACTCTGAGCCTGAGACTGGACAAAGACCCAGAACCTGGGTCTCACCTCGGGCTTGGATTCCAGAACCAGGCAAGGACATGACATGGCTTGAGGCTTGGCTTCTTGGGTCTTGAGCTTGGCTGAGGGATCCTCGAGGCTTGGCTTCTTGGAGCTTGGCTGAGGGATCCTCGAGGCTTGGCTTCTTGGAGCTTGACTGAGGGATCTGCACCTTGAAATGCAGAGGCTGATAACTCAGAGGCTGGAGCTGAGAGAGAGACTGGGAACTGATCATCAACATAGAGCCGGGACTTATCCTTCAACAAGCCAGGACTCAACTTCATCTCCACACCAAGGTAGGGCACATCTCTCCATCAGGTAATGGCAGAACAGCCAGACTTACCCAACAGAGGCAAGGACACAACAAGACATGACCCCCTGCAGGGCAACAGCAAGACAGCCTGACTTACCCCACAGAGGCAAGGACAAGAAGAGACAAACACCAAAGAACAACAGACAGTTCCATCTCTGCTCCAGGGTCGCTCCAAGTCTCAGTTCAGCGAGCAACCTCAGCTAGCTACAGAAACAGCTGGATCCAGGAAACAACCGAATCCATACCGCAAAGACGACTCCAACGAGTGGCAACAAAGCTCCATGAAGCAATGGTCCTCCAACCAGGCCTAGAGATCACAAATGGTTTCATCAGCTGGTTGCTCCAAGGGGGACTAACAAGACAACCCAGCAGCCCACACTCAATCCCAAGGCTACTTATATTGCAAGCCCAAAAATGGGAATCAGGTGCCAATGATTAACTCAAACAAGGGACAGCTGGAAGACCCGGAGTCCTGAGACCACGGTCCGGACCGTGAACCGGAATCCATTACAAGTTCTGGTCACCTCACTACAGGAAGGATGTGGAAACCATAGAAAGGGTGCAGGAGGGATTTACAAGGATGTTGCCTGGATTGGGGAGCGCGCCTTATGAGAATAGTTTGAGTGAACTCAGCCTTTTCTCCTTGGAGTGACGGAGGATGAGAGGTGACCTGATAGAGGTGTATAAGATGATGAGAAGCATTGATCGTGTGGATAGTCAGAGGCTTTTTCCCAGGACTGAAATGGTTGCCACAAGAGGACACAGGTTTAAGGTGCTGGGGAGTAGGTACAGAGGAGATGTCAGGGGTAAGTTTTTTACTCAGACAGTGGTGAGTGTGTGGAATGGGTTGCCGGCAACGGTGGTGGAGGCGGATACGATAGGGTCCTTTAAGAGACTTTTGGATAGATACATGGAGCTTAGAAAAATAGAGGAGTATAGGTAAGCCTAGTAATTTCTAAGGTAGGGACATGTTTGGCACAACTTTGTGGGCCAAAGGGCCTGTATTGTGCTGTAAGTTTTGTACATCTCTATGTTTCTAATTGGCTTTTGGAATGTGTAGGTGGGAAGGAAGGAGAATGGGGTTAAGAGGGATTATAAATCAGCCATGGTGGGATGGTAGAGCAGATTCAGTGGGTTAAATGAGCTAACTCTGCTCCTGTGTCTTATGGTCTGAAATGGGCTGAGTCAAGTTTGGTTGGATCTGGATACTTAAGAGAAGACTATGTTGTGATGTGATGGAGGCTGAAATACTCTGCAGTAATCTAAAACCTCACCAATGGAGCTGTCAGAACGCAATGACACATCACAACGGCACTGCAAGCGGACGAAGACTGCAGCAGTGAAGGATCCCCAGTCGTCTTGCATTCGATGTCACTGGACCCTGACCCCAATCTGTCAAGGACTGTGTGGTGACTACCCATACATCGGCCTCCTCACTTTAAACAAAGCCTCATGCAGGTGTTCTCCATTAAGGGAATAACCCCTAAGGAGGATATCATATTCAACACTACACAACCGCTCTGCAGTAATATTCACCATCGAGTTACTGAGGGGTGCTCAACACAGCGTACCACAGTGTGACAAGAGAGACTGAAGACAGGTGTGGCAGGACTGTGGGACCAGAGACCAGAGACTAGAGACAGGTGTGGCTGGACTGTGGGACCAGAGACCAGAGACCAGATACAGGTGTGGCAGGACTGTGGGACCAGAGACCAGAGACAGGTGTGGCAGGACTGTGGGACCAGAGACTAGAGACAGGTGTGGCTGGACTGTGGGACCAGAGACCAGATACAGGTGTGGCTGGACTGTGGGACCAGAGACCAGAGACCAGAGACAGGTGTGGCTGGACTGTGGGACCAGAGACTAGATGCAGGTGTGGCTGGACTGTGGGACCAGAGACCAGAGACCAGATACAGGTGTGGCTGGACTGTGGGACCAGGGACCAGAGACCAGATACAGGTGTGGCAGGACTGTGGGACCAAAGACCAGAGACCAGAGACAGGTGTGGCTGGACTGTGGGACCAGAGTCCAGAGACCAGAGACAGGTGTGGCAGGACTGTGGGACCAGGGATCAGGGACCAGAGACCAGAGAGAGGTGTGGCAGGACTGTAGGACCAGGGACCAGAGACAGGTGTGGCTGGACTGTGGGACCAGGGACCAGAGACCAGAGACAGGTATGGCAGGACTGTGGGACCAGGGACCAGAGACCAGAGGCAGATGTGGCTGGACTGTGGGACCAGAGACCAGAGACAGGTGTAGCTGGACTGTGGGACCAGGGACCAGAGACCAGAGACAGGTGTGGCAGGACTGTGGGACCAGAGACCAGAGGCAGGTGTAGCTGGAATGTGGGACCAGAGACCAGAGACCAGAGACAGGTGTGACTGGACTGTGGGACCAGAGACCAGAGACAGGTGTGGCAGGACTGTGGGACCAGGGACCAGAGACCAGAGACAGGTGTGGCTGGACTGTGGGACCAGAGACCAGAGGCAGGTGTGGCTGGACTGTGGGACCAGAGACCAGAGACCAGAGACAGGTGTGACTGGACTGTGGGACCAGAGACCAGAGACAGGTGTGGCAGGACTGTGGGACCAGGGACCAGAGACCAGAGACCAGAGACAGGTGTGGCTGGACTGTGGGACCAGAGACCAGAGACCAGAGGCAGATGTGGCTGGACTGTGGGACCAGAGACTAGATGCAGGTGTGGCTGGACTGTGGGACCAGAGACCAGAGACTAGATACAGGTGTGGCTGGACTGTGGGACCAGGGACCAGAGACCAGATACAGGTGTGGCAGGACTGTGGGACCAAAGACCAGAGACCAGAGACAGGTGTGGCTGGACTGTGGGACCAGAGTCCAGAGACCAGAGACAGGTGTGGCAGGACTGTGGGACCAGGGATCAGGGACCAGAGACCAGAGAGAGGTGTGGCAGGACTGTAGGACCAGGGACCAGAGACAGGTGTGGCTGGACTGTGGGACCAGAGACCAGAGACCAGAGACAGGTATGGCAGGACTGTGGGACCAGAGACCAGAGACAGGTGTGGCAGGACTGTGGGACCAGGGACCAGAGACCAGAGACAGGTGTGGCTGGACTGTGGGACCAGAGACCAGAGGCAGGTGTGGCTGGACTGTGGGACCAGAGACCAGAGACCAGAGACAGGTGTGACTGGACTGTGGGACCAGAGACCAGAGACAGGTGTGGCAGGACTGTGGGACCAGGGACCAGAGACCAGAGACAGGTGTGGCTGGACTGTGGGACCAGAGACCAGAGGCAGGTGTGGCTGGACTGTGGGACCAGGGACCAGAGACCAGAGACCAGAGACAGGTGTGGCTGGACTGTGGGACCAGAGACCAGAGACCAGAGGCAGATGTGGCTGGACTGTGGGACCAGAGACCAGAGACAGGTGTGACTGGACTGTGGGACCAGAGACCAGAGACAGGTGTGGCAGGACTGTGGGACCAGAGACCAGAGACAGGTGTGGCTGGACTGTGGGACCGGAGACCAGAGACCAGAGGCAGGTGTGGCTGGACTGTGGGACCAGAGACCAGAGACAGGTGTGACTGGACTGTGGGACCAGAGACCAGAGACAGGTGTGGCTGGACTGTGGGACCAGAGACCAGAGACCAGAGGCAGGTGTGGCTGGACTGTGGGACCAGAGACCAGAGACCAGAGGCAGGTGTGGCTGGACTGTGGGACCAGAGACCAGAGACCAGAGGCAGGTGTGGCTGGACTGTGGGACCAGAGACCAGAGACAGGTGTGGCAGGACTGTGGGACCAGAGACTATCCGAGAGGAAAACTCAGAGCTGAGGATTCTGATTCATATTTATTTATCACATGTACATTGAAACATACAGTGAAATGTGTCACTTGCATTAACAATTAACACAATCTAGGGGTTTGCTGGGGGTTGGGGACACAATTGTTCCCACACATTCCAGTGCCAACATAGTATGCCCACAATGCTTGGAGAACAAAACAGAATACAACAAGGAGCAAAACAACAGCAGCAAACCAGAATAGGCCCCTGGACTACCCAATGACAGGTGGCTCGAACTTTGGAGATGATAACTAACCAGTCTCTTCGTGTCTCCTGCTTGTACAGACATCCGATCCTGGGACACAACAACTGGGACAGCTTACATCCATGGATGTCACTCGTTCATGTTGCTTTCAACTTCAAAGAGAAACTGGACTCGAGGAGCTGGGCAGTGAGAGCAGAGGCTGAAAGAAGGGGGACCTAAAAGGAGATCAAGCAGAAAGCATGGTTCCAGTTATTCAGTTATGGACCCATAGCAATATGTAATTGTACCTACTTTACGAGTTGTTAAGGGTAATAGTTCTAGATTAAGCTTAGTGTTGACGTACTATCACGTACTATGACGTACAGTTGACGATTAGAAAAGATATAATACTGTGAACTTATGAATATAGTTGCATGCAGATAGCAAGAAGGAAGTATGTTTCACTGACTAACTTGTCTATTTGTCTCACAGCTGAGTGTTTCTAGCATTTTCTGGAGTTGGTGTAGAGTAATGTGTGGTAATATGGGCATAATTCACAAACCCTGACATTCAGTTGGGGTTTGCTCTGAGAGGCTGGTCTGACATGGTGATGAAATGGTGTGAAGCATTTTTTATCGCGCTTTGTGTTCAGTGTTTGGTCGACAATAAATCAGTTGTTACGGTTTCCTTTAGACTAAAAATACCTCTGCCATTTTATTTATGAAAACCTACATTGGTGACTTCGATGCTTGACGATTCCAGAGTTGTTGAACATGTCAGCCAATGCAGTCACTTGGTTTGTACAAGCTGAGGCCCAATTTGTGCTGCGAGAAGTCTCCGCCGACAACACCAGATATTACTACGTAGTACTGTAGTGTGGCTCAGTAGCTCCATGGCAGTGAGAGTGGTGACTCTGCTTGAACACTCTCCTGAACACAAAAAGTCTGGCATACTGAAGACTAATGGACCACATTCTGTCTCTACTGGGAAATCACCATCCTTATTTTACTTTTAAAGAACTTTTTATACAACAAATGCCTGATTTAGTTCACATAGCCCTCGCTTATGGCCCTGTGAAGGTCTGCAGAGAGCTTGTTAAAATGGCTGATAGTACGCTACACTAAGCTGGGCAGGGGTGCATAATTCCTCCTTTCCCTGCCTGAGTAAGCCTGGTCAGCCAGCCCTGCACACATGCACACCCACAGCTGTGAAACAGCCAACACTGCATCCGTGTTTTTACCACGCTTGCTTTGGTATGGACGGCAGGGAGTGCCGAACACCTTGCGGGTTTGACAGTGCCAGCACATCGGGACATCAGGGGTCTGTGAACACCGTGGGTTCCAGCTGCCTGGGTCATCTACTGTTTATTACGGACTCCCTTTCAGAGAGACACTTCCTGTGTGACACGGCTGCTGAAGTGAGTGTGCTGCCAGCATCACCTATTGATGAGAAGGCAAAGAGCAACAAAACCTCGCTGGAGGCTGCCAACAGCAGCAGGATCCAGACTTATGGGACATGATGGGTGACATTACACACGGGACTTTATCCTGGCTAATATAGGTAGACCTGTGCTCGGCACAGATTTCCTATGTGCCCAAGGACTGATAGTTGATCAGAAGAACTGCCAGCTTGCGGATGTCAAGGGCTTTCGGTTGTTTCCCTATTCCCCCAGAAAGTTCCCCGCAATGATTCTGTCAAGTACATACACCATCGCATGTGAGTTTACTCGACTGTTGGGTGAAATCTCAAACCTCTTCAAGCCCATATTCTCCACAACAGTCACAAAACATGGAGCTGAGCACCACATTCCCACAATTGGCCCACCAGACCATGCCCGTGTGTGTAGACTGGACCCAGAAAAGCTGGCAACCATGAAGGCTGAGTTTGCCAACATGCAAAGCCTTGGCATTGTACACTGGTCAAATACCCCCTGGGCTTCACCCCTCCACATGGTCCCTATGTCGATGGAGTTTGCTGCCCTTGTTACAGTTGCCTTAATGAGGTCACCACCCCGATCGTTACCTGGTCCCACACATCCAAGACTTTTTAGCACATTAAGCCAGGAAGTTTATATTTTCTAAAGTTGACTTAGTTAGGGGCTACATCAGGTGCCTGTGTGCTTGGAGGACATTCTCAAAATGGCTGTGATAACCTCGTTTGGCCTCTTTGAGTTTGTGTGAATGCTGTTTGGGCTGAAGAATGCAGCTTAGATTTTCCAACAGCTGATGGTTTGGTTTGGTTCTGTTCAGATCCCACAACCTGCCTAGGGGTGTTTTCGTGTGTCCTGGGCTGATGAAGCCTGGTGGCGCTCATCCCTCTCCAGGCCAGACCACAGCTGATGTCCTCCAACTTGGTGGCTTGCCCTGATCACAAATACGTGGTCGTTGTAGTTCTTTAGGGAACTCACCCACCCTGGCTGGTGATTTGGTCGACGAGGTCCTCTTCCCAGCTAACGCCACCCTGTCATGTCATTTAGCCTGCCAGCTGAAGCGTTGTACTGGGTTGTGCCACTAGGAGGCAGACATGAGAGGTTTAGGAGATGGATGAGGACCAGTGATGCCCGTCCACCATACGAGGTAGAAGACATCAAAGGACCAACCTCTATCCGGAGCCCCTGACATCCCATGGCTAATAGACTCTGTATTAAAAGATTTCAATTTTCTTTTAGTTTGCCTGGAAGACGTACTTGTCGCCAGTGCGTCCAAATCTGAACATGTGTTTCATCTCCGCATACTTTTTGAGCACTTCAGCCAAACGGGTTGATTATTAATCCTACTAAATGTCTGTTTGGGTTGTCAACCATTGACTTTCTCGACCATCGCTTCTCTGCAGAAGGTACGAAACCACGTTCATTAAAAGTCGCCACTGTTATGGATTTCCCACGGCCCTGTACTATGAAAAACTGCAAGAGTTTTTAGTTATGGTGAATTTCTATCACTGCTTCATTCTACGAGCTCCTGAACTGATGGTCCCCCTGTATAACGCACTTAAAGGCAATAACCTAATCAAGTGCTTCTCTTATCAGTGGACATGACCAGGGCATTTGATGGTACCAAACAAGCTCTTTCCAACAGGACCCTACAGGTGCACCCACTCCCCAACGCACCCATAACCATTACTACTAACGCTTCAGACCTTGCTGTGGGTATCATCTTCAGCCGGCAGCTCCATCTCCCCAAAAGGAAATACAGCACATTTGACCGTGAGCTTTGTGGTCTCTATCTGGCTATCCGCCATTTTTGTTTTCTACTAGAGGGTCGCCATTTCACAGCGTTTATTGACCACAAACCCCTCATCCTTGCGATGTCCAAGATATCAGACCCATGGTTTGCATAGATGCATCACCACCTGGCCTTCATATCTGAGTTCACAACTGACACACTACGTATCAAGGGGAAAAATAATGCCGTGACTGATTGTCTCTTACAGCCAGCCATTGAGGCCGTGCACATAGGGGTTGACTATGACAGTATGGCAGCCGACCAAGTTACTGACCCAGCGGTCCAGGCTCACCTAACAGCAGTCACGGGCCTCCGGTTGGCTGACTTTAAGTTTGGGGAAACTGTACAATGTTTCATCCAGTCGCCTTCTCCCCATAGTGTCTGTAAATTGGAGGTGTACTCTTTTTAACTCTATTCACGATCTCTCACATCCAGTCTCACGAAAACTGGTTGCACTAAAGTTTGATTAGCACAGCCTTAGAAATGACATCTGTGATTAGACTGTGTTGAGAGCCAGTGAGTGAAAATTAACCATCATTAGCACTTTTTGAGGTCCCTGAGCGATGGTTTGATATTGTTGGCCCTCTTCCCCCCCCTGCATTTTCACACACCTCCTTACCATGGTGGACTGTACCACCAGGTGGCCAGAGGACGTCTCTCTGGCCTCAACAAAGGCCACAGATGTGGCTCGGGCATTCATCAGAACTTGGTTGCTCGGTTTGGCACCCCATCTGATACTTTCTCTGACTCCGGTCCCCAATTCCTATCAGACCTCTGGGCTGCGATAGCCCAGAACCTCAGTGTTCGGCTACATCACATCAAAGTGTATCACCCACAGTCCAATGGCCTATGTGAGTTGTTTTACTGCTCCTTAAAGGATGCTCTGAGGGCTTTCCTAATGGATGAGTATTGGCATGATCATCTCCCGTGGGTCCTGCTGGGGCTCAAAATGGTTTCTGATAGGGAACCGCAGTTACCCGTGCCTGAGTTGGTATACGGACAGCCATCAGATAATATCATTCCTGGCGCCACGACTGCATGGCGGCCTCTCAACAATGTTCTGCCCTCCTCAGTAAATACAATTCCTTTCACCTGTTCCTGTCTCCCATCATGGCGGACAGCACCTTCGGGTTCCTGGTGACCTGCATTCTGCCTTGTTTGTTTTTGTCTGCCATGCTACACACCAACGTCCACTTAGGCCCCCTTACGATCCCTTACGATGACCTGTTCAGCATTTTGGAATGGGGAGAAAAGACTTTTATCATAGATCACCTTAAACTAGCCCACCAAGATTCGGAGGATGCCACTACCATGCCCCTGGCATTACGACATGACCATGAGCACGTCAACACACCTCTTGACAGGCCAGAGGCAATGCTGTTCCTCCACCCATGGAACATCGGACTCGAGCTGGGCAGCTCGTCCGAGCTCCGGGCAGGCTCACAATGTCGGTTTTGGTGAATTCGGGTTGGGGGGGAGCAGGGATAGGCCTGTGTAGGGTAATGTAATGGGTGGAAACTACATAATTCACAACCATTAACATTGTTGGGGTTCAATCACAAACAAGAAAAAATCTGCAGATGCATGAAATCCAAGCAACACATACAAAATGCTGGAGAGACTCAGCAGGCCAGGCAGCATCTATGGAAAACGCGTTTCAGTCTGAGAACCTTCATCAGGACTGGAGAAAAATGATGAGGAGTCTGAGCTAGAAGGTGGGGGGAGGGGAGGCAGAAACACGAGGTGAAAGGTGAAACTGGGAGGGTGAGGGGCGAAGTAAAGAGCTGGGAAGTTGGTTGGTGAAAGAGATACAGGGAGGGAGAAGGGGGAGTCTGATAGGAGAGGACAGAAGGCCATGGAAGAAAGAAAAGGGAGAGGAGCACCAGAGGGAGGTGATCAGCAGGCAAGGAGATAAGATGAGAGAGGGAAAAGGGGATGGAGAATGGTGAGGGGGGGCATTACCAGAAGTTTGAGAAAATGATATTCATGCCATCAGGTTGGAGGCTACCCAGACAGAATATAAGGTGTTGTTCCCCCAACCTGAGTGTGGCTGCATTGTGACAGTAGAGAAGATCATGGACTGATCTGTCAGAGTGGGAATGGGAAGTGGAATTGAAATGGATGACCACTGGGAGATCCTGTTTTTTCTGGTAGGTGCTTGGCAGTTGCTTGACAGTGAATTGGGGTTCACTTTAAGAGGCTGGTCTGATGTGACGATGTGAAATTTCTTTACCATGCTGAGTGCTCTGTGTTTGCTTGACAATAAAGGAGCTGTTACAGTTTCCCTTAAAATTAAAGTTCCTCTGCCGTTTCATTTACGAAAATCTACATTAGCTTTAATATGAGAAATTGTTATGTATGAAGACGTTTGAAGAAGACTTATTTGAATTACCTGTAGTTTCTTATTGGAGAATTGTCATCTTGTTCTGGTGGAGAGGCTTGTGAGAGCTTTAGATGCTGAGAGTGATGTCGTCTAGAGCTTAGCTCCCGGTAGGGTCACCCATGGCGGTAAGGTCAAGGAGGAGGTTCCAGATAGAGGGCAAACCAACCACGACCTCAACAGTGACAGGGCTGGCGTGAGATGACGACACATCACAATGACAGTGAAGGTGAGGAAGGCTGCAGCAGTGAAGGTTTCCCACTTGTTTTGCACTCCGTGTCACAGGACCCTGACCCTGACCTGTCAAGATTCAATGCAAGTCCTGTGCATCAGCCACTGAACGTTAAGTAAAGTTGTGCAGACGTGTTCTCCATTAAGGGAATAACCCTTCAGTAGAACATCATACCCAACCTGAGTGATCGTACTACTTGTAGTTTGGTGCTCCATTGAAATTAAGTTAAAATCATCGCGCTGAATTTGTGAAAGAGTGAAATTTTATGTGCAGTATATAGAGATACACCACACACACACACACACACACACACACACACACACGTGCGTCTATGTCTGTGCAAATAAATAGTTAATTGCAAAATCCCGACAGGGTAGTGAGTTTCAAGTTCCTTGGAGTGATCAACACAACAGGCATGACCTGGCCCAGCCAGAAAGATGCCAGGTCCAAGAAAGCATACCAGCTCTTGAGTGAGTATAGGAAAATATAGAAGGGGAGAATGTTAGAGCCAGGTTTTTTATTTGAGGGATTCAAGAGATTCAAGATTGTTTATTGTCATACTTTAGTATCTAAGTGTAAAGGAGAACAAAATGATTTTTACAAGAGAAGTGGTTACTGCATGGGACACGCTGCTGGAGGTGGTGGTAGAGGCAGATATATTAGGGACATTTAAGAGCCATGGATGATAGGAAAATGGAGGCTATGTGGGAGTGAAGGATTAGGTTGCTCATAGAGTAAGTTAAAAGGTCAGCACAACTCTGTGGGCCGAAAGTCTGTACTGGCTGTAGTGTTCTATGTTCCATGTTTACTCTGTTTCCTCAGGAAGTAAATTTGGCGTGTCTCTTTTGACCCTCACCAATTTTTATCAAGGCACCATAGAAAGGATCCTATCCCAATACATCACAGCTTGGCTTTGCAACTGCTCTGCAAGAAACTACGGAGAGGTATGGACATAGCACAGACCATCACAGAAACCAGCCTCCCTGCAGGGTATCTGCCTGCTCCTGGCTGCCTCAGTAAAGCAGCCTGCATAATCAAATGCCCAGCCAGCTTGGACATTCTCTCTTCTCCTGCCTCCCATTAGGTGTGAAAGCACATACTGCAGGCTCAAGGACAGCTTCTTTCCCACTGTTATAAGACTATTGAATGGTCCCTAGAATGATAAAATGGACTTTTGCCCTCACAGTCTACGTTGCTATGACTTGCACTGCCCTTTCTCTGTAACTGTAACGCTTTATTCTGCATTTTGTTATTGCTTTGCCCTGTACTACCTCGACGTACTGTTGTGATGAAACAATCTGTATGGATGGAAGGCGAAAGAAAGCTTTTCACTGTACCTCATATAGAGTCACAGAGTCATAGAGCATTCCAGCACAGAAACAGGCCCTTTGGCCCACCTAGTCCATGCCAAACTATTATTTTGCCTAGTCCCATCATCCCACACCTGGGCCATAACCCTCCATCCAAGTACTTATCCAAATTTCTCTTAAATGTTGAAACTGAATCCACATCCACCCCTTCTGCTGGCAGCTCGTTCCACATGCTGAGTGGAGGGAACCCCCTCAGGTTCCCCATACACATTCCACCTTTCACCCTTAACCCATGACCTCTAGTTTCAGTTCTCTAAAGGTGAAATTGTGTGCTGCACGTAGTGAATGTTAACACCATGTGGTATAGCGTTAGATGACATGTTTTACCAAGCACAGCTCTCTGTTGAAAATCACTTATACCTTGAACAAATCAATGTTTTTTGCATAGCTCTCTCCTTATCATTTACCTTGGTAATGACTGACACCAAAGAGACTGAAGACAAAACAAACCCTCTCCTTCATTTGAAGATTTGATTACATGTACATTGCAACAGTGAAATGGATTTCCACATCTGCAGATTCTCTCTTGTGAGTGAAATGCATCATTTGTGTCAATGACAACACAATCTGAGGATGAGCCAGGGGCAGGCACAAAGTGTCAGCAACAAAGCACGCCCACAACCTATTAACCTTTACTAACCCGTTCGCCTTTGGAACGTGGGAGGAAACCGGAGCACCTGGAGGAAACCCACACAGTCACGGGGAGAATGTATAAACTCCTCAGATAGTGGTGGAAGTTGAACCCTGATCTCTGATCCTGTATTGATGACATGACATTGAGTCCCTCCCAGTCTCCACACAATCATAGTCCTTGCCTTTTGTTCCCCACACCCCTTCCCTTTCCCCCAGAATTTGCTTCATCGATAACATTTCCCAGTTGTGATGAAAGTTCTGCGTTCCGTTTCTGTTTTACCTTGTTTCTACCCCAGTGCACTGTGCAATGATCTGATTTATATGAACAGTTTGCAAGACAAGCTGCGCGATTCAAGATTCAGGATTTTAAGTATATTCATCACCTGTACATCGAAACACACAGTGAAATGCGTGGTTCGCGTTAACATTCAACACACACATGGATGTGCTGCGGACAGCCCAGAACTGTCACCATACATCCTGGCACCAACATAACATGCCCACATTGCTCAGCAGAACAACACAGAGCACAAGAAGCAGCAAAACAGCAGCAAGTACAAGCCCATTCCTCACTCCCCCCACCCACACACATACAGTCCGCTAACCCCAGCACAGGCCTCCAGCCTCCAGCAGATGTGGGCTCAGTAAGCAGACACTGGGCTTTAATCTCCCCAGTGGACTCTCAGAGATTCGCGGGCACCGCTACGGCTAATGGGTTCTGACCACCGGACGTATGGTTCTCCAGCTTCTGACTGTATCTCTGTAAATGTGAAAATAATGTACTGATTCCAACTCTGCAGTCCTTCCAGCTCACTGAGCTTTCTTCAGGACTGGGAGAAGCTGACAGAAGAGGAGGTTTGAGGGTTTATCTGCAGAGAAAGGGGGTTTGGCGAAGAGAGAGCAGGAAGGTGTGTGTGGTAGTAAGGGGGTGGGAAGAGGGGATATAACAAAGGGTGAAGGTGCACAGTGAAAGGAGATACTAAAGACAGTATTAAAGAAATAAATAAATTGATTTCTCTAACTCCTAGAAATTTCTCTCCCTTTCATGTTCTCTTTTTCCATTCCCCAATCTGGCTCCCCTCTTTCCTCTTCTCTTCTCTGCTGCCCATCAACACCCTCTGGTTCCCTCCTTCCCTTTCTACCTTGGTTCACTGGCCTCTCCTCACAGATTGTTTTACTTCAGCTCTTTACCTTTTTCACAAGTTACCTTCCAGAATCTCACACCCCGCCTCCCCCACCTACCTACCCCCTCACCTGGCTTCACCCTATCACCTGACACCTGGAACTCCCTCCCACATCTCCGCCTTCTTACTCTGTCTGACTCCCCCTTGATTTCTAGTCCTGATGAAGAGTCTCACCTTAAACATCAACTCTAATCCCCTGCGTAGATGCTGCCTGGTCTGCTGAGTTTCTCCAGCATTTTGTGTGTGTGTTGCAAAGAAATTAATGTTTGGTTTCAAGGAGTTATGTGTGGGAGAAATAGAATTTTAGAGTCATAGAAAACATACAGCACAGAAACAGCCCTTTGGCTATCTAGACCATGCTGAACAGTTTAAACTGCCTCCTCTCAATGACCTGCACCAGGACCATAGCCCTCCATATCCCTACTATCCATGTAGCTATCCAAACTTCTCTTCAACTTAAGATCAAGCTTGCATGTACTACTCGCACTGGCAACTCATTCCACACTCTCACGACCCTCTGAGGGAAGAAGTTTTCCCTCATGTTCCCTTTAAGCTCTTCACCTTTCACCCTTAACCTATGATCTCTGGTTGTCGTCCCATCTAAATTCACTGCAAAAAGCCTGCTTGCATTTACCCTGTGAATACCCCTCATAATTTTGTGTACCTCAATCAAATCTCCCCTCAATCTTCTATATTCCGAGGAGTAAATTCCTAACCTATTTAATCTTTCCTTAAAACTCAGGTCCTCCTGCCCCACCACTTTGCATTCTTACAAATTTTCTCTGTACCCTTTCAACTTTATTTACATCCTTCCTGTAAGTGGGTGACCAAAACTGCCCACAATACTCCAAATTAGGCCTCACCAATTTCAATATAACTCCCAACCTCTGTCCTCAACACTTTGATTTATGAAGGCCATTGTGCCAAAAGCTTTCCTTATGACCCTATCTACCTGTGACATCACTTTCAATGAATTATGGATCTTGTTGCTGGATCCTTTTGTTCTACTGCACTCTTCAGTGCCTTACCATTCACTATGTAGGACCTACTCTGTTTGGTCCTACCAAAGTGCAACATCTCGCACTTGTCTGCATTAAATTCCATCTGCCATTTTTCAGTCCATTTTTCCAGCTGGTCCAGATCTTGCTGTAAGCTCTGAAAGTCTTCCTCGCTGTCCACGACAGCCCCAATCTTGGGGCTGATCCAGTTAACCATATTATCATGCAGATCATTAATATAGATGACCACATGTAGAATGCCAAGCTACCGACCTTCTTGACCAACCTCCATGTGCGACCTTGTCAAGTGCCTTCCTAAAGTCCATGTAGACAACATCCACAGCCTTACCTTCATCAACTTTCCCTGGTAACTTCCTCGAAAAACTATAAGATTGGTTAGACATGACCTAACCCGCACAAAGCCACACTGACTATCCTAATCAGTTCCTGTCCATCCAAATACTTATACATATGGTCCCTTAGAATACCTTTCAATAACATTTCCACTACTGGTGACAGGCTCACTGGCTGATAATTTCCTGGTTTAATTTTAGAGCCTTTCTTAAACAACAGAACAACATTGGCTATCCTCCAATCCTCTGGTACCTCACCTGTTGCTGAGGATGACTTAAATATTCTGCTATGACCCCTGCAATTTCTGCGCTTGCTTCCACAATATTTAAAGGAACACCTTATCAGGCCCTGGGGATTTATCCAGCCTAATTTGCCTCAAGACAGCAAACACCTCCTCCTCTGTAATGGGATGGAGTCCATGACCTCGCTGCTGCTCTGTCTCACTGCTATAGACTTGTGTCCATCTCCCGAGTTAATGCAGGTGTAAAAAATCTACTTAAGATCATCGCCATCTCTTTTGTCTCCATGCATAGATTACCATTCTGCTTGTCCAGAGGAACAATTTTATCTCTTGCAATTAACATACCTGCAGAATTCCTTAGGATTCTCCTTCACCTTGTCAGCTAGGGAACCTCATGCCTTCTTTTAGCCCTCCTGATTTCTTTCTTAAGTGTTCTCTTGCATTTCTTGTACTCCATAAGTCCCTCATTTATTCCTACCTGCCTATACCTGCTATGCACCTCCTTTTTATTTCTTAACCAGGGCCTCAATATCTTTCAAAAACCAAGGTTCCCTAAACCTGATATCTTTACTTTTTTTTCTGACAAGCATATTCAAGCTTTGTACTCTCAAAATTTCACTTTTGAACCCCTCCAAAAAAGTACAGAAAACAGTTTGTCCCGGTCCACACTTGCCAGATCCTTTCTGATACAATCAAAATTGACCTTTCTCCAATTTAGAGTCTCAACCTGAGGACCAGACCTATTCTTTTCCATATTTACTTTGAAACTAATGGCATTGTGGTCACTGGATGCAAAGTGTTTCCCTAAACAGACATCTGTCACCTGGCCCGTCTTATTTACTAATGGCGTTGCAGATCAAGTATCGCACACTCTCTCATTGGGATTTCTATGTACTGATCAAGGAAACTTTCCTAAACACACTTGACAAATTCTATCCTATCCAGTCCTTTTACAATATGGGAGTCCCAGTCGATATGTGGAAAGTTACAAATCACCCGTTATAACGACCATCTGCCTCCATATCCTCTCTGCTGTTCTTCTGGTGCTCTGGTTCCATTCCCCTGGAACACCCACCCACATGCAGCACTAGCAAACTTTCCCACTGGGATATTACACCCCCTCCAATTCAGGTGCAAGCCATCTCTTCTGTACAGGCAACATACATCAAAGTTGCTGGTGAACGCAGCAGGCCAAGCAGTATCTATAGGAAGAGGCGCAGTCGACGTTTCAGGTCTCATCTTCCCTGAAAGAGAGGCCAATGATCCAAAAATCCGCTATCTTCCCTCTACAGCAACTCTTTAGCCATGTGTTAAATAATATGATCTTCCTATGTCTGTCCTCATGAGCAATCCTGAGATCACAATCCTGGAAGTTCTGCCCTTTAACTTAGCACCTACCCCCCTGAACTCATGCTGCAGGACCTTGTCACCCATCCTTCACATGTCATTGGTACCTACATGGACCACGACCTCTGGCTTCTCACCCTTCCACTTGAGAATGCTGAGGACTCAGTCTACGTTGCCCCAGGTCCTGGCACCTGGGAGGCAACATACCATCCAGGAATCTTGTTCTTGTATACAGAACCTCCTTTCTGTTCCCCTCAATAAGCAATCCCCAATCACCACAGCCCCCCTCTTCACCCCTCTTCCCTTGTGAGTCACAGAGCTAGACTCAGTGCCAAAGACCTGACTGCTGTGACTTTTCCCTATTTTCCATTTTGGTTTCAGATTTTCAAAATATCTCTCAATGTTTGATTTTGTCAGAAAACTACTTCCCCACTGTTTGCAACATGGATTGCATCATGTACATGGTCCAGGTACAGATAATTTGTGACAACCTGACTGTGATCTGAACATCCATACTTATCCCTCCCACTAAATCTCTCAACAAAACCCACAATGTCCTCATCCAGCCTCCACTTAACTACACCTGTACTGTTCTCCTTAATCATTCCTTGTGGGTACAAGCTAAGTAATGTCCAGATTTCCTTTGAATTCCCTCCTGGATTCGTCTGGACAATCATATACCGATAGTCTCTGGGTATAGAGTCATGGAGCACCTCATCACAGAAAAAAGCCCTTCAGCCCACCACATTTGTGCTGAACTCTTACTCTGCCTAATCCTGTTGACCTGCACCTTACCATCGCCCTCATTAACCCTCCCACCGATATGTCTATCCATGTCTTCCTTACCCCTCCCATCTATATAACTATCCAAACTTCTGTTAAATGTTGCAAGCAAAGCCACATCCACCATTTCCACTGGCAACTAGTTCGATACTCTCACCACTCTCTGAGTGAAGAGGCTCCCCCCTCAGGTTTCCTTTAAATACTTCACCTTTCACCCTTAACCTATGGCCTCTAGTTCTATTTTCACCCAATCTCAATGGAAAAAGCTTGCTTGCATTTATCCTACCTCCCTCATCATTCTGTATACTATCAAATCTCCTCTCATTTTCCTACGCTTTAGGGATTAAAGGAAACCTGTTCAACTTTCCCCTCAAGTGCTGAAAAATCCTTGTAAACTTTCTCTGTACTCTTTTAAACTTATTGGTACTTTTCCTGTAGGTAGGTGATCAGAGCTGCACACAGTACTCCTAATTAGGCCTCACCAGTGTCTTATACAGCTTCAACATAAATCCCAACTCCTGAACGCAATACTGTACTTTAATTTATGAAGGCCAAAGTGCCAAAAGCTTTATCATCCTTTCTACCAGTGATGCCAATTTCAAGGATTTATGGATGTGTATTTCCAAATTCCTTTGTTGAACTGCACTCTGCAGCTCTTCAAGTCCCATTAACATCCTTTGTGACCATCTTATACTGATGTTCTCTGGCTTTGCTCTTCCACAGCTTACGTACTCTGATCCCATCCTTCACTATTTTAAAGGTTTGTAATTCAGCCCACAGCTTTCTTAAGAGAAAAAAGACCCAATTTATTCCAGTAATGCAAGCCTCCTCAAACAGACATAGAAACATAGAAGCATAGAAAACCTACAGCACAGTACAGGTCTGTCAGGCCACAAAGCTGTCACAAACATTACTCCTTAGAAATTAACAACAGGAATTCTGCAGATGCTGGAAATTCAAGCAACATACATCAAAGTTGCTGGTGAACGCAGCAGGCCAAGCAGCATCTATAGGAAGAGGTGCAGTCGACGTTTCAGGCCGAGACCCTTCATCAGGACTAACTGAAGGAAGAGTGAGTTAGGGATATGAAAGCGGGAGGGGGAGGGGGAGATGCAAAATGATAGAAGAAGACAGGAGGGGGAGGGATGGAGCCGAGAGCTGGACAGGTAATAGGCAAAAGGGGATATGAGAGGATCATGGGACAGGAGGTCCAGGAAGAAAGACGGGGGGGGGGAGACCCAGAGGATGGGCAAGAGGTATATTCAGAGGGGCAGAGGGAGAAAAAGGAGAGTGAGAGAAAGAATGTGTGTATAAAAATAAGTAACAGATGGGGTACGAGGGGGAGGTGGGGCATTAGCGGAAGTTAGAGAAGTCGATGTTCATGCCATCAGTTTGGAGGCTACCCAGATGGAATTTAAGGTGTTGTTCCTCCAACCTGAGTGTGGCTTCATCTTTACAGTAGAGGAGGCCGTGGATAGACATGTCAGAATGGGAATGGGATGTGGAATTAAAATGTGTGGCCACTGGGAGATCCTGCTTTCTCTGGCGGACAGAGCGTAGATGTTCAGCAAAGCGGTCTCCCAGTCTGCGTCGGGTCTCACCAATATATAAAAGGCCACATCGGGAGCACCGGACGCAGTATATCACCCCAGCCGACTCAC
Organism: Mobula hypostoma; assembly: GCF_963921235.1. Taxonomy (NCBI): domain Eukaryota; kingdom Metazoa; phylum Chordata; class Chondrichthyes; order Myliobatiformes; family Myliobatidae; genus Mobula; species Mobula hypostoma. Next base: position 102,600,153 of record NC_086102.1, read on the forward strand.
AGGTGAAGTGTCGCCTCACCTGGAAGGACTGTCCGGGGCCTTGAATGGTGGTAAGGAAGGAAGTGTAAGGGCATGTGTAGCACTTGTTCTGCTTACACGGATAAGTGCCAGGAGGGAGATCAGTGGGGAGGGATGGGGGGGACGAATGGACAAGGGAATCGTGTAGGGAGCGATCCCTGCGGAATGCAGAGAGAGGGGGGGAGGGAAAGATGTGCTTAGTGGTGGGATCCCTTTGGAGGTGGCGGAAGTTACGGAGAATAACATGTTGGACCCGGAGGCTGGTGGGGTGGTAGGTGAGGACCAGGGGAACCCTATTCCTAGTGGGGTGGTGGGAGGATAGAGCGAGAGCAGATGTACGTGAAATGGGGGAGATGCGTCACATCGGGAGCACCGGACGCAGCATGCCCTTACACTTCCTCCCTTACCACCATTCAGGGCCCCAAACAGTCCTTCCAGGTGAGGCATCACTTCACCTGTGAGTCGACTGGGGTGATATACTGCGTCCAGTGCTCCCGATGTGGCCTTTTATATATTGGTGAGACCCGACGCAGACTGGGAGACCGCTTTGCTGAACATCTACGCTCTGTCCGCCAGAGAAAGCAGGATCTCCCAGTGGCCACACATTTTAATTCCATATCCCATTCCCATTCTGACATGTCTATCCACGGCCTCCTCTACTATAAAGATGAAGCCACACTCAGGTTGGAGGAACAACACCTTATATTCCGTCTGGGTAGCCTCCAACCTGATGGCATGAACATCGACTTCTCTAACTTCCGCTAAGGCCCCACCTCCCCCTCGTACCCCATCTGTTACTCATTTTTATGCACACATTCTTTCTCTCACTCTCCTTTTTCTCCCTCTGTCCCTCTGAATATACCTCTTGCCCATCCTCTGGGTCACCCCCCCCTTGTCTTTCTTCCCGGACCTCCTGTCCCATGATCCTCTCGTATCCCCTTTTGCCTATCACCTGTCCAGCTCTCGGCTCTATCCCTCCCCCTCCTGTCTTCTCCTATCATTTTGCATCTCCCCCCCCCCAGCTTTCAAATCCCTAACTCACTCTTCCTTCAGTTAGTCCTGACGAAGGGTCTCGGCCTGAAACGTTGACTGCACCTCTTCCTATAGATGCTGCTTGGCCTGCTGCGTTCACCAGCAACTTTGATGTATGTTCCTTAGAAATTACCCAGGGTTACCCATAGCCCTCTAATTTTCTGAGCTCCATGTACCTGTCCAGGAGTCACTTAAAAGACCCTATCGTATCCGCCTCCACCACCGTCGCCGGCAGCCCATTCTAAGCACTCACCACTCTCTGCGTAAAAAACTTACCCCTGACATCTCCTCTGTACCTACTTCCAAGCACCTTAAAACTGTGCCATCTCATGTTAGCCATTTCATCCCTGGGAAAAAGCCTCTGACTATCCATATGATCAATGTCTCTCATCATCTTATGCACCTCTATCAGGTCAACTCTCATCCTCCGTTGCTCCAAGGAGAAAAGGCAGAGTTCACTCAACCTTTTATCATAAGGCATGCTCCCCAATCCAGGCATTATCCTTGTAAATCTCTTCTGCACTCTTTCTATGGTTTCCACATCCTTCCTATGGTGAAGCCACCAGAACTGAGCACAGTACTCCAAGTGGGGTCTGACCAGGGTCCTATATAGCTGCAACATTATCTCTCGGCTCCTAAAATTAATCCCACGATTGATGAAGGCCAATGCACCGTACGCCTTCTTAACCACAGAGTCAACCTGCACAGCAGCTTTGAGTGTCCTATGGACTCGGACCCCAAGATCCCTCTGATCCTCCACACTGCCAAGGGTCTTACCATTAATACTATATCCTGTCATCATATTTGACCTACCAAAATGAACCACTTCACACTTATCCAGGTTGAACTCCATCTGCCACTTCTCAGCCCAGTTTTGCATCCTATCAATATCTTGCTGTAACCTCTGACAGCCCTCCACGCTGTCCACAACACCTCCAACCTTTGTGTCATTAGCAAAATTACTAACCCATCCCTCCACTTCCTCATCCAGGTCATTTATAAAAATTACAAAGAGTTGGGGTCGCAGAACAGATCCCTAAGGCACACCACTGGTCACGGCGTCCATGCAGAATATGACCCATCTACAACCACACTTTGCTTTCTGTGGCCAAGCCAGTTCTGGATCCACAAAGCAGTGTCCCCTTGGATCCCATGCCTCCTTACTTTCTCAATAAGCCTTGCATGGGGGAGCTTCTAAAATGCCTTGCTGAAATCCATATACACTACATCTACTGCTCTTCCTTCATCAATGTGTTTAGTCACATCCTCAAAAAATTCAATCAGGCTCATAAGGCACAACCTACCTTTGACAAAGCCATGCTGACTATTCCTAATCATATTATACCTCTCCAAATATTCATAAATCCTGCCTCTCAGGATCTTCTCCATCAACTTACCAAACACTGAAGTAAGACTCACCGGTCTATAATTTCCTGAGCTATCTCTACTCCCTTTCTTGAATAAGGGAACAACATCCGCAACCCTCCAATCCTCCGGAGCCTCTCCCGTCCTCATTGATGATGCAAAGATCGTTGCCAGAGGCTCAACAACCTCCTCCCTCACCTCCCACAGTAGCCTGGGGTATATCTTGTTTGGTCCCAGTGACTTATCCAACTTGATGCGTTCCAAAAGCTCCAGCACATTCTCTTTCTTAATATCTACGTGCTCAAGCGTTTCAGTCCGCGGTAAGTCATCCCTACAATTGCCAAGATCCTTTCTCGTAGTGAATACTGAAGCAAAGTACTCTTTAAGTACCTCTGCTATCTCCTCCTGTTCCATACACACTTTTCCACTGTCACACTTGATAGGTCCTATTCTCTCATGTCTTATCCTCTTGCTCTTCACATACTTGTAGAATGTCTTGGGGTTTTCCTTAATCCTGCCCGCCAAGGCCTTCTCATGACCCTTCTGGCTCTCTAAATTTCTTTCTTAAGCTCCTTCCTGCTAACCTTATAATCGTTGAGATCTCTATCATTACCTAGTTTTTTGAACCTTTCATAAGCTCTTCTTTTCTGCTTGACTAGATTTACAACAGCCATTGTACACCACGGTTCCTGTACCCTACCATCCTTTCCCTGTCTCATTGGAACATACCTTTGCAGAACTCCATGCAAATATCCCCTGAATATTTGTCACATTTCTTCCGTACATTTCCCTGAGAATATCTGTTCCCAATTTATGCTTCCAAGTTCCTGCCTGATAGCCTCATATTTCCCCTTACTCAAATTAAATGCTTTCCTAACTTGTCTGTTCCTATCCCTCTCCACTGTTATGGTAAAGGAGATAGAATTGTGATCGCTATCCCCAAAATGCTCTCCCACTGAGAGATCTGACACCTGACCAGGTACATTTCCCAATACCAGATCAAGTACTGTATTCCTTGGAGTTTAGAAGAATGAGGGGAGACCTCATAGAAACATTTCGAATGTTGAAAGGCATGGACAGAATGGATGTGGCAAAGTTGTTTCCCATGATGGGGGAGTCTAGTACGAGAGGGTATGACTTAAGGATTGAAGGGCACCCATTCAGAACAGAAATGCGAAGACTTTTTTTTAGTCAGAGGGTGGTAAATCTATGGAATTTGTTGCCACGGGCAGCAGTGGAGGCCAAGTCATTGGGTGTATTTAAGGCAGAGATTGATAGGTATCTGAGTAGCCAGGGCATCAAAGATTATGGTGAGAAGGCGGGGCAGTGGGACTAAATGGGAGAGTGGATCAGCTCATGATAAAATTTGCGGAGCAGACTCGATGGGCCGAATGGCCGACTTCTGCTCCTTTGTCTTACGGTCTTAAGTACAGTCTCTCCTCTTGTAGGCTTATCTACATATTGTGTCAAGAAACCTCCTTGAACACACCTAACAAACTCCAACCCATCTAAACCCCAAATTCTAGGGACATGCCAATTGATATTTGGGAAATTAAAATCTCCCAGCACGACAACCCTGTTATTATTACAGCATTCCAGAACCTGTCTCCCTATCTGATCCTCGATGTCCCTGTTACTATTGGTGGTCTATAAAAAACACCCAGTAGAGTTATTGACCCCTTCCTGTTCCTAACTTCCACCCACAGAGACTCCGTAGACAATTCCTTCATGTCTTCCTCCTTTTCTGCAGCCGTGACACTATCCCTGATCAACAGTGCCATGCCCCCACCTCTTATGCCTCCCTCCCTGTCCTTTCTGAAACATCTAAAGCCTGGCACTTGAAGTAACCATTCCTGCCCCTGAGCCATCCAAATCTCCGTAATGGCCACAACATCATAGATCCAAGTACTGATCCACGCTCTAAGCTCATCTGCTTTGTTCATAATACTCCTTGCATTAAAATAGACACATCTCAAACCATCGATCTGAGCGTGTCTCCTCTCTATCACTTGCTTATCCTCCCTCTTGCACTGTCTCCAAGCTTTCTTTATTTGTGAGCCAACCTCCCTTTCCTCTGTCTCTTCAGTTCGGTTCCCAACCCCTAGCAATCCTAGTTTAAACTCTCCCCAGTAGCCTTAGCAAACCTCCCTGCCAGGATATTGGTCTCCCCCTGGGATTCAAGTGCAACCTGTCCTTTTCGTACAGGTCACACCTGCCTGAAAGAGGTCCCAATGATCCAGAAATCTGAACCCCTGCCCCCTGCTCCAATTCCTCAGCCATACATTTATCCTCCACCTCACTCTATTCCTATACTCACTGCCACGTGGCACAGGCAGTAATCCCGAGATGACTACCTTTGTGGTCCTGCTTTTCAACTTCCTTCCTAACTCCCCGTAGTCTGCTTTCAGGACCTCCTCCCTTTTCCTGCCTATGTCATTGGTACCAATATGTACCACGACCTCTGGCTGTTCTCCTTCCCACTTCAGGATATCGTGGACGTGATCAGGAACATCCCAGACCCTGGCACCTGGGAAGCAAACTACCATCTGTATTTCTTTACTGCATCCACAGAATCGTATGCCTGACCCCCTAATTATAGAGTCCCCTATCACTGCTGCCACCCTCTTCCTTTCCCTACCCTTCTGAGCCATAGGGCCAGACTCTGTGCCAGAGGCGCGGCCACCGTTGCTTCCCCCGGGTAGGCCGTCCCCCCCAACAATACTCAAACAGGAGTACTTATTGTTCAGTGCTACAGCTATAGGTGTACTCTCTAGCCTCCGACTCCTGCCCTTCCCTCTCCTGACTGTTACCCACTTATCTGTCCCCCCAGGCCCCAGTGTGACGACCTGCCTATAGCTCCTCTCTATCACCTTCTCACTTTCCCTGACCAGACAAAGGTCATTGAGCTGTACCTCCAGTTCCCTAACCCAGTCCCTGAGGAGCTGCAGCTCGACGCACTGACATTCGAGGACTCCACTGGTGAGGTGTCTATGTATATGTGAGCCAGGCCAAAAACCACAAGATTGTAGGACCATAAGACACCAGACTCCTCCACTGTAGGAAACTCCTCTCCATGTCCACTCTATCAAGGCATTTCAATATTCAGTAGGCTTCAATGAGATTCCCCCATTTTTCTAACCCAAGTGAGTGCAGGCCTAGAGGTATCAAACATTCCTCATAAGTTAACTCTTTTATTCCTGGGATCATTCTCATGAACCTCCTCTGCACTGTCCCCAGTGCCAGCACATCCTTTTTTAGATAAGATGCAAGTCAGTATGCTTCTTAGATCAGTCATGGTAGGTCTTACACAGTGAATGGTAGGGCACTGAGGAGTGTGGTAGAACTAAAGGATCTGGGGATACAGGTACATAAATCATTGAAGGTGGTGTCACAGGTAGATAGGATGATAAAGAGAGCTTTTGTCACTTTGGTCTTCATAAATCAATGTATTGAGTGCAGAAGATGGGATGTTATGTTGAAGTTATATAAGATGTTGCTGAGGCCTAATTTGGAGGATTGCGTGCAGGTCCAGAAATCTACCTACAGGAAAGATGTAAACAAGGCTGGAAGAGTACAGAGAAAATTTACCAGGATGTTATAGGGTCTGGAGGATCTAAGTTATAAGGAAAGATTAAATCGTTTAGGACTGTATCCTTTAGAATATAGAAGATTGAGAGGAGATTTGCCAGAGGTTTACAAAACTATGAGGGGTATAGATACATAGGGTAAATGCAAACAGGCTTTTTCCTCTGTGATTGGGTGGGTCTACATCCGGAAAGCATGGCTTAAGTGTGAAAGGTGAGAAGTTTAATGGGAACACGAGGGGAAACATCTTTACTCAGACAGTTGTGAGAGTGCGGAATGAGCTACCAGCACAAGTGGTCCATGCAAGCGCGATTTCAACACTTAAGAGGAGTTTGGATAGGTACATGAATGGCAGGGGTCCCAATACAGGTCTACAGGAATAGGCAGTTCAAATGGAATAGATGGGCTGAAGGGCCTGTTTCTGTGCTGTACTTCTCTTTGACTTTATAAGGGGCACAGAACTGCTCACAATATTCCAATGCCTTATAAAGCCTCAACATTACATCTTCGCTTTTATATTCTAGTCCTCTCGAAATGAATGCTAACTTTGCATTTGCTTTCCTTACCACCGACTCAACCTGCAAGTTAACCTTTAGGAAATTCAGCATGAGAACTCCTAAGTCCCATTGCACCTCTAAATTTTGTCCCCGATTAGAAAATAGTCGACGCAAAGTGTAATAAGCACATAATTCAGTTTGAGTTTCCACGCACTCTCCTGGCTTTAGTTAAACTAGATTTTAGGTAGCACCATTAATGTACTGAATGATTCTGTTTGCCTTGTCGGGAATTGGTTACCATGGTGACAGATAACATATGGAGCAGATCATTTGACCGTACTATCACCGTGTGTTTTAAAGTAATTATTAACCTAAACACCACTTTAACAATTATCTTCCAGCACAGCACTGAGTGGCCAGAAGCCGGAGGTGTACTTATTTAATTTTCCTTCACGGAGATTAAACAGAATCCGATCATGTGCACTTCCCTTGGCAGATGCACAGTTGCATCCTCGGCTTCCTGCTTTGTCTGTAAAACATGGGGACAGAATTAGGCCATTCAGCCCGTTGAGTCTTCTCCACCATTCCATCATGGCTGCTTTATTATCCCTCTCAACCTCATTCTTCTGCCTTCTACCTATAACTTTTGATGCCCTTACTAATCAAAAATCTCCACTTTACATGTACCCAATGACGTGGCCTCCACAGCCATCTGTGGCAAAGAGTTGCACAGATCCACCATCCTCTGGCTAAAGAAACTCCTTCTCATCCCCAAAGGGATGTCCTTCTATTCTGAGGCTGTGCCTTCTGGTCCTAGACTTCTCTACTTACGGAAAACATCCACTTCATGTCCACTCTTTCTAGGCCTTCCAATATTTAGTGGGTTTCAATTTAATCCCACTTCTATCTTCTAAACTCCTGCAAGTATAGGTCCACAGTCATGAAGTGCTCCTCATACATTAACCCTTTTGTTCCTGGGATTATGCTCAAAAACCTCTTCTGGACCGTTTCTAATGCCCACACATCCTTTCTTAGGTATGAGGCCTAAAACTTCCCACAATACTGCAAATGTGGTCAGCGATGCATCTTTCATTATTATATTCTAGTGTTCTCTTTCTAAGACAAAGTTGTAGTTCCTTCTCAGAAAAGGTGCGCTGGCATTGGAGAGGATTCTGAGGAAGTTTACAAGAATGACTCAGGGAACAAAAGGATTAATGTATGAAAAGCATTTTATGCCTCTGAGCTTACACTCAGTGGAGTTTAGGAGAATGAGAAGGTGTCATGTTGAAAGGCCCAGATAGAGTGGACGTGGAGAGGATGTTTCCTACAGTGGGGGAGTCTAGGACCAGAGGGCACAGATAAAGTGCATGTGGAGAGGATGTTTCCTGCAGTGGGGGAGTCTAGGACCAGAGGGCACAGATAGAGTGCATGTGGAGAGGATGTTTCCTGCAGTGGGGGCTTCTAGGACCAGAGGGCACAGATAGAGTGGATGTGGAGTGGATGTTTCCTGTAGTGGGGGGTTCTAGGACCAGAGGGCACAGATAGAGTGGATGTAGAGAGGATGTTTCCTATAGTGGGGGAGTCTAGGACCAGAGGGCACAAATAGAGTGGATGTGGAGAGGATGTTTCTGTAGTGGGGGGGGGGGGGTCTCAGACCAGAGGGCACAGATAGAGTGGATGTGGAGAGGAAGTTTCCTATAGTGGGAGGGGAGGTCTAGGACCAGAGGGCACAGCCTCAGAATACAATGGCATCCATTCAGAACAGAGATAAGGAGGAATTTCTTTAGGCATAGGGTGGTGTATCCATGGAATTCATTGCCACAGAGGGCTGTGAAGATCAAGTCATTGGGCATATTTAAAATGAAAGTTGATAGGTTCTTTATCAGTCAGAATGTTACAGGTTATGAGGAGAAGGCAGAAGAATCTGGTTGATAGGGATAATGAATCAGCCGTGATGGACTAATGTACTTATGGTCTCTCAAAATAAATGCTAACACTGCATTTGCCTTCCTGGCATTTCCCCACTCTCCCAAGTGAGGGGACAGATAGATGCACCTCTACTACTGATCAGCCATGGTTAGGGATGGGAACTGGAGATGACAGAAGGTGAGAGCTTGGATTTTGAAGCTGGAGATGATGGATCAGATACTGTATTTTATCCCTGTTAGAATCAGGTTTACTATCACCAATATACGTTGTGAAATGTGTTGTTTTGTAGCAGCAGTACATCATAAAGCAGGAAAGTTGCTGTAAATTACAGAAGGAGAGCAAGATTGTACAGTAGTGTTCTTGACTACACAGGCTGTTCAGAAATCTGATGGCGAAAGGGAAGAAACTGTTCCTACAAGGTTGAGAGTGTCTCTCAAGCCTCTTGTACTCCTTCTTGATGGTAGGATTGAGAAGAGGCAATTTTCTGGGTGGTAGGGTTGTTAATGAGGAATGCAGCCTTTTTGAGGTATAACTGAGTCTTCCCTCTCTCCCCCGCCCAGTATCGTCCCACAGTCCAAACCATAAATATGTAAAGAAAGAAAGAAAGAAATGGTTTCCTGAAAGACGTGCTGGAGGTAGAGCAGGTGGTGATGAAGGTGGCAGGCAGGACATTAACTATTGAAGTTGATACGTTATGTAAAGACATCGGTGAAGCTACATCTAGAGTGTTGTATATGGTTACCCTGTTCCAGGAAAAACGTTACTAAACTGGAAAGAGTGCATAGAATTATGGGAATGTTGCTGGATGAAATGGTTTGAGTAATAGGGAGAGGTTGGACAGACTGAAACTTCACTTCTTGGAGCTTAAGACTCTTCTTACGGAAATACACTCAGTACTCGGAATGTATGTTTATGCTCTCTACTGCTGTAGCCCATCCACCTCAAGGTTCAATGTGCTGTGCGTTCGGAGATGTTCCTCTGCACACCACCGTTGTAATGCATAGTTATTTGAGTTATTGTCACCTTCCTGTCAACTTGAACCATCTGGCCATTCCCCTCTGACCTCTTTTATTAATAAGGCCTTTTCACCCATAAAACGGCCACTCATTGGATTTTTTTTTGTTTCTCGCACCATTCTCTGTAAACTCTAGAAACTGTTGTACCTGAAAACCTCAGGAGGTCAGCAGTTTCTGACATATTCAAACCACCCCGCCTGGCACCAACAACCATTCCACGGTCAAAGTAATTTCTTCCCCATTCTGACGTTTGGTCTAAACAAGAACTGAACCTCTTGACCATGTCTGCATGCTTTTATTCATTGAGTTGCAACCACATGATTGGCTGATTAGATAATTATATTAGTGAGCAGGTTTGTACAGGTGAAACTCATTTAGTGGCCACTGACTATATACATCAATGCACTGTTGTAAAGAATTGATCTGCACAGATGGAATGCAAGACAAGTTCTTTATAGTACTTTGATAAACCAGTTTACCAATTTTCCCAATCCATGAGAGGCATAGATGGCCTGAGAACACACAGACGTTTTCCCAGGTAAAGGGAATCACTACTGATGACACAGGTTTTCGATGAGAGGGAAAAGGTTGAAAACGGACCCAAAGGGCAACTTTTTCACTCAAAAGGAGGTGAGTATCTGGAAAGAGCTGCCAAAAATCTTTGAAACAAGTACAGTAACAACACTTACCATAAGAGACATCAGGGCAGATCCACGCATGGGCCAAATGCCTAAGAACTAAAGGCGTAGTCCACTAGTACGTATATTCAGTCCAATAAGGACCAATTTCTTCTGAATCCCTGTCTGCTGCATGTTAACCAGTCTCCTGTCCTTCCCCGAATACCATGAGCTCTTAACTTATACATCTGCCGTTTACCAAAATCAGAATCAGAATCAGGTTTATTCACACTGACATATGCCATGAAATTGGCTGTTTTGTGTGGCAGTACTGTGCGATATGTACATCACAATGAGAAATGTCCAAATAAGAGATAACACAGAGAGAGTAACATAGTGAGGTTGTGTGAATGCGCTTTCAGAAATCTGATGGTGGAGGGGAAGAGGCTGTTCCTCGATCACTGAGGGCGTGCCTTCAGCCTCCTGTGGAGTGACAGTAATGAGAAGCCTGGATAACTGGGATCTCTAATAATGGATGCTGCCTTTTTGAGGCATCGCCTTTCGAAGGTGTGCTGCATGCTAGGGAGGCTAGTGCCTATGATGGAGGCCGCTGAGTTTACAACTCTCTGCAGCTTTTTCCAATCCTGCGCAGTGGCTCCTAGATACCAGAATCAGGTTTAATATCACTGGCATATGTCGTGAAATTTGTTATTTTGTCATAGTAGTACAATGCAATACCTGATAATAAAAACTGTAAATTACAGTGAGAAATACACTGTATATAAATAGAGAAAAGAAGTAATGAGGTAGTGTTCAATGTCCATTCAGAAATCTGATGGTGGAGGACTTCCTGAAATGTTGAGTGTGTTTCTTCAGGTTCCTGTATTTCCACTTGATAGCTGCTGCCTTTTCAGGCATCGCTTTTTGAAGGTGTCCTGGATCTGGGAAGGCTAGTGCCTACCATGGAGATGGCTGAGTTTAGAACTTTCTGCAGAGTTTTCCAGCCCTGTGCAGTGTCCCCTCCACACCAGACAACCAGTTAGAATGCTCTCAGCGGTACATCTGTACAAATTTGAGTGTTGAATTTCCCTCAGACTCCTGATGAAATATAGCCATTGGCGAGCTTTCTTTGTAATTGCATCGGTGTGTTTGGTCCAGGATAGATCTTCAGAGATGTTGACACCCAGGAACTTGAAACTGCTCACCCTTTCCACTGCTGATCCCTCGATGAGGACTGGAGTGAGTTCCCTCAGCTTCCCCTTCCTGAAGTCCACAATCAAAGTGCAAAGTAAATTTTATTATCAGAGTACATATATGTCTCCACATACAACCCTGAGTTTCATTCCTTGTGGGCACACACAGCAAATTTACAGGATGGTAACTATAACAGGATGGGTTCCTCGGTCTTACTGATGTTGAGTGGAAGATTGTTGCTGCAACACCACTCAACCAGCTGATCCATCTCACTCCTGCACGTCTCCTCACCACCATCTAAAGTTCTGCCATCAGAAGTTGTGTCATCCGCAAATTTTATGGTTGCTGTTTGGGCTGCGGTTAGCCACGTGGTCATGAGTGTAGAGAAATTTAAGATTTCAGAGAAGTCTGGATAAGTGCATGGGAAGGGTCTGGAAGCACATTTAGAGCAGTGAGGATGCCAAGCAGGATGGGGAAATGCTCTTCTTGTGGGATGTAGGAAGGCAGGGAGACCTCTGGTGTCTCTGACCACCACACCCACCATGAGTGCATCCAGCTGCAGCTTCTAACAGACCGTGTTGGAACTACAGATTATTCAGTAGACTGAGCGGTTGATGGACAGGGCATAAAGAGAGGTAAATGCATCCAAGGTGCAGGACACAGGTAACTGGGTGACCATCAGGAGGATAGGATGCCAGTGCAGAGTACCCCTGTAGCTGCTCCCTTCTACAGCACATATCCTGCTTTGGATGCTGGTGGGGAGATGACCAAGCAGAGGAAAGCCACAGTGGCCAGGTCTCTGGCACCGAGCCTGGCTCTGTAACTCGGAAGGGAAGGCAGGGGTGGTGGTGAGCAGAGAAAGAAGACGTGAGCTGTAGTAATAGGGATTTATCATTTAGGGGAATAGAAAGGAGGTTCTGTGGTCAAGAACGAGATTCACAGATGGTATGTTGCCTCCCTGGTGCCAGGGTCAAAGACATCTTGGACCAACTCCACACCATCTCAGGTCAAGTTCACAGTGTTCTTAAGTGAGAGCGTGAGCAGCCAGAAGTTATGGTCCATATCAGTAACAGTGACATAGGTAGGACGAGTGACAAGGTTCTGCAAGAAAGTTCAGGGAGTTAGATGCTACGTCAAAGGACATAACTTCCAGGGTTGTGACCTCAGAATATCTACCTGTGCCATGTGCTATTGAGGCCAGAAGTAGGAAGATCATACATTTTAACACATGGCTAAGGAGATGGTGCAGGCAGGGAAGCTCCAGACTTTTGGATCATTGGGCTCTCTTCCAGGGAAAGTGGGACCTGTACAGAAGGGACGGTTTGTCCCTGAACTGAAGGGGGACTAATATCCTAGCGGGAAGGTTTGCTAGTGCTGCACAGGCAGGTTTAAACTAGAGCTGCAGGGGATGGGAATCAGAGATCCAGAACAGATAGTGGAGAGGTTGTGGAGAAAGATGTTTGGCTGATGTACAAAGTCAGGGATCAGAAGGTTGAGCATAGAGGGTCTAATGTTCTGAGCTGTGTATATTTCAATACAAGAAGTATTGTAGGAAAGGTGGATGAGCTCAGGGCATGGATCAACACCTGGAATTATGATATTGTAGCCATTACTGAGACTTGGTTGCAGGAGGGGCAGGACTGGCAGCTCAGTATTCCAGGGTTCAACTGTTTTAGATGTGATAGACCCGGGGGGGGGGGGTGGATTAAAGGAGGAGGGGCGGCATTACTAGTCAGAGAAAATATCACAGCAGTGCTCAGTCAGGACTGATTGGAGAACTCATTTAGTGAGGCATTATGGGTAGAACTGAGGAACAAGGAAGGTTTGACCATGTTAATGGGATTAAATTACAGATCAACCAACAGTCCACTGGATTTAGAGGAACAAATTTGGAGAGAGATTGAAGACTGTTGCAAGGAACATAAGGTTGTTATGGTAAATGATTTTAAACTTTCCACATATTGACGGGGACTCCCAAACTGTAAAAAGTTTGGATAGGATAGAGTTTATTAAATGTGCTAGGAAAGTTTCATTAATAGAAGTCCCAATGAGACAGTGTGCAATACTTGATCTCCTAATAGGAAATGAGAAGTTTGTGTAGGGAACACTTTGCATCTAGTGATCATAATGTGATTAGTTTCAAGGCAATTATTGAAAGGAATAGGTCTGATCTTTGGGTTGAGATTCTAATTGGAGAAAGACCAATATTGATGGTATCAGAAAGGATCTGGTAAATGTGGATTGGGACAGGCTGCTTTCTGGCAAAGGTGGACTTAATAAGTGGGAGGCCTTCAAAAGTGAAATTTTAAGAGAACAGAGTTTGTATATTCCTGTCAGAATAAAAGGCAAGGAGAATCTCAGCTGGCCAACCAGCATTTGTAGGGGGAAAGGAATTATTGATGTTATGAACCAAAGCACAGCCAATTTCTTTCCCCCCACAGAAGCTACTTGACCCACTGAGTTCTTCCAGCAGATTGTTTGATGCTGTGCATTTGGAAAGTATCTGACAAGATGCCTCAGGAAGGCACTTTTCAGAATGGACAATGAATCAACTCACGAACACCACCTTATTATTTTTTGTTCTCTCTTTGCAATGCTTATTCAATTTAACGTAAAAATATATTTCTTATTGCTATTCATAGTTTTTTAAATATGTTTCTGTGTACAAATTTCATAACCTATGTCAGAGATATTAAATCTGATTCTGATTCTAAATGCTCCAATGGAACTCACATCCATCTGGCTGCTCTCTCCACACTTACACCACCCTCTGAATGAAGAAGATCCCTCTCTGGTTCCCCTTCAATATTTCACCTTTCAGCTTTAACCTATAACTTCTAGTTCTAGTCTTATCCAAGCTCAGCAAGCCTGCTTGCATTTTCTCTATCTAGACCGCTCATAACTTTGTATACCTCTCTCAAATCTCACCTGTTTCCCTGTTGAGTTGGTGTATAGTGTCCTGGTTGCCATTGCCATTATAGATACTGGCACGGAGATAGCTCCTGACCACCGCTTTGCCTCTTCAGATTCTGCCTGACCTGCTGAGTTTCTCTAGAAACTTGTTTTCTGTTGCTGGTTTGGTATACTTGGTTTGAGTTTTTCTTTGCGACTTTAGCTTGATGTGACTACTGACCCAGTCCCAGTCACAATGACACCATCTTGCTGATGCTCTAAGTGACAGATCCTGAGAGTCACAATGACAACATCAGCCCAAGAATCAGGCCATTCAGGCCATCCTGTTGCTACCTGCTGTACTAACCCTATTTACCTGAATTATGTCTATAGCTTTCTTACCATCTCTTGTCAACATCCTGCCCACCTTTCCCACCTTTTCTTGACTTTGAGCACATGAAGTTAAAGCTTTTGACAAACTTCAAATCAAAGCAGTTTAGCCAGTATGCCATTTGTCAAGAAGAGGCTGTATAGACTAGGACTTCGCTCGGCAGAACAATGCACAACAAAACACACAGCACCATAAGCAACAACAAATTAAACCCCTTTCCTTCTCCCTCCCACCCACACAGACAGCTGTCTAACCCCAGGACAGGTCTCTGGGTCTCTCGTGGGATTTGCAGACAATGGGCCTCCAACTTCCCCTTAGACTTCAGACTTGTAGGCCCTGTGTTCTGGCCATCGGGCTGCCACTTCTAGACTTCTGACTGACCTTTGGTCTCTGATCTTTGGTACTGACTCAGGACAGGCCAGTGACGAGACCCCAATTTCCAGACCTTGAACTCTGGACTTCAGGGACATCAGAGGGAGCTTGTTCACACAAAGGCTGATGCGTATTCAGAATGAGCTTCCGGAAACAGTGGTTGATGTGGGGACATTAGCAACATTTAAAATACATCTATGTTGATAGGAGAGGCTCAGAGTACTATGGTCCCAATGCGGACAGATGGCTTTGCTTGCTGGGCAGCACATTTCGTGTGGAAGAATTGGACCGAAGGACCTGTATCTATGCTGTAAGACTTCATGACTGCAGCATACGAGAATTAAAAGAGATTTGATCGAACTATACAAAACTATGAGGGGTATAGATGGGGTAAATGCAAGCAGGCTTTTTTCACTGAGGTTGGGTGAGACTACAAGTAGAGGTCATTGATTAAAGGTGAAAGGTGGAATGTTTAAGCTGAACATGAGGGAGAACTTCACTCAGAGGGTGGTGCGAGTGTGGAACAAGCTGCCTGCTGAAGTAGTAGATGTGGGTTTGATTTCAATCTTTAAGAGAAACTTGGATACATACATGGATGGGAGGAATAGCGGGGTCATAGTGCAGGTCCGGGTTGATGAGACAAGGCAGAATAACTGTTCAGCACAGAAGGGCCAAAAGGGCTGCTTCTGTACACTGGTGCTCTCTGACTTTATGACTGCTTGCTGCACCTGACTGCTAATTTTTCTTCGTGATTCATTCACAGGAAAACTTCAGTCCTGGCAATCTCTTGGAGATCAGTCTGCCTTTTAATTCCTTTCACAAATCAGGTGGCTGCTTGCTCTTTTCAGGTGCTGTTGATGAAAATTAGTCCCCAAATTACCCACTCCTCTTTGACAGGAATAACCAGATCACCGCGCCTTAGATTTGACATTGTCAAGAATTGAAAGAGGTTATCAGGTATAACACTGCCCAGGTAGCAGACTGGAAAAGAAAGGACCCCTCTATGTTGAACATCACAGATGGTGTTTGTCATTGTCTTGCTGATGACGGGACTGTGTAAAGCCGAGGCAAGCTAAAGCTTTGGTGCTGACATCAGGCACCTGTAGTTCATGTATATTGATTATCTGTGGAACCTTGTTCATCAGTGTACAACTAGTCACCCGAGACGGCCCAGTGACAGCTGGCTTGAATTTCATCTGAACTAGGGTCTGAATGAACAGCACAGCTCTGCACCTGCAATGAAATTTTCCACCCTCGACATTCTCTCTTTTCCCCTCTCCCACTGGGCAGAAGTTACAAAAAAGACCATAAGACCATAAGACATAGGAGTAGAATTAGGCCATTTCGCCCATTGAGTCTGCTATTCAATCATGGCTGGTCGTTTTTACCTGTCCTCAGCCCCACTCCCGGCCTTCTCCCAATAACCTTGATGCTTTGTCCAGTCAAGAACCCTTTAATCTCTGCCTTAAGTATACCCAATGACCTGGCCTCCACAGCTGCCTGTGGTAACAAATTTACCTCCTCAGGTGAAAGAAATTTCTCCACATCTCTATTTTAAATAGACATCCCTCTATCCTGAGGCTGTGCCCTCTTGTCCTAGACTTTCCCACCATGGGAAACATCTTTTCCACATCTACTCTGTCTAGGCCTTTCAACATTCAAAAGGTTTCAATGAGATCCCCCCTCATCTTTTTAAATTCCAGCAAGTACAGACCCAGAGCCATCAAATGTTCCTCGTATGATAACCCTTTCATTCCTGGAATCATCTTTGTGAATCTCCTCTGAACCCTCTCCAATGCCAGAACATCTTTTCTCAGATGAGCAGCCCAAAACTGTTCACAATACTCAAGGTGAGGCCTCACCAGTGCCTTATAAAGCCCCAACATCACCTCCCTGCTCTTGTATTCCAGTCCTCTTGAAATGAATGTTAACATTGCATTTGCCGTCCTCACCACTAACTCAACCTGCAAGTTAACCTTCAGGGTGTTCTGCACAGTACTCAAAGTCCTTTTGCATCTCAGATTTTTGGAATTTCTCCTCATTTAGAAAATAGTCTGCACACTTATTTCTACTACCAAAGTGCATGACCATGCATTTTCCAACATTTTATTTCATTTGCCACTTTCTTGCCCATTCTCCTAATCTATCTAAGTCCTTCTGCATCCTACCTGCTTCCTCAACACTACCTGCCCCTCCACCAATCTTCGTATCATCTGCAAACTTGGCAACATAGCCATCTATTTCATCATCTAAATCATTTATATACAGCATAAAAAGAAGTAGTCCCAACACCGACCCCTGTGGAACACCACTAGTCACTGGCAGCCAACCAGAAAAGGATCCTTTTATTCCCACTCACTGCCTCCTAGCCAATGCTCTAACCATGTTAGTAACTTTCCTGTAATACCATGGGATCTTAACTTGGTAATCAGCCTCACATGTGGCACCTTGTCAAAGGCCTTCTGAAAATCCAAATATACAACATTCACTACATCCCCTTTATCTAGCCTACTTCTAATCACCTCAAAAAAATTCCAACAGGTTCATCAGGCAAGATTTTTCCGTAAGGAAACCATGCTGACTTTGTCTTATCTTGTCCTGTGTCACCAAGTACTCCATAACCTCATCCTTAACAATTGACTCCAACATCTTCCCAAACACTGAGGTCAGGTTACTGGTCTATAATTTCCTTTCTGCTGCCCTCTTTCTTTCTTAGGGTGGAGTGACATTTACAATTTTCCAGTCCTCCAGATCCGTGCCAGAGTCCAATGATTTTGAAAGATCATTACTAATGCTCCCACAATCTCTACTGTTACCTCTTTCAGAACCCTGGGGTGCAGTTCATCTGGTCCGGGTGACTTATGTACCTTTAGGTCTTTCAGCTTTTTGAGCACCTTCTCCCTTGTAATAGTAACTGCACTCACTTCTCTTCCCTCTGAGGGCAATGAAGTGGGCCAGCACTGGCCACTTCGGTGGCAAACCCGTGATGATATCTATCACAATGTAGGAGCACAGACACTGAGGGGCCGGAAGCCCAGGACGCTGAGTTTGGAGGAATTGGGCTGGGAACATTGCGAGCAGCTAGTGACAAATCAATGCACATCAACGATCATGGAGAGCCACCAGAACAGACAATGCAGAAAATCCAGAGTGTGGTTGGAGAGGGGTAAGAAGTAAGCCCACTAGAGTGCCTCAGGATGCACGGCCGTCAGCACGTAGGTGCAGTTGCCAGATGTGTTGACTGAGCAGACTCATGCTGTAGGGCCTTGAGATTTGGTTCTCAAGATCCCAAATGCTTGAGGTGAGGATCCGCAAAGAAGGAAGAGTCGATCTCCATTTCTGCTGAGTCGAACTCTCATGACGGGCGTCTGGAGCCAGGTGGAGAGGAAATGGTGAAGATAAATTGCTCGATGAAGAGCGCCCAACAAGCCTGATGTAGGTTGAATTGGTGGGTCTATTGTATGGATATGAGGTTCTGGTGGTCAGTCCAGATCAGGAAGGGCTCAGTGTTTTCCATCACTCAACGTCTCCGAGGCCCACTTAATGGGAAGTAGCTCCCTGTCTCTGTAAAGGCGCCATGTAGACTTGAACTTGTGTGAGAAGAAGGCACAAGCGTATGTCTTCCTATCTGGTCCTTGCTGGGAGAGGATGGCATCTAGCCATCAAGTGCATCTAGCTCTACCACAAAATGCTGGAGGGCTTTGGACAGTGGGGAATGGGAGTGATGATGAAGCATCCCTTGAGTTCCTTGAAAACATGGTCTGTGGCAGCAGAACAGGTTATTCGTGAGGTAGGTGGTTTGGTGAGGGAAGTGAGGGGAGCCACAATTTCCCCGTAGTTCCCGATGAAATGGCGGTAGAAGTTGGAGAAGCCCAAAAAGTGCTGTGACTGTTTAAGGGAGCGCAGAAAGGGCCATTCAACAATGGCATTCACTTTCTCTGGGTCCATGGGTATGCCGTGGGGTGAAAGGTTGTAACAAGGAAGGAAATGACAGTGGTGTGAAACAGACATTTCTCTAACTTGCAGTACAGTTGGTTTTTGAGGAGATGCTGAAGGACTAAATGGACGTGACAGGTGTGCTCTTGGAGAAGATGAGGATGTCGTCAAGGTAGACTAACACATACCTGTGTAGCATATCTCAGAGAGTCTTGTTAATGAAGGCTTAGAAAACATTTGGATTGTTGAAAAGTCCAAAAGGCATCACTGTATTCATAAACCAGAGAACATCTGTATTTATAGACACAAGAACATCTGTATTCACAAACCTGAGAACATCTGTATTCTTAAACTAGAACATTTGTATTCATACACACGAGAACATCTGTATTCATAGACACGAGAACATCTGTATCCATAAATTGGAACATTTGTATTCATAGGCATGAGAACATTTGTATTCAGAGACATGAGAACATCTGTATTCAAAAACTCGAACATCTGTATTCATAGCCCTGAGAGCATCTGTATTCATGAAATAGAACATCTGTGTTCATAAACATGAGAACACCTGAAATCGTAGTGGCCTGTGGGTGTTATGAACACCATCTTCTACTCATCCTCCTGTTGAAAGCAGATCAGATTGTATGTGCTCTGCAGATCAAGTTTGGTGAAGATCTGGGTCATAGAAACATAGAAAACCTACAGCACAATACAGGCCCTTCGGCTCACAAATCTGTGCCGAACATGTCCTTACCCTAGAACAACCTAGGCTTACCCATTGCGCTCTATTTTTCAAAGCTCCATGTAACTATCCAGGAGTCTCTTAAAAGACCCTATCATTTCCGCCTCCACCACCGCCGCCAGCAGCCCATTCCATGCACTCACCACTCTCTGCGTAAAAAAACTTACCCCTGACATCTCCTCTGTACCTACTTCCAAGCACCTTAAAACTATGGGCCTCTCGTGCTAGCCATTTCAGCCCTGGAAAAAAGCCTCTGACTGTCCACACGATCAATGCCTCCCATTATCTTGTACACCTCTATCAGGTCACCTCTCTTCTCCGTCGCTCCAAGGAGAAAAGGCCGAGTTCACTCAACCTGTTCTCATAAGGCATGCTCCCCAATCCAGGCAATGTCCTTGTAAATCTCCTCTGCACCCTTTCTATGGTTCCCACGTCCTTTCTGTAGTGAGACGACCAGAACTGAGCACAGCAGTCCAAGTAGTCTAGCGTCCTATATAGCTGCGACATTACCTCTCGGCTCTTAAACTCAAGCCCATGGTTGATGAAGGCCAATACAACATATGCCTTCTTAACCACAGAGTCAACCTGCGCAGCAGCTTTGAGTGTCTTATGGACTTGGACCCCAAGATCCATCTGATCCTCCACACTGCCAAGAGCCTTAACATTAATACTATATTCTGCCATCATATTTGACCTACCAAAATGAACCGCCTCATACTTATCTGGGTTGAACTCATCCGCCACTTCTCAACCCAGTTTTGCATCCTATCAATGTCCCACTGTAACCTCTGATGGTCCTTCACACTATCCACAACACCCCAACCTTTGTGTCATCAGCAAACCTACTAACCCATCCCTCCACTTCCTCATCCATGTTGTTTATAAAAGTCATGAAGAGTAGGGGTTCCAAAACAGATCCTTGAGGCACACCACTGGTGACTGACTGATCTCCATACAGAATATGACCCATCTACAACCACATTTTGCCTTCTGTGGGTAAGCCAGTTCTGGATCCACAAAGCAATGTCCCCTTGGATCCCATGCCTCCCTACTTTCTCAATAAGCCTTGCATAGGGTACCTTATCAAATGCCTTGCTGAAATCCATATACACTACATCTACAGCTCTACCTTCATCAATGTGTTTTGTCACATCCTCAAAAAATTCAATCAGGCTCGAAAGGCACGACCTGCGTTTGACAAAGCCATGCTGACTATTCCGAATCATATTATGCCTCTCCAAATGTTCATAAATCCTGCCTCTGAAGATCTTTTCCATTAACTTATCAACCACTGAAGTAAGAATCACTGACCTATAATTTCCTGGGCTATCTCTACTCCCTTTCTTGAATAAGGGAACAACATCCACAACCCTCCAGTCCTCCAGAACTTCTCCTGTCCTCATTGACGATGCAAAGATCATTGCTAGAGGCTCAGCAATCTCTTCCCTCGCTTCCCACAGTAGCCTGGGGTACATCCTGTCTGGTCTTGGTGACTTATCCAACTTGATGCTTTCCAAAAGCTCCAGCACATCCTCTTCCTTAATATCTACATGCTCAAGTTTTTCACTGCAAATTATCCCTGCAATCTCCAAGATCCTTTTCTGTAGTGAATACTGAAGCAAAGTATTCATTAAGTACCTCTGCTGTCTCCTCTGGTTCCATACACACTTTGCCACTGTCACACTTGATTGGTCCTGTTCTTTCACATCTTATCCTCTTGCTCTTCACATACTTGTAGAATCCCTTGGAATTTTCCTTAATCCTGTCTGCCAATGCCTTCTCATGGCCCGTTCTGGCTCTCCAAATTTCATTCTTCCTGCTAGCCTTATAATCTTCTAGATCTCTATCATTACCCAGTTTTTTGAACCTTTCATAAGCTCTTCTTTTCTTCTTGACTAGATTTACAACAGCCTTTGTACACCATGGCTCCTGTACCCTACCATACTTTCTCTGTCTCATTGCAACGTACCTACGCAGAACCCCACACAAATATCCCTTGAATATTTGCCACATTTCTTCTGTATGTTTCATTGAGAACATCTGTTTCCAATTTATGCTTCCAAGTTCCTGCCTGATAGCCTCATATTTCCCCTTGCTCCAATTAAACATTTCCCTAACTTATCTGTTCCTATCCCTCTCCAATGCTATGGTAAAGGAGATAAAATTGTGATCACTATTTCCAAAATAGTCTCCCACTGAGTGATCTGACACCTGACCAGGTTCATTTCCCAATATCAGATCAAGTACAGTCTCTCCTCTTGTAGGCTTATCTACATACTGTGTCAAGAAACCTTCCTGAAAATGCCTAACAAACTCCACCCCATCTAAACCCCTCACTCTAGGGAGATGCCAATCGATATTTGGGAAATTAAAATCTCCCACCACAACAACTGTGTTACTATTACACCTTTGCAGAATCTGTCTCCATATTTACTTCTCGATGTCAGTGTTACTATTGGGTGGTCTATAAAAAACACCCAGTCGAGTTATTGACCCCTTCCTATTCCTAACTTCCACCTACAGAGACTCCATAGACAACCCCTCCATGACTTCCTCCTTTTCTACAGCCGTGACACTATCTCTGACAGTGCCACACCCCCACCTCTTTTGCCTCCCTCCCTGTCCTTACTGAAACTTCTAAAGCCTGGTACTTGAAGTAGCCATTCCTGCCCCTGCATCATCCAAGTCTCTGTAATGGCCACAACATCATAGCTCCAAGTGCTGATCCACACTCTAAGCTCATCCGCTTTGTTCATAATACCCCTCACATTAAAATCGACACACCACAAACCATTAGTCTGAGCGTGTCCCTTCTCTATCACCTGCCGATCCTCCCTTTTGCACTGTCTCCAAACTTTCTCTACTTGTGAGCCAACTGCCTCTTCCTTTGTCTCTTCAGTTCGGTTCCCACCCTCCAGCAATTGTAGTTTAAACTCTCCCCAATAGCCTTAGCAAACCTCCCCGCCAGGATATTGGTCCCCCTAGGATTCAAGTGCAAACCATCCTTTTTGTACAGGTCACACCTACCCCAGAAGAGATCCCAATGATCCAGAAATCTGAATCCCTGCCCCCTGCTTCAATCCCTCAGCCACGCATTTATCCTCCACCTCACTCTATCCCTATATTCACTGTCACATGGCACAGGCAGCAATCCCGAGATCAACTTCCTTCCTAACACCTTGTAGTCTGTTTTCAGGACCTCCTCCCTTTTCCTACCTATGTCATTTGTACCCCTGGCTGTTACCCTTCCCACTTCAAGATATCATGGACATGATCAGAAACATCCTGGACCCTGGCACCTGGGAGGAAAACTACCATCTGTGTTTCTTTCCTGCGTCCACAGACTATGACCCCCTAACTATAGAGTCCCCTATCACTGCTGCCACCCTATTCCTTTCCCTACCCTTCTGAGCCACAGGGCCAGACTCTGCCAGAGCTGCGGCCATTGTTGCTTCCCCCAGGTAGGCTGTTCCGCCCCAACAGTACTCAAACAGGAGTACTTATTGTTAAGGGGTACTCTCTAGTATCTGCCTCTTGCTCTTCCTACTCCTGACTGTTACCCACTTCTCTGTCTCCCCAGGTTTCAGAGTGACTACCTGCCTTTAGCTTCTTTATGTCACCTCCTCACTTTCCCTGACCAGATGAAGGTCATCGAGCTGCAGCTCCAGTTCCTTAACCCAGTCCCTAGGGAGTTGCAGCTCGATGCACCTGGTGCAGATGTGGCCGTCCGAGAGGCTGGGAGTCTCCAGGACCTCCCACATTTGACACTGAGTACAGAAGACCAGCCTCACACAGATACTTCCTGTCTGTATTCTACACAGATAACCTACCTCGCCTCAACCCTTTATCGCCGAAGCCCCATTGAGCCAAAGCCTTCCTACTCTGTCTCCCTCTACTCTGATGCCTGCTGTATAAATGTGTCTTCTTTTTAAACTCTTCTCGCTGTTCTCACTGGCTGACGTCCACGCACTTGCATAGTCATGCCCCATTCAAACCACTGAAGAAATAACCACAGATTGTTTCAAATACGTGATCAACGGGAGAGGGTAGCATTTCTTAATAGTGATTTTGTTGAGTCCAATGTAGTCAATACAGGACAAAGACCCTATTTTTCTTTTTGACAAAGAGGATTCCTGCACTGGCTGAGGACTGGGATAATCGAATGAAACTGCTGAGGCATTTGGGCGATATGGTTATTTATTGCTTGGGTCTCAGGAAGGGAGAGGGAAAACAGATGACCTCAAGAGGGGTGAGGGGTGGTGCCCAGGAGGAAGAACAGTTGTGTGTTTTTTGAGGTAGCAGGATGCTGGTCTCCTTTTTACAGAAAGTGATGGCAAAGTCGTGGGATACCAGTGGGGGAGATTGGTGGGGTCCACTGTGGTTACAGGTAAGTGGTTTGGCAGGTGGGGCCCCAACTCAGCAGTGAACCGGATGACCAGTCGTAGTGAGGGTCGTGGGTAAAAGCCAGGGTGAACCCAAGATGAGAGAGGTGTTGGGCGAGTTCAAAAGGAGGAATTGGATTGACTCACGGTGCTCTCTGATGCTCATGGCACAGGCCGTGTACCAGCTCTGAGCATCCCAGACCACAAGGGATGCCCGTCAATGGTTGTTTGCAGAAGGGGTGAGAGAGAAGCTTGCTGGAGAGTCTAAGCTGCCTGCACGTGAAGGTTCCCTGCTGTGCTGGAATCCACCAGAGCTTCTTGTGCGTGTGGAGCCATCGGGGCACGGAGGAGGGCAGAGAGAGTGAGTTAGCCCATGGTGCAGAACCGAGAGGTCAGGCCAGTTTACAGATTAGAAGGCTCCTCATCTCTACCTGGTGGTGCCATTTTCCTGGATACAGTGTGCATTTGATGTGTAGGTGATCGACTGAAAGTTGTTCTACATCGATGCTCACAGTCTTCGGTGGGGGGCGGTGGTTTGTGGGGTGGTGAAGGGAGCTATTCCAACCTGCATAGATTCTGGAGCTGTTGATGATGAGGGTCCTGTATCCTGAAATGTTTCTGGGAACAGAGCTGGGGTTCTGGCTGGTGATCTGGGAACAGAACTGGGGTTCTGGCTGGTGATCTGGGAATGGAATTGGGGTTCTGGCTGGTGATCTGGGAATGGAACTGGGATTCTGGCTGGTGATCTGGGAATGGAACTGGGATTCTGGCTGTTGGTCTGGAGGGTCATTCCAAGACACTTGTCAATTCAGAGGGCCAGAGTAATGAGGCTTTCAAGGTTGGTGGGCATCTCCTACGTGATAACTGGTCTTTCAAGTACTCCCAGAGGCCATGATGGTAATGGGTCAGTAGCACTTCTGCATTTCAGCTGTTCTCCACCACGAGAATCCTGAATTCCACAATGTAATACGGCACTGACTGTGAGGGTCCTGAATTCCATGGTGTAATCCATCAGCAAATGAGAGCCTTGATGTAGGCGAAGTATCTGATCTGCTGCCCCCTTCTTGTTCACGGATGGTCAAAAAACCTGGAACTTCCCTGCAGTGAATTCCTCATACTTCCTGCAAGTGGTGGTTTTATTGTCCCAGTTAGCGGTCGCCAGGCAGAAGCTCGCCCAGTCAAGTGAGCGATGATGAAGGCAATCTTGGCTCGGTCCATAGAATACAGAGATGGCTGGAGCTTGAAGTGTAAGATGCACTAGGACAGGAAGGTGCAGCATCGGGTTATAGAGCACCGGACACTGGAAGCCGGAGATCCGAGCCAGAAGGTTGACTGGCACAGTGCTGCTGTATCGAGACAGCGAGATGGTTAAGAGTAGCGATTGGAGGGTCAGTAGTTTCCAGCTGCTCCTGTGATGGATGACTTTCTTTAGGTGAACGTACTTTGCTGGGTTATTTGCTCATTAGTTCACCCCTACTGTCAGGAGGAGGTTTGACCTAAAAGCAGAGCAAAGGAGATGACTTGACAGTAAATGATACCTTACTAATAAATTGCAAAATGACAAGACACAAAACAAGAGAGATTAGATAGTTAACGGAGCAAGTACGCAAGGTGACTGAAGGCCAGGAGTAACTGGTTGAGGCTGGCTGTTCTGATGGATGAACAAGGACTGTGGATAAGAGCTGGGTTTAAATTATCTGCTGGTGGTGAGTTGCAAACAAGTGGTAGGTGACTCCTGCTGGGCAGAGATTGGGAGGTGCCTGACAAAGGTGCATAGTTGGAGTGGACAGTCAGAGAGTTTTTCCAAGGGAGAAATGGCTAATATGACAGAGTTGGGGAGGGCGAGAGATGAGAGCAGACATAGGTTTAAGGTGATTGGAGCAAAATGTGGGGTATGTTAGAAGTAGGATCTTTTACATGGAGAATTGTAGATGCATGGAATACACTGTTAGGGGTGGTAGTAGGGGCAGATACATTAGGAACATTAAAGGACTCCTTGAAAGGGTGAAAGAAAAATAGAGGGCTATGTGGAAAGGAAGGCTGATTAATCTTGGAGTAGGTTAAAAGTTGGCACAGCATCATAGGCTGAAGGGGCTTGCTCAGTGCTATAATGTTCTGTGCTCTATGTTCTACCTTCGATGTTCTGCGTCTTCGATAATCCTTACCAGTTTTCACAGATGCACTGTGGAAAGCATCCTCCTCCCTGGTGGTAGGAATGAGAAGAGGGCATGTCCAGGATCCTTCATGATGGATGTCACCTTTTTGAGCATCGCCTTTTGAAGGTATCCTTGATGGCTGAGAGGCTAGTGCCGTGGTGGAGTTTACAACCCTCTGCAGCTGTTTTCTGATCCTGTGCAGTGGTGCTCCAACTCAGGGAGAACCATAGTAAGCCTCTTCTCACCCTCTCCAAAGCCTGTCCTACAGTGAGGCAACCAAAATTGCACTCTATAAACCAAGTGCAGCCTAACCAAAGTTTCACACAACTTCTTCATGTCACACCAACAGATTGAAGAATTGATGCTCTGACTGACAAAATGTCACACTAAAATGGTCAGATGAAAAAGACAAAAACTGGGCCATGGAGTTGTCCCAGAAGCAACAATATTGAAATTATTAAACACAAGATGTTCTGCAGATTTTGGAAATCCAGAGCAACATATATATTGACAAAGGGTCTCAGCCTGAAACGTCAATTGCTTTTTCCTCTCTATAGGTGCTGCCTGACCTGTTGAGGTCTTCCAGAATTTTGTGTGTTGTGAATATTGGAAATAGCAAGGTCACAGACTTCATGACATGGGAACAGAGGCACAATTTGCCTGCCTTTGTTGTGAGAACACTGGTTCCATTTGTTGTACTGGGTCACTTTAAGCAAAAATGCAAATCAAGGCAATTGATCATTTGCATGGATATGACGGCACTACTGAGAGTGAAGGGAGCTTCGGGCAACACAGCAAAAACGTGTCGTTTGTAAAAGACTGTCACGCACATGGTTCAGATAGGGACGATCACACTGGTTGGTGCTTCCTTCACAAAACCAGTCCAATTGGCACTCCCTCACCCAGACTCTCCACTGCTGACTGGTCAGCATATCCATGTTACTCCAATTCAGCATAACCAATATTGGCCCATTTCTTCCTGTTTATACTCTCATAGTTAAATTTAAAAACTAGAAAGGTAGCTGAAAAGTGTAGTGGTTAGTGTAATAATACTACAGTGTTGGTGACCTGGGTTTAACTCCCGCTGCTGTCTGTAAGAAATTCGTACGTTCTCTCTGTGACCACATGGGTTTCCTCCGGGTGCTCTGGTTTCCTCCCATATTCCAAAGATGTGCAGATAGGTTAATTGGTCACATGGGAGTAATTGGGCTGTGTGGACTCATTGGCCTGGAAGGGTGTGTTACTGTACCGCATCTCTCAATAAAATTTTTAAAAATTAAAATAAAGCATACACAACATTTTCCATACTTAGGAACTAGCTCGGGAGGATTTAAGCACAATGAGTTAAAGGTGAGCTTTATTAGTCACATGTACATTGAAACCTACAGTGAAATGCATCATCGGTGTCAACGACTAACACAGTCCAAGCATGTGCTAGGAACAGCCCCCTAGTGTCACCACACTTCCAGCACCAACATAGCATGCCCAAAATCACTAACCATTTCCTGTAAGTCTTTGGAGCGTGGAAAAACGCTGGAGCACCCACAGGAAACACACATGAACAAGGGAGGAATCTGCAGCAGCCAAAGGAGCCCCGCATGAGTGTGGGAGGAGGATGGAGCACTCAGAGGAAATACACACGAGCGTGGGAGGAGGCTGGAGCACCCAGAGGAAACACACACGAGCGTGGGAGGAGGCTGGAGCACCCAGAGGAAACGCACACGAGCGTGGGAGGAGGCTGGGGCACCCAGAGGAAACGCACACGAGCGTGGCAGAACGCTGGAGCACCCAGAGGAAACACACACGAGCGTGGGAGGAAGCTGGAGCACCCAGAGGAAACGCACACGAGCACGGGAGA
Organism: Mobula hypostoma; assembly: GCF_963921235.1. Classification (NCBI taxonomy): domain Eukaryota; kingdom Metazoa; phylum Chordata; class Chondrichthyes; order Myliobatiformes; family Myliobatidae; genus Mobula; species Mobula hypostoma. The sequence goes on from NC_086102.1 coordinate 102,628,138, forward strand.
AGGCTGGAGCACCCAGAGGAAACGCACACGAGCGCGGGAGGAGGCTGTAGCACCCAGAGGAAACACACACGAGCGTGGGAAGAATCTGGAGCATCCAGAGAAAACACACACGAGCGTGGGGAACGCTGGAGCACCCAGAGGAAATGCACACGAGCGTGCGAGGAGGCTGGAGCACCCAGAGGAAACACACACAAGCGTGGGAGAACCCTGGAGCACCCAGAGGAAATGCACACGAGCGCGGGAGGAGGCTGGAGCACCCAGAGGAAATGCACACGAGCGCGGGATGAGGCTGGAGCACCCAGAGGAAACGCACACGAGCGTGGGAAGAATCTGGAGCATCCAGAGGAAACACACACGAGCGTGGGGAACACTGGAGCACCCAGAGGAAACGCACACGAGCGTGCGAGGAGGCTGGAGCACCCAGAGGAAACGCACACGAGCGCGGGAGGAGGCTGGAGCACTTAGAGGAAATGCACACGAGCGTGGGGAACGCTGGAGCACCCAGAGGAAACGCACACGAGCGTGGGAGGAGGCTGGAGCACCCAGAGGAAACGCACACGAGCGTGGGAGGAGGCTGGAGCATCCAGAGGAAACACACACGAACGTGGGAGAACCCTGGAGCACCCAGAGGAAACACACACGAGTGTGGGAGGAGGCTGGAGCATCCAGAGGAAACGCACACAAGCGCTGGAGGAGGCTGGAGCACCCAGAGGAAACGCACACGAGCGCGGGAGGAGGCTGGAGCACCCAGAGGAAACACACACGAGCGTGGGAGGAGGCTGGAGCACCCAGAGGAAACACACACGAGCGTGGGAGGAGGCTGGAGCACCCAGAAGAAACGCACACGAGCGTGGGAGGAGGCTGGAGCATCCAGAGGAAACACACACGAGAGTGGGAGGAATCTGGAGCACCCAGAGGAAACACACATGAGCGTGGGAGGAGGCTGGAGCACCCAGAGGAAACACACACGAGCGTGGGAGGAGGCTGGAGCACCCAGAGGAAACGCACACGAGCGTGGGAGGAGGCTGGAGCACCCAGAGGAAACACACACGAGCGTGGGAGGAGGCTGGAGCACCCAGAGGAAACGCACACGAGTGTGGGAGGAGGCTGGAGCACCCAGAGGAAACACACACGAGCGTGGGAGGAGGCTGGAGCACCCAGAGGAAACACACACGAGCGTGGGAAGAATCTGGAGCATCCAGAGAAAACACACACGAGCGTGGGGAACGCTGGAGCACCCAGAGGAAATGCACACGAGCGTGCGAGGAGGCTGGAGCACCCAGAGGAAACACACACAAGCGTGGGAGAACCCTGGAGCACCCAGAGGAAATGCACACGAGCGCGGGAGGAGGCTGGAGCACCCAGAGGAAATGCACACGAGCGCGGGATGAGGCTGGAGCACCCAGAGGAAACGCACACGAGCGTGGGAAGAATCTGGAGCATCCAGAGGAAACACACACAAGCGTGGGGAACACTGGAGCACCCAGAGGAAACGGACACGAGCGTGCGAGGAGGCTGGAGCACCCAGAGGAAACGCACACGAGCGTGGGAAGAATCTGGAGCATCCAGAGGAAACACACACGAGCGTGGGGAACACTGGAGCACCCAGAGGAAACGCACACGAGCGTGCGAGGAGGCTGGAGCACCCAGAGGAAACGCACACGAGCGCGGGAGGAGGCTGGAGCACTTAGAGGAAATGCACACGAGCGTGGGGAACGCTGGAGCACCCAGAGGAAACGCACACGAGCGTGGGAGGAGGCTGGAGCACCCAGAGGAAACGCACACGAGCGTGGGAGGAGGCTGGAGCATCCAGAGGAAACACACACGAACGTGGGAGAACCCTGGAGCACCCAGAGGAAACACACACGAGTGTGGGAGGAGGCTGGAGCATCCAGAGGAAACGCACACAAGCGCTGGAGGAGGCTGGAGCACCCAGAGGAAACGCACACGAGCGCGGGAGGAGGCTGGAGCACCCAGAGGAAACACACACGAGCGTGGGAGGAGGCTGGAGCACCCAGAGGAAACACACACGAGCGTGGGAGGAGGCTGGAGCACCCAGAAGAAACGCACACGAGCGTGGGAGGAGGCTGGAGCATCCAGAGGAAACACACACGAGAGTGGGAGGAATCTGGAGCACCCAGAGGAAACACACATGAGCGTGGGAGGAGGCTGGAGCACCCAGAGGAAACACACACGAGCGTGGGAGGAGGCTGGAGCACCCAGAGGAAACGCACACGAGCGTGGGAGGAGGCTGGAGCACCCAGAGGAAACACACACGAGCGTGGGAGGAGGCTGGAGCACCCAGAGGAAACGCACACGAGTGTGGGAGGAGGCTGGAGCACCCAGAGGAAACACACACGAGCGTGGGAGGAGGCTGGAGCACCCAGAGGAAACACACACGAGCGTGGGAGGAGGCTGGAGCACCCAGAGGAAATGCACACGAGCGTGGGAGGAGGCTGGAGCACCCAGAGGAAACACACACGAGCGTGGGAGGAGGCTGGAGCACCCAGAGGAAACGCACACAAGCGAGGGAGGAGGCTGGAGCACCCAGAAGAAACGCACACGAGCGTGGGAGGAATCTGGAGCACCCAGAGGAAACACACATGAGCGTGGGAGGAATCTGGAGCACCCAGAGGAAACACACACGAGCGTGGGAGGAATCTGGAGCATCCAGAGGAAATACACATGAGCGTGGGAGAACGCTGGAGCACCCAGAGGAAACACACATGAGCGTGGGAGGAATCTGGAGCATCCAGAGGAAACGCACACGAGCGTGGGAGGTATCTGGAGCACCCAGAGGAAACGCACACGAGCGTGGGAGAACGCTGGAGCACCCAGAGGAAACACACATGAGCGTGGGAGGAATCTGGAGCATCCAGAGGAAACACACACGAGCGTGGGAGGAGGCTGGAGCACCCAGTGGAAAGACACATGAACATGGGATGAAAATATAAATTCCTTACAGACACTGGAATGAAGTAAACCCTGAACACTGACCACTGGCACTGTAGAGTGTTGTGCTAACCATTGCACTGTCGTGCCTCCCCTCACTCAGTTCCTCAGTTTTCCAAAGTATTCCTTGCAAATTTGTTAATCCTGAGATTTTATTTAATTGAAGAGGAGAGACGGGTTAAGTACTCAAGGCAGCTCTAAGTTGTATATTAAGTAATATATACTCAGTGGCCACTTTATTTGGTACATTTTGAGCACCTAATAAAGTGACCGATGAGTGCATAACCTGGCCTGCTGCTGCTGTAGCCTGTCCACTTCAAGGTTTGACATGTTCATCTGGACATCACTGATGTAACACATGGCTATTTAAGCTACTGTCACCTTCCTGCAGCTTGAACCTACCTGGCCTTTCTTCTCTCATTAACAAGGTGTTTCACCTAAAGAACTGCCTCCCACTGGATGTCCTTTGTTTTTGCACCATTCTCTATAAACTCTAGGGACTGTTGTGCATGAAAATCCCAGGAGATCAGCAGTTTCTGAGATACTCAAACCACCCCATCTGGCACCAACAATCATTCCACAGTTAAAGTCACTTAGATCACATATCTTTCTTATTCTGATGTTTGGTCTGAACAACTCAATCTCTCAACCATGCCTGCATGCTTTTATGCATTGAGTTGCTGTCACATGATTGGCTGATTAGATACTTGCATTAACGAGCAGGTGTACCTGATAATGTGGTCACTGAGTGCATAGCTGGGCGTGAAATGTAGGTTTGAATCCAGCCAAAGAATTGAGACGATTTATATAAAGAACAACAGGTATCCTGAAGTGAATTAAAAACTGGAATCTGATTGAGAGATTAGTTTGTGCGTACAAAGATCTACAGATCTCTACAAGTGAGTGACAAGGTAAAATCTATTGTAATTGAAAGGTTAGGGCAGTTTATATATAGAATATACACTCAGGGGCCACTTTATTAGGTATACCTGTAAATATTGACTCAACCAGTCATGTGGCAGCACCTCAACGCATAAAAGCATGCTGACATAAGACCAGAAAAGAAAGGAGCAGAATTTAGGCCATTCAGTCCATTGAGTCTGCTCTGCCATTCTATCATGGCTGATTTATTATCCCATTCAACACCATTCTCCAGCCTTCTCTCTGATCCTTTGACATCATGACCGATCAAGAACCTATCAATCTCTGCTTTAAATGTACTTAATGACTTGGCATGGACAATGAATTCCATAGATTCACTATTCTCTACCTAAAGAAATTGACCCTCATCTTTGTTCTAAATTGATGTCCCTTGTCTAGTCTGAAGTTGTGCCCTCTGGTCCTAGACTCAGCCACTATAGGAAGCATTCTCCTCACATCCACTCTATCTAGACCTTTCAATATTCAATAACTTTCAATGAGACCCCCCTCATTCCTCTAAACTCCATTGAGTACAGGCCCAGAGCCATGAAATGCCACTTATACATTAACCCTTTCATTCCTGGAATCATTCTTGTGAACATCGCCTGGATTCTCTCCAGTGTCCGCATATCTTTTCTCAGATAAGGAGCCCAAAACTGCTCACAATACTACAAATGTGGTGTAACCAATGCCTTATAAAGCCTCAGCATTCCATCCTTGCTTTTATAATCTAGTCCTCTCAAAATGAATGCTAACATTGCATTTGCCTTTCTTACCACAGACTCATCCTGCAAGTTATCCTTTAGGGAATCCTCAACAAGGACTCCCAAGTACCTTTGAACCTCTGAATTCTCAAGTTTCTCTCCATTTATAAAAAAGTCTATGCCTTTATTCCTTCTACCAACGTGCATGTCTATACACCTCCTTACACTATATTCCATCTGCCACTTCTTTGCCCATTCTCCCAATCTGTCTAAGTCCTTCTGCAGACTCCCTGCTTTTACAACACTGCTTGACCCTCCACTGCTTCCTGAAGGTTCCTTTACCTTAAGCTTCCTAATCAAACTGGGTATAATCCGCAAACCTGGCCACAAAGCAATCAATTCCATCATCCATATTATTTAAATATAACATGAAAAAATGCGGTCCCTAAATCGACCCTGTTGTACACCACTAGTCATCGGCAGCCAACTAGCAAAGGCTTCCTTTATTCTCACTCTACCTCCTCCTATCCATGCTTGTATCTTCCCTGTAATACCATGGGCTCTTATCTTGTTTAACAGCCTTACGTCCAGCACCATGTCAAAGCTCTTCGAAATAAACAACATCCACTGACTCTCCTTTGCTATTCTGCTTGTTATTTCCTCAAAGAATTCCAACAGATTTGTCAGGCAGGACTTCCCCCCGAAGGAAACCATGCCTGATTACAGCCTATTATATCATGAGCCTTCAAGTACCTGAACCTCCAAGTTCCTCAATAATGAATTTCATCATCTTCCCTACCACTGAAGTCAGGCAAAATGGCTTATAATTTCTTTTCTTCTGCCTCCCTCCCTTCCTTCTTACAGAGTGGAGTGATATTTGCAATTTTCCAGTCCTCTGAAAACCAATCTAGAATCAAGTGATTCTTGACAGATCAGTATTATTACCTCCACAATCACTTCAGCTACTTTTTTCAGAATCCTGAGGTGTAGTCCATCCAATCCAGGTGATTTATCTCCCTTTAGCTTCCCAAACCACTTTCTCTTTCATAATAGCAATGACACTCACTTCTGCTCTGTGACACTCTCACATTTCTGACATTCTGCTGGTGCCTTCCACAGTGAAATCTGATCCTCCGCCATTTCGTTGTCCCACATTTTTCAGCGGTTCGATATCCACTCTCTCCTCTGTTTTACTGTTTATAAAGTATATCTGAAAAAAAAAGTATCCTTTTTTATAAGCAGCACACATAAAAATTGCTGGTGAATGCAGCAGGCCAGGCAGCATCTCCAGGAAGAGGTACCGTCGACGTTTCGGGCCGAGATCCTTGGTCAGGACTAACTGAAAGAAGTGCTAGTGAGAGATTTGAAAGTGGGAGGGGGAGGGGGAGATCCAAAATGATAGGAGAAGACAGGAGGGGGAGGGATGGAGCCAAGAGCTGGACAGGTGATTGGCAAAGGGAATATAAGAGGATCATGGGACAGGAGGCCCAGGGAGAAAGAAAAGGGGGAGGAGGGGGAAAAAACCCAGAGGATGGGCGAGGGGTATTGTGAGAGGGACAGAGGGAGAAAAAGGAAAGAGAGAAAAAGAATGCATGTATATAAATAAATAATGGACGGCGTACGAGGGGGAGGTGGGGCATTAGCGGAAGTTTGAGAAGTCAATGTTCATGCCATCAGGTTGGAGGCTACCCAGACGGAATATAAGGTGTTGTTCCTCCAACCTGAGTGTGGCTTCATCTTTATAGTAGAGGAGGCCGTGGATAGACATATCAGGATAGGAATGGGACGTGAAATTCAAATATGTGGCCACTGGGAGATCCTGCTTTTTCTGGCAAACAGAGCGTAGGTGCTCAGCGAAACGATCTCCCAGTCTGCGTCGGGTCTCGCCAATATATAGAAGGCCACATTGGGAGCACCAGACGCAGAATATCACCGCAGCCGACTCACAGGTGAAGTGTCGCCTCACCTGGCAAGACTGTCTGGGGCCCTGAATGGTGGTGAGGGAGGAAGTGTAAGGGCATGTGTAGCACTTGTTCCATTTACAAGGAACTCTTCTTCTGCCGGCTCCATCTTCGAGCCTACTTCTTTGGCAAAGACTCTCCCACCCCCACCGATGACCCCTTCTCCCGTCTTCAACCCTCCTTCTCTACATGGACACCCTGCTCTGGATCTCTTTATTGCTAACTGCCAATGGGACATCAACCGTCTCGACTTCACTGCACCTTGTCCCCATTCCAACCTCACTCCTTCCGAACGCTCTGCTCTCCACTCCCTCCGCACTAATCCTAACCTTACTATAAAACCCGCCGATAAGGGGGGTGCTGTTGTAGTCTGGCGTACTGACCTCCACCCTGCCGAGGCACAGCGACAACTCGCGGATACCTCCTCTTATTTACCCCTCGATCGTGACCCCACTAAGGAGCACCAGGCCATTGTCTCCCACACTATCACCAGCTTTACCCGCTCAGGGGATCTCCCATCCACTGCTACCAACCTTATAGTTCCCACACCCCACACTTCCCGTTTCTACCTCCTACCCAAGATCCACAAACCTGCCTGTCCAGGTAGACCTATTGTCTCAGCTTGCTCCTGCCCCACTGAACTCATTTCTGCATACCTCGACACTGTTTTAACACCCTTTGTTCAATCCTTTCCTACCTATGTTCATGACACTTCTCACTCTCTGAAACTTTTCCATGATTGCAAGTTCACTGGCCCCCACCACTTTATTTTCACCGTGGATGTCCAGTCCCTATATACTTCCATCCCCCTTCAGGAAGGTCTCAAAGCTCTCCATCTCTTTTTGGATTCTAGACCTAACCAGTTCTCCTCTACCACCACTCTGCTCTGTCTAGCAGAATTAGTCCTTACTCTTAATAATTTCTCCTTTGGCTCCTCCCACTTCCTCCAAACTAAAGGTGTAGCTATGGGCACCCGTATGGATCCTAGCTATGCCTGCCTTTTTGTTGGCTTTGTGGAACAATCTATGCTCCAAACCTATTCTGATATCTGTACCCCACTTTTCCTTTGCTACATCGACGACTGCATTGGCGCTGCTTCCTGCACGCATGCTGAGCTGGTTGACTTCATTAACTTTGCCTCCAACTTTCACCCTGCCCTCAAGTTTACCTGGTCCATTTCTGACACCTCCCTCCCCTTTCTAGATCTTTCTGTCTCTGTCTCTGGAGACAGCTTATCTACTGATGTCTACTGTAAGCCGATTGACTCCCACAGCTATCTGGACTATTCCTCTTCTCACCCTGTCTCTTGCAAAAACGCCATCCCCTTCTCGCAATTCCTCCATCTCTGCCGCATCTGCTTTTTAAAGAAAGGGGCTTCCCTTCCTCCACCATCAACTCTGCTCTCAAACGCATCTACCCCATTTCATGGACATCTGCTCTCACTCCATTCTCCTGCCACCCCACTAGGAATAGGGTTCCCCTTGTCCTCAACTACCACCCCACCAGCCGGGTCCAACATATTATTCTCCATAACTTCCGCCACCTCCAATGGGATCCCACCACTAAGCACATCTTTCCCTCCCCCGCCTCTCTGCTTTCCGCAGGGATCGCTCCCTACACGACTCCCTTGTCCATTCGTTCCCCCCCATCCCTCCCCACTGATCTCCCTCCTGGCATTTATCCTTGTAAGCGGAACAAGTGCTACACATGTCCTTACACTTCCTCCCTTACCACCATTCGGGGCCCCAGACAGTCCTTCCAGGTGAGGCGACACTTCACCTGTGAGTCGGCTGGGGTGATATACTGCGTCCGGTGCTCCCAATGTGGCCTTCTATATATTGGCGAGACCCGACGCAGACTGGGAGATCGTTTTGCTGAACACCTGCGCTCTGTCCACCATAGAAAGCAGAATCTTCCATATATTCCATCTGGGAAGCCCCCAACCTGATGGCATGAACATTGACTTCTCAAACTTCCGCTACTGCCCCACCTTCCCCTTGTACCCCATCCATTATTTATTTATATACATACATTCTTCTTCTCTCTCTCCTTTTTCTCCCTCTGTCCCTCTGACTATACTCCTCACCAATCATCTGGGCTTTCTCCCCCCTCCCCCTTTTCTTTCTCTCTAAGCCTCCTGTCCCATGACCCTCTCACATCCCTTTTGTCAATCACCTGTCCAGCTCTTGGCTCCATCCCTCCACCTCCTGTCTTCTCCTATCATTTCAGATCTCCCCCTCCCCCTCCCACTTTCAAATCTCTTACTAGCTCTTCTTTCAGTTAGTCCTGCTGAAAGGGTCTTGGCCCAAAAGGTCGACTGTACCTCTTCCAATAGATGCTGCCTAGGCTGCTGCGTTCACCAGCAATTTTTATGTGTGTTGCTTGAAATTCCATCATCTGCAGATTTCCTCGTGTTATCCTTTTTTTTATAGTATTGGCTAGCTTCCCTTCATAGTTCATCTCTTCTTCCTTATGGCTTTTTTGTTCCTTTTTGAAAGCTTATCAATCATCTAATTTCCCACTTTTTTTTGATTTATTAGATGCCCTCTATTTTATACTGTCTTCGACTTCTTTTGTCGGCCATGGTTTACTTAACCTTCCTGTGGAATAATTCTTCATATTTGGGATGTATCTATCCTACACCTTCTGGATTGCCCTCAGAAACTCCAGCCATTGTTCTTCTGCTGTCATCCCTGCTAGTGTCCCCTTCCAATCAACTTTGGCCAGCTGCTCTCTCAAGTCCACTGTAGAGCTAAGGAACTGCAAGGGTAAAAATACACTGATGGGAGTTATATGCAGACCTCCAAGCAGCAGTAAAGATTGAGACTGGTCCACAAATTACAACTGGGAGATACAAAATGCATGTCAAAAGGGCAATGTTACAATAGACATGGAGGATTTCAAAATGCAGTTAGATTGGGAAAATCAGGTTGGTGCTGGATCCAAAGAGGGGGAATTTGTAGAATGCCTATGACATGGCTTTTTAGAGCAGCTCATAGTTGAGCCCACTAGGGGATCAGCTATTCTGGATTGGGTGTTGTGCAGTTAACCAAAATTGATTAGAGAGCTTAAGGTAAAGGAACCCTTAGGGGAAAGTGATCAATATATGACAAAATTTACCCTGCAATTTGAGAAGGGGAAGGTAAAGTCAGATGTATCAGTATTGCAAGGAGTAAAGGGAATTGCAGAAGCATGAGAGAGGAGCTGGCCAAAATGGATTGGAATGGAACACTAGCAGGGATGATGGCAGAGCAGCAATGTCTGGTATTTCTGTGAGCAATTCAGAAGGCACAGGATAGATACATCCTAAAGAGGAAGAAGTAGTCTATGGCAGGATGACACACCTGTTGTTGACAAGAGAAGTCAAAGCCAACATAAATGCCAAAGAGAGGGCATATAATAGAACAAAATTAGTGGGAAATTAGAAGATTGGGAAACTTTTAAAAAACAACAGAAGGCCACTAAAAACTCATAAGGAAGGAAAAGATGGGATATGAAGATAAGCTGGCCAATAACATTAAAGTGGACACTAAAAGTTTCTTCAGATACATAAAGTGTAAAAGAGAGGCGAGAATAGACATCAAACTGCTGGAAAACAATACCGGAGAGGTAACAATGGGGCAACAAAAAAACAGTGGATGGATTGGAAGATACTAGCAGTATGCCAAAAGTTCAAGAGTGTCAGGGGACAGAAGTAAGTGAAGTTACTGTTAAAAGGGAGGAGGTTTTTGGGAAACTGAGAGGTCTGAATGTAAATAAGTCTCCTGGATCAGATGGTGTACACCCCAGGTTTCTGAAAGAGGTGGCCAAAGAGATTGTGGAGGCATTAGTAATGATCTTTCAAGAATCACTTGATTCAAGCATGGTTCTGAAGGACTGGAAAATTGAAAATGTCTCTCCACTCTTCAAGAAGGGAGAGAGGTAGAAGAAAGTCAGTCAAACTAACTTCAGTCATTGATAAATATTGGTTCGATTGTTAAGGGTATGATTTTGGAGTACTTGGGGGCACATGATAAGATAGGCTATCGTCAGTGTGGTTTCCTTAATCGAAAATTTTACGTGACAAATCTGTTGGAATTCTTTGAAGTAACAAGAAGTATAGACAGTGGAGAAATGGTTGATGTTGTATACTTGTATTTTCAGTAGGCCATTGACAAGGTGCCACACATGAATTTGTTTAACAAGTTAAGCATCCGTGGTATTACAGGAAAGATACTAGCATGGAAAGAGCATTGGCTGATTGGCAGGAGGCAAAGAGTGGGAATAAAAGTAGCCTTTTTGGGTTGGCTGCCAGTGACTAGTGGTGTTCCACAGGGGTCTGTGTTGGGACCGCATCTTTTTACATTATACGTCAATGATTTGGATGACGGATTTGACATGAAGATAAGTTGAGGGGCAGATAGTTTTGAGGAAGCAGAGAGGCTGCAGAAGGACTTAAATTAGGAGATGGGCAAATAAGTGGCAGATGGAATACAGTGTCAGGAAGTGTATGGCCATACACTTCAGTAGAAGAAATAAAAGAATACACGATTTTCTAAATGGAAAGAAAATTCAAAAATCTGAGGTGCAAAGGAGTCCTTGTGCAGGATTCCTTAAGGGTTAATTTTCAGGTTGAATCCGTGGTGAGGAAGGCAAATGCATTTTTAGCATTAATTTCGAGAAGACTGTAACATAAAAGCAAAGATGAAATATTGAGGCTTTATAAAACACTGGCGAGGCCTCACTTGGAGTACTGTGAGCAGTGTTGCCCCCTTATCTTGGAAAGGATGTTCTGACATTGGAGAGGGTTCAAAGGAGGTTCATGAAAATGAAGCAGGATTAAACAGCTTGTCATATGAGGAGCGTTTGATGACTCTGAACCCGTACTCACTGGAGTTCAGAAGAATGAGGGGTGACCTCATTGAAACCTATTGCATGTTGAAAGGCCTCAATAGAGTGGCTGTGGAGAGGATGCTTCTTATGGTGGGGGAGTCTAAGACCAGAGGACACTGCCTTAGAGTAGAGAGGTATCCTTTTAGAATGGAGATGAGGAGAAATTTCTTCAGCCAGAGAGTAATGAATCAGTGGAATTCAATGCCACAGGCTGCAGTAGAGGTCAAGTCATTGGGTGTATTTAAGGCAGCGAATGAAAAGTTTTTATTAGTCAATGCATGCAGGGATATGGGGATAAGGCAGAAGGTTGGAGCTGACAGGGAAAATGGATTGGCCATGATGAAATTGCAGAGCAGACTCGATGGGCCAAATTGCCTAATTCTGCTCCTGTTACTTATGGTGTTATGGTCTTTTGGTAATACTGATTCATCCGACTTTACCTTCTCTCTGTCAAAATGCAGTGTGAATTCTATCATATTATGATCACTGTTCCCTAAGGGTCTCTTTTTCTTAAGCTCCCTAACCAGATCTGGTTCATTGCATTAACACCCAATCCAGTATTGCCTTTTCCCCAGTGGGCTCAGCCACAAGCTGCCCGAAGAAGACACCTCATAGACATTCTACAAATTCTCCCCCTTGGGATACAGCAGCAACCTGATTTTCCCAATTTATCAGCATTTTGAAATTCCCCATTACTATCATAACATTGTCCTTTTACTTGCCTTTTCTAGCTGCCGTTGTAATTTGTATCCTACAGCTTGGCCTGTATATAACGCTCATCAGCGTCTTTTTACCCTTGCACTTTCTGAACTCTATCCAAAAGGATTCTACATCTTCTGATCTTGTCACCTCTTCCTAAAGATTTGATTTCATTTTTTACCAATGGAGCCACCCATCCCCTTGCCTGTCCCTTCAATGCAATCTGTATCCTTGGATGTGAAGCTCCCAACTGTGATCTTCTTTCAGCCACGGCTTAGTGATACTCACAACATCATACTTGATACCTGCCAATCTCTAACTGAACTGCAAGATCATCTACCTGATTCTGAATACTGCATGCATTCATATATAACACCTTCAGCCATTTCCATTTTGCCCCCGTTACACTTCATCTTATTCAACTGACTGCAATTTTGCCCTATCATCTGCCTGTCCTCCCTCACAGTCTCACTACACATTGTGTCTACTTGTATACCAACTACTCCAGTCCAATCATTCTGCTTCCCACTCTCCTGCCAAAGTAGTTTAAATCCGTCTCTACAGCTCCAGCGAACCTGCCCCGAGGATATTGGCCCCCCTCAGGCCCAGGTGTATTTCATCCATTTTGTAGAGGTCATGCCTTTCCCAGAAGACATCCCAATGACCCAGAAATCAGAAACCCTGCCTCTGCACCAGTTCCTCAGCCATGCATTCTCCTGCCAAAACAGTCTACTCTTCCCCTCAGTGGCGCGTGGCACAGGCAGGTCCTGCTTTTCAGCTTTCTACCCTGTATTCTCCCTCCAGGACCCCCTCTCATTTCCTACCGATGTTGTTTGTATCAATATGTACCACGACTTCTGGCTGCTCGCCCTCCCTCCTTAGGATGCTATGGACCCAATCTGAGACATCCTGACCCTGGCTCCTGGGAGGCAAGATACCATCCCATTGTCTTTGTCACGTCCACAATTTCCTCTCTGCTCCACTAAGTATGGAAACCGCTATCAGTCCTGTAATCCTCTCCTCTCCCTGCCCCCTGCCCCTTTCCCTTCCGAGCTGCAGAACCAGACTCAGTGCCAGGGACTGCTCACCGGGCTTCTTCCTGGTAGGTCATACCCCCGTTTTGATGTTTGGTCTGAACAACAACTAAACCTTTTAACATGGTGAAGTTCAGTTGTTGTTCAGACCAAACATTTGAATGGGAAAGAAATGTGATCTAAGTGACTTTGACCACGGAACGATTGTTGGTGTCAGACATGGTAGTTTGAGTAACTCAGAAACTGCTGATATACTGGGATTTTCATAACAACCGTCTCTAGAGTTACAGAGAATAGTGTGAAAAACAATAATCATTGTAAGTGGCAGTTCAGTTTGTTAGTAGAAGGGGTCAGAAGAAAATGGCCAGACTGGTTCAAACTAACAGAAAGGCGACGGTAACTCAAATAACTACGCATTACAATGTTGGTGTGCCAAAGAGCATCTTAAATGCACAAGACATTGAATCCTGAAGGTCACGGGCTACATCAGCAAAAGACCACAAACATACACTCAGTGGCCACTTTATTAGGTACAGGAGGTAAACTTAGTTTACTCTAATAAACTTAGCAACTTTTAAAAGGTACTTAGACAGGTACAAAAATTGGGAAGATTTAGAGGGATTTGTGTCAAACAGGGGCAAATGGGACCAGCTTATATGGTGGCTGGCATGGGCCAGATGGGTGGAAGGGCCGTTCCCATGCAGTAAGACTCTATGACCCGCAAGTGGGTTCTAGGCTGGAATTGGCGGGGTTGGGTAGTTTATATGTAAAATATGCACCCGGGAGAGGACACTGATGGGGATTCCATTATTTTCTCTGTATCTTCACAGAGACACTTATGGCATTTTTCTGGTGTTTTTGGTGCCTCTGCAGGCAGTCCATATCTCTTCTATAATTGTTTATACATTATATTTAAGTTACATTGTGTATCTGATACTATGCATCCGTGATGCTGCCGCAAGTAAATTTTCCATTGTACCTGTGTATAGAAACATAGAAACATAGAAAATAGGTGCAGGAGTAGGCCATTCGGCCCTTCGAGCCTGCACCGCCATTTATTATGATCATGGCTGATCATCCAACTCAGAACCCAGCCTTCCCTCCATACCCCCTGACCCCTGTAGCCACAAGGGCCATATCTAACTTCCTTTTAAACATAGCTAATGAACTGGCCTCAACAGTTTGCTGTGGCAGAGAATTCCACAGATTCACCACTCTCTGTGTGAAGAAGTTTTTCCTAACCTCGGTCCTAAAAGGCTTCCCCTCTATCCTCAAACTGTGACCCCTCGTTCTAGACCTCCCCAACATCGGGAACAATCTTCCCGCATCTAGCCTGTCCAATCCCTTTAGGATCTCATACGTTTCAATCAGATCCCCCCTCAATCTTCTAAATTCCAACGAGTACAAGCCCAGTTCATCCAGTCTTTCTTCATATGAAAGACCTGCCATCCCAGGAATCAATCTGGTGAACCTTCTTTGTACTCCCTCTATGGCAAAGATGTCTTTCCTCAGATTAGGGGACCAAAACTGCACACAATACTCCAGGTGTGGTCTCACCAAGGCCTTGTACAACTGCAGTAGTACCTCCCTGCTCCTGTACTCGAATCCTCTCGCTATAAATGCCAGCATACCATTCGCCTTTTTCACCGCCTGCTGTACCTGCATGCCCACTTTCAATGACTGGTGTATAATGACACCCAGGTCTCGTTGCACCTCCCCTTTTCCTAATCGGCCACCATTCAGATAATAATCTGTTTTCCTATTTTTGCCACCAAAGTGGATAACTTCACATTTATCCACATTAAATTGCATCTGCCATGAGTTTGCCCACTCACCCAACCTATCCAAGTCACCCTGCATCCTCTTAGCATCCTCCTCACTGCTAACACTGCCACCCAGCTTTGTGTCATCCGCAAATTTGGAGATGCTGCATTTAATTCCCTCATCCAAGTCATTAATATATTGTAAACAACTGGGGTCCCAGCACTGAGCCTTGCGGTACCCCACTAGTCACCACCTGCCATTCTGAATAAACTTGACCTTGTGAGTGATCAGGTAGGAGACTAGCCATAGATTCACAGGCAAGCAGATCTAACAGCTGGGAATCAGATGCTTTGGCCCCACTGCTCCATGCTGACCAATCAGCATGGTTATAAACGGGGAGCAAACTGGAATGGTCAGATGGCCTGCCTTTGTTGATGTACCAATCTAAGCAACGATCCTTCTGGATGGCAACAAATAAAAGCTTTTCGGTATTTTAGTTCATGTGGCTATAATCAAGTTTTCAAGTTCTGGTCTTAAGTTTCAAAATTGTTTAATGTCATTTCCAGTACACAGGTGAAAAGGAGAATGAAATAATTGTTACTCTGGATCTGATGCAGAACAAAAATTACGCAATAAGATGAAGAAGACAACAGATATACATATGGAAGATAGGTTATAAACACAGATTAATTGTACGTCCTTAAAGCTAGGCACAGGAGTGCTTGTATGTAAGATGACTGACAGGAGATGATAAAGTAGTGGTGGTGGGGGAAGAGTGGGTTAGTGGGTGTTGATCAGCCTTACTGCTTGGGGAAGGTAACTGTTTTTGAGTCTGGTGGTCCTGGTGAGGATGTTACATGGACACCTTCCAGACGGGAGTGGGTCCAACAGTCCATGAGCAGGGTGGGTGGGATCCTTTGTGATGCTACTGTGTTTTTCTGGCACCTTTATGTAATTATAAAATCAGTTCCTTTGTGGAAGCAGTACAGTGTTATACAAAAAAAAGCTACAACTTACAATGAGCAAAATTTTAAAAAATTAATACGTAGTTTTAAAATAAATAATAAATAGGTATTCTGAGCGGTATAGGGTTAAATACCAGCAGGCTTTTTCCACTGTGTTTGGCTGAGACTAGAACTAAAGGTCACAGGTTAAGGATGAAAGGTGGAATGGTTAAGGAGAACTTGAGGGGGATATTCCTCACTCAGAGGGGGGAGCAAGCTGCCAGTGATGGGCGCTGGTTTGATTTCCATATTAAAAAGATTTTTGGATGGGAGGGGTAGGGAAGGATGATGGGAGTAGGCAGAATAACAGTTCAGCATGGACTAGATGGTCCAAAGGGCCTGTTTCTGTGCTGGTGACTCTTGCTGGCTGCCCCCAGCACATCCCCACACTATTGGTCATTGATGCACAGCAACATGATCCTCGGTGCTTTTCGGTGTTTTGATGTACATGTGACAAATAAAACTAAGCTGTGAATGTAAACTAGAGAGGTAGTGCTCATGGGTTCATAACCTGTTCAGAAATCTGATGATGGAGGGGAAGAAGCTTTTCCTAAAGTGCAGAGTGTGGGTCTTCAGGCTCCTATACCCTGACCTTGATGGTGATATTGAGAAGGCGTGTGCTGGAGCATGGCCTTTTGAAGATGCCCTTGATGACCTGGGACACGGGCAGTCTCTGCTCTGCAAGGCCCATGTAGAGTGTCCCCTTTAAAAAGTGTCTGAGCTCTGCAGGGGAACATTTGCTTCCCTCTGAGGCCCAAAGCCGGAGGCCGACAGCAGAGGGACAAAACCTGTCTAAATATTTAATAAATGCACAATCTTTGTGGGGACACAAGCACAACAGAGCACTCATTATATTTAAACAAGTGTCCTCTGGGCAATAACTCCCCGATTTAATCTGAACAGAGAGCGGCTGTGTCCGGAAGTGGTCGTTAGGAATAGCAGGTTCCATTGTCTCTGAGACCTGTGCGTCTGATCATCGCAGAGCTCTCACCACTGACACAGACCAGTTCCCAGCTTCTTGCCCAAAAGATAACAATATTACGTTCTTGACCTGTTGACTCTTTACATTCAATCTGTTCCAGTTATGGCCCCTTGAATATCCTTTGGCCCATCTAGCACATTCAGAACTATTATTCCACCCGCTACTGGCCCACACCCCTCCTATCCATGTACTTATCTAAACTAGTCTTAGATGTTGCAAATGAATTCACATCCACCACTTCCACTGGCAGCTTGTTCCACACTTGCGTCTCCCTCTGAGTGAAGAAGATCCCTCCCCCAGGTTCCCGCCACTTTTAATTACGCCTTTGACCCTCTCCCTTCTTAATACTCTATCCCCTCATGTCACCCTTTCACCCTTTGGCTGCAGGACCTGTAACCTGTATGAATGTAAGTTCAAACCCTGCTATGGTGGTTGCCGTGGTTGCCATGGTAGCATTGTGGTCAGTACGATACGATTACAGCTCGGGGCTTTCTGGGATTTCGAATTCAGTTCTGGCACCGTTCTGTAAGGAGTCTCTCTTCATCCTCCCCGTGGAATGCATGGGTTTCCCCCAGGCACTCTGGTTTCCTCCCACCGTCCAAAGACATACCAGGCAGGTCCACTGGCCATCGTAAACTGTCCCATGATTAGGTTAGGTTTGATGTGACTTGGTGGGGTTGCTGGGCAGTGTGGCTCGAAGGACCGTAAAGGTCTACTGCACGCTGTATTGCTAAAATAAATAAAATTAGAATCAGAATCAGGATCAGGATCAGGACCAGATCAGGACCAGATCAGGATCAGGACCGGATCAGGATCAGAATCAAGACCGGATCAGGATCAGGCTCAGTCTAACCTACATTTTACTATTGTTTGTCGTCTACAGCTCTGCCTTCAATACTGTAATTCCAAGCAACCTCATCACTAATATCCGAGATCTGGGAGTCAAAGCTTACCTCTGTTACTGGGTTCTTAGCTTTCTGACCAACAGACAGCAACACGTCTATTCCTGACACTGAGCGTCATAGGAAGTCATTCCTGCCTGTGGCCATCAAACTTTACAACTCCTCCCTTGGAGGGTCAGACACCCTGAGCCAATAGGCTAGTCCTGGACTTATTTCCTGGCATAATTTACATATTACTATTTAATTATTTATGGTTTTATTACTATTTAATTATTTATGGTGCAACTGTAACGAAAACCAATTTCCCTCGGGATCAATAAAGTATGACTATGACTATGACTATTGATTATTCTCAACACTGGTGCCCCACAAGGTTGAATCATCGGACCCCTACTCTACTCCTTCTAGGTTCATGAGAACGATCCCAGGAATAAAAGTTTTAATGTATAAGGAGCCTTTGGTTGCTCTGGGCCCGAGAGGGGTCTAGGGCCAGGTGGCACAGTCTCAGAATGCAAGAACGTTCCTTTAGAAAAGAATTGAAGAGGAATTCCTTTAGCCAGATGGTGGTGAATCTGTGGAATTCATTGCCACAGATGGTTGCGGAGGCCAAGTCATTGAGTATATTTACAGCAGAGGTTGTTTGGCTCTTGACTGCATAGACTGCAGGAGAATGGGGTTGAGAGGGGTAATAAATCAGCCTAGATGGAATGGTGGAGCAGACTCGATGGGCCGAATGGCTTAATTCTGCTCCTATGTCTTATGGCCTATTCCCTGTATACTCATGACTACTGTACATGGCCAGCTTCTGCACTAACTCCATCTACAGGTTTGCAGATCATACCGCTGTAGTGGGCCACATCTCCAATAATGATGAGTCACAGTAGAGGAAGTTGAAAGCTTAGTGGCATGATGTCATGACTACAACCTTTCTTTCAATGTCAGCAAAGAGCTGGTTACTGACTTCGTAAGTGTGTGGGTGGGGTTGTGGTGCATGTGCTCCTGTCTATGTCATCAGTGTTGAGGTTCAAAGGGTTGAGAACTTCAGGTTGCAAGGAGTGAACATCACCTGCCCTGGTCCAACCACATGGACATCATCACCAAGAAAGCTCACCAGCGCCGCTATTTCCTCAGAACACTGAAGAAATTTGACATGTCCCTGTGATCCTTGCCAATATTTACTGACGTACCATAGAAAGGATCTTTCTGGATGCAGTCACCTTCTGCCACATGAACTCATGTTTGATCAGGGTCACAGCAAAACAGTAATTGGGGATAGGAATGGTCACTGGCTTCAGCCATTGTTCCAGGGAAATAGGCCCTCTGGACTATTGAGTCCATGCTGACCAGCAACCACCATACCATGGGGTGCCATGGTTACCGCGACACTATTACAGCTCAGACTGTCGGAGTTTGAATTTCACTTCTCATCTGTAAAGAGTCTGTACATGGAATGTGTGGGTTTCCTCCAGAAGCTCTGGTTTCCTCCCACAGTCCGAAGACACACTGGTTGGTCGGTTGTAAATGATCCCGTGACTAGGCCAGGGTTAAATCGAAGGATGCTGGGCAGAGTGGCTCGAAGGGACAGGAGGGCCTATTCCATGCTGTATCCCGAAATAAATAAATAAATAAATAAATAAATAAGCCACCCTTACACTAGATTTACACTAGATTATTTTGTTCTCAGCACATTCCCCACGACTACTCCCAGATTCTACCACTCTCCTACATAGCGGGAGCAATTTACGGTGACCAACCCACACACCTTTAGGAATGGCTCTGGGTCTGGAGTCGCTGGAGTTCAGGAGAACGGGAGGGATCTCGATGAAACATATCGAATATTGAGAGGCCCAGATAGGAGGGGTGTAGAGAGGGAGCTTCCAATGGTGGGGGGGGTGAGTCTGGGACCAGAGGGCACAATCTCAGAACAGAACAGAAACGAGGAGGAATTTCTTTAGTCAGAGGGTGAGGAATCTGTGAAATTCATTGCCACAGATGGCTGTGGAGGCCAAGTCACTGAGTATATTTAAAGCACAGGTTGATAGGTTCTTGATTAGTCTAGGTGGGTGTAAAAGACAGGAGAATGGAGTTGAGAGGGATAATAAATCAGCCATGATGAATTGGCAGAGCACTCTCGATGGCTGAATGGCCTATTTCTGCTCCGATGTGTTATAGTCTTGTGACTTTATGGGATGTGGGAGAAATTCAGAGCATCTGGCAGATACCCATGCAGTCACAGAATGTGCAAAGCCCAGCCAGGCAGCCCCCGAGGTCATGATTGAACCTAGGTTTCTAGTGCTGTGAGACAGCAGCTTTACTAACTGCGTACGGTGCCATTCATTGATAGACTGGCTCCATTTATTCCCCTTGTTCCATACTCCTCGCAATCCAGGTCTAACAAAAATCAGTCAAAGGAAGGGAAACAGTGTTAATGTTTCATGTTGGAGACACTTCACTAGATCAGCCTACCAAAGAGTCTCTGATCTGAAACAATTAACTTGGTTTCTCTCTTCTCAGACCCTGCCTGACTTGCTGAGTATTTCCAGCATATTCTACTTTTACTTCAGATTTCCAGCATCTGTAGTTTGTTTTCCACACAGTTATTGATCAAGGATCAAGGATGCAAGATCAGCTTTATTCATCATATACATTTAGATGTATTAGGAATTTGCTGTGCTGTGTTGGTCAGGGTGAAACATGCAACAAAGCACAACATTCAACAATTATACAGAAATGGAGATTGTGAAATCTCCATTGCTCCACATTATTCAGTCCCTAGGGGAGGGAATTCCTACTATCCGTAGCTGATTAGGGGAATGCCCATTTCACAGGTGTCCTGATACAAGGGAGTGAATTCTGTGTATTTTCTTGCAGGTTCTGAACTTTCCTGTGACAAGAGAAAGTGACTGATAGAACTCTGGCGCCCTCTGCAGCTCACCTCTTTTCCAAACAGGAGCTGAACTCAGCAGCACAGCAGGCCCCAAGTCTCTCTCAAAGTCCGGGTCAAGTTGATTGTCACACGCACAAAGCCATGTATGCACTAGTGCAATGAAACACCTACTTGCAGAAGCATCAGGTAAGCACCATCTACAAGATAAATATAAATTTCACATCAATTATATACAATTTTTACAAGATAAAACACAATTAGAACAGTAAAGAATTAGAACAGTGTAAAGCAATCATAGTGGTCATAGCATTGCAGCGATGAGGGTTTTGCTGGTTGGTTCAAGAGCTGAATGGTTGAAAGGAAGGAGCTGTTCTTGAACCTGGTGTCATGGGATCTCCTGCCCAATGATAGCATGGCCCAGCTGGTGCGGATCTTTGATACCACACCTCCTGTAGGTGTCCCCGATTGTAGGAGGGATGTGGTGTGATGTATTGGACTGAGTCCATTCCATTCTGCAGCTTCCTACTTTCCTGCACCCTGGTACAACCAGTCAGGATACTGCCATCGGTACACCCGGAAAAGTTTGGTAGTATTTGGTGACAAGCTGAACATCCTTAATTTCTTAACCATCAAGGATGTCTTCAAAATGTGAGGCCTCAGAAAGGGTGGCATCCATCATGAAGGCCCACCACCAAGGATACATCCTCCTCTCATTACTGCCATACAGGAGCCTGAAGACACACACTCACCATGTTAGCAACAGTTTCGTCCCCTCTACCATCAGGTCTCTGAATGGACAATGAAACTATACACACTACCTCAGTGTTTTTCCTTCTCTTTTTACATGGATTATTTAATTTAATTTTTATATTTATTTCTTATTGTAAGAAATCTTGAAATTAGCCTCCCCAACCTCGAAGACATCTCCAAAGGAAGATTCCTTAAAAAGGAGCATCCATTGTGAAGGAGCCTCACTATCGACACTTTAGGAACAGCTTCTTCCCCTTTGCCACCAGAGTTCTCAATGGACAATGAACCCAGCAACACTACCTCGGTATTTTCCCCTCTCTTTTTACACAGCTTATTCATATTTTTTGAAGTCTTGCACTGTACTACTGCCGCGTAACAAATCTCATGGCATACGTAAGTGAGAATAAACCTGATTCTAATTCTGATAAGAAAATAAAGATCCTGCTGCACTTTTCTTAAGATTGCATCTAAGTGCTGGGCCCAGGGCAGGTCATCTGGTAACATTAACACGCAGCAATTTAAAGTCACCGATTCTCTGAACTGCCAATCCTGCAGTGTAGACTGGTGCACCATATTTTACAGTCAATGAAGTACTTCTCCAATATTGTAATTGTTCACAGTGAACCTGGTGACATTTATTCAGAAGAGCTATGAAGCTGAATCCCATCTGCCCTCTGAGGTACGAGGTTGGTTGTACTAATGTTTAAATTAGATAGATAGATAGATATATGGATAGATTATTTATTGATCCCAAAGGAACTTACAGTGTCACAGTATCACTACAAGTGTACAAATATAAATATTAGAAGAGAAGTAAGAAAGGATAAAAAATAAGTTAGCACAAACAGTCTAACAGGAGAGGGTCATCACTTCCCTGGCTATTGGTTGACTCATTATAGAGCCTAATGCTGAGGGTAAGAATGACCTCATTCGGTACTCTTTGGAGCAGTGCATTATCTCAGTCTATTGCTAAAGGTGCTCCTCTGTTCAGCCAAGGTGGCATGCAGAGGATGAGAAACATTGTCCAGAATTGTCGTGAAATAGAGACACCTCTTTTTCACTTACTAGGAAGAGAGAGAGCCTGTGGTATGTTGAATACCGGGTGACTGAGTAGTCTTTAGGGTGCTGCTAGTCTGTGTTTTTATTGATGCTTTGCTGCATGCTTGAGTGCTCAGTGGGAGGGGGGGATGCCGATGTTTTTTTTTCGCTGCTGGGGGAGAGGGATCATTGTTTTGCTGCTGCTTATGCATGGGAGGGGGAGCTGGGGGGGGGCTTTAGATGTCATTCATTCTTTGGGGCACTCCTCTGTTTTCGTGGATGTTTGAGAAGAAAAAGCATTTCAGGATGTATATTGTATACATTTCTCTGACATTAAATGTACCTTTGAAACTTTCAAATTGCCTGGATTTTCCATAGGGTCCTTTGTTCTACCACAGCCTCCAATGTATCCAGTTTAACTCCTATAACAGAGCAACCTTTCCAATCAGTTTATTGAGCCTGTTGGCATCACCTGTGTTGATGCCATTGCCCCAGCACACCACCGCATAGAAGACTGTACTGGTGACAACAGACTGGTAGAACGTGTGAAGGAGAGGCCTGCATACTGCAAAGGACCTCAGTCTCCTCAGGAAGTAGAGGCAACTCTGGCCCTTCTTGTACGCAGCCTCTGTGTTGGTGCTCTACTCAAGTCTGTCATCCAGGTGCACCCCCAGGTCCTCACCATCAACAGTAACAGGGAGCAGTGCAGACCTAGTCTTCCTAAAGTCCACCACCATCTCCTCTGATGTTGAGCTGCAGATGATTCAGCTTGCACCATTTGACAAAGTCCTCCACCAGGGCCCTGTATTCATCTTTCTGTCCTCCCTTTATACACCCGACTATTGCTGAGTCATCAGAGAATTTCTGCAGGTGACATGACTCAGTGTTGTATCTAAAGTCTGAGGTATACATGGTAATCAGGAAGGGAGCCAATACAGTCCCCTGTAGGGCCCAGTGCTGCTTATAGCCATGTCTGACACACAGCTCTGAAGCTGCAAAAGCTGTGGTCTGCCAGTCAGGTAGTTCATTATCCAGGATACAATGGAAATGCCAATTTGCATTGAACAGAGCTTTTCCCCCAGCAACGAGGACTGTATGGTATTGAAGGCACTTAAGAAATCAAAAAGCATGATCCTCTTAGTGCTGCCCTGATTATCCAAATGGGAGTAGGCTCTATTCAGCAGGTAGATATTAGCATCATCGACTCCAATGTGCCCCTGGTAGGCAAACTGCAGGGGATCGAGGGCTGATTTGACCAGGGGTCGGAGGTGAGCCAGGACCAGCCTCTCTAGGGTTACATGTTCCAAGATACAGTGAAAACCTTTGATTGCTTGTCATCCATATAGATCAAGCCAGATTACATCAGGGTAGTGAAGAGAAAATGGAATGCAGATATTTACCAGCAACTTTGATGTGTGTTGCTTGAATTTCCAGCATCTGCAGAATTCCCCGTGTTTGCAGATATTTATGTTGCCTGTGTTTGGCTGTTTGGAGATTGTTTGGGTGTTTCAATGCTCTGCAGTCTCCGAGAGGATTCTGGGAGGCAGAAGCATCATGCGCAAACCTCGTGGCGAGCAGGCTGCGGGGGAGTGAGCTGATGTTTGACTCCATTTTACTGATTAAAGCTTCTATTGTCCTCCGATTAAAGCGAGTTGAATTGACTATATTTCTTGCATCCTTCACATACATGAGGAGTAAAAATCTTTATGTTACATCTCCCTCTAAATGTGCAATGTGCAATCATAGTAATTTATAATGATAAATAGAACAATAAATAGAACAATAACAATAATAAACAATAATAATAGAACAATAATAAATTTCTATGTTTCTACATAACATAGAAATACACTCAAATCAGCGAGACTTCATCAGTCTGATGGTCTGGTGGAAGAAGCTGTCCCGGAGCCTGTTGGTCCTGGCTTTTATGCTGCAGTATCGTTTCCGGATGGTAGCAGCTGGAACAGTTTGTGGTTGGGGTGACTCGGGTCCCCAATGATCCTTCGGGCCCTTTTTGCACACCTGTCTTTGTAAATGTCCTGAATAGTGGGAAGTTCACATATACAGATTCACTGGGCTGTCTGCAACACTCTCTGCAGAGTCCTGCAATTAAGGGAGGTACAGTTCCCATTCCAGGCAGTGATACAGCCAGTCAAGATGCTCTCAATTGTGCCCCTGTAGAAAGTTCTTAAGATTTGGGGGCCCATACCAAACTTTCTCAATTGTCTGAGGTGAAATAGGTGCTGTTGTGCCTTTTTCACCACACAGCTGGTGTGTGCAGACCATGTGAGATCCTCAGTGATGTGGGTGCCGAAGAACTTAAAGCTGTTTACCTCTCAACCCCAGACCCATTGATGTCAATAGGGGTTAACCCATTTCCACTCTTCCTGTAATCCACAACCAGCTCCTTTGTTTTTGCCACATTGAGGGAGAGGTTGCTTTCTTGACACCACCATATCGGAGAGATTATTTCTTCCCTGTAGACCACCTTGCTATTGTTTGAGATAAGGCCAATCAATGTAGTGTCATCGGGAAATTTAATTAGCAGATTAGAGCTGTGGGTGGTGACACAGTCATGGGTATACAGGGAAACATCGAGGCAAATGTGGAAGGTGAGTGTCAGCTGCCTCCCTTTTGATCACTGGTGGGATCACTCTGCTATTTGAGAGGGGAGACTGCTTTTTGATCACTGGTGAGATCACTCTGCTATCAGAGAGGGAGACTGCCTTTTGATCGTTGGTGAGATCACTCTGCTACGGAGAGGTGAGACCGTCTTTTGATTGCTGGTGGGTTCGCTCTGCTACGAAGAGGGGAGACTGCCTTTTGATCACTGGTGGGTTAACTCTGCTATCGGAGAGGGATAGCTCTGCTGCTGGGCCCAGAGAAAGTTACCCTGGTTTTCTGCATTTTGGATATGGACTTGGGCCATAGACTTTTTTCAGTTTCACAGTGTTTTATTTACTGGTTTTTTTCCCTGATCTTTCTAATTTTGTTTGTGTGTGGGTGGGGGGGGGGAGGTGGAAATTTGCAGGTCAGTATGCCTGTTCTGTTTTTGTTCATTTTCTGTGCAAGGAGGAGGGATTTTGGGGTTGATAATCATTCTGCCATTCTTTTCTTTCTTGGTTTCATGGCTATCTGGAGAAGAAGAATTTCAGAGTTGTATACTTTGATAATAAATGAACCTTTGAACCTTTGAGATACCAAGAAAGTGCAGCGGAGGTAAACAAAGTAAAAGGGGTCACAGCAAGGTAGGTAAAAATAAAGATTAGCTTTATTTGTCATGGGTACATTGAAACATCAAAATATACAGTGAAACACATCATCTGCAGCAAAAATGTGCTGTGGACAACTGCGAATGTCGCCAACATATCATGCCCACAATTTACTAAACTTAACCGTGCATCTTTGGAATGTGGGAGGAAACCAGAGCACCCAATGAGACCCAGAATGTACAAGCTCCTTACAGACAGCAGTGGGAATGGAACCTCGATCTTTAGCCTGTGGTGTGAAGCATTGTGCTACCTAGTCAGTCTCTCTTGACTGGAAGACCAGGAGTTGATCTCTGGTGTACAAAGTCAAAGATGCCACGGCACTATTTGAGAGAGGAGGAGAGTAGCTTTTGTGATTCCCGGACCAGTATAAACACCCTCAGTGGCCACAGATAATCTGGTTACCATTGTGGAGCTCCCTGCACACAGATTAGCTCCTGAACTTCCAGTAACTCCACCTGAAAGTAATTTATCAAGTGTTTTGTGGTAGGAGTGCGATCTCTCCAGTTCACTGTGATGTTCACCCAGTGGTTATTCCCTTAATGGAGAATATCTGCGCCTGAGTTTGTTTAAAGTAGGGAGGCTGATGTATGGGTAGCCACCAGTTGGTTTCGGACAGATCGAGGTCGGGGTCCAATAGCATAGAATGTAGGATGACTGGGTGCCCTTCAGAGCTGCAACCTTCCTCCACCTTCACCGTCACCGTGGTGTGCCAGCTCCACTGCTGAGGCCTTGCTTGGATCTCTCTTTGTCTGGAACCTCCTGCTTGACCATGAGTGACCCTGCCAGGAGCTAAGTTTACAATGCCATTGCTCTCAGGATCTCAGGAACTGAAAAGCCTCTTCACCACGATCCTCAGAGAAGAGATGTGTAGTTATTCCACACAAGTTCATTTATCTTTATTTACCTGACTTTCTATTTGAATACTTTCAGTCCTGAAGTGGCAGAAACATGACAACACTTGCAGGCTGCCCTCAGCACATCATTGGCCATAGATTCAGAGTCACGGAGCACTACAGCATAGAAACAGGCCCTTCAGCCCATCTAGTCCATGCTGAACTGTTATTCTGCCCAGTCCCATTGACCAATGACATAGGCAGCAGAGAGGTAGAGGTCCTGCGCAGTAAGTTTAGGGCGTTAGGCAGGAGGCTGAAGAGCTGGACCTCCAAGGTGATAATCTCCAGATTTCTTCCAGTGCCGAGAGCTACTGAAGGTCAGAACAGGAAGGTAGCGCAGATGAATGAGTGGCTGAGGAGATGGTGCAGGGGGCAGGGATTCAAGTTCTTGGATCACCGGAACTTTTTCTGGGGAAGGGGTGAGCTGTACAAGTGGGACGGGTTGCACCTGAACTGAGGGGAACCAATATCCTGGGAGGGAGGATTGCTAATGCTAGTGGGGAGGGTTTAAACGAGATCTCCGGGGGGGGGTGGGAATCGAAGTGAAAGGGCAGAGGATGGGGTGGTTGGCACACAAGTAGTGACAGCTTGTAGGGAGTTTATGAGGAAGCATAGGCAGATGATAGAGCAAAGAAGCACTCAGCCAGATGGTCTGAGATGTGTCTATTTTAAAGCAGTGAGCATCATAAACAAACCTGATGAACTTAGAGCGTGGATCAATATGTGGAGCTATGACGTTGTGGCCATTACAGAGACTTGGACGTCTCAGGAGCAGGAATGGCTGCTGAATGTGTCGGGCTTTAGATGTTTCAAAAAGGGACAGGGAAGGAGGCAAAGGAGGCGGGGGAGAGGCATTGCTAATCAGGAATAGTATCACAGCTGCAGAAAAGGAGGAAGTCATGAAGGGATTGCCTACGGAGTCATTGTGGGTGGGAGTCAGCAACAGGAAGGGGGCAATAGCTCTACTGGGTTTTTTAGAGACCCCCCCCCCCCCGCCAATAGTAACAGAGACATTGAGGAACAGATAGGAAGGCATATTCTGGAATGGTGCAATAATAATAGGGTTGTTGTGATGAGTAATTTTAACTTTCCTAATATTAACTTGGATCTCCTTCAAGCAAAGGGTTTAGATGGGGTGGAGTTTGTTAGGTGTGTTCAGGAAGGTTTCCTAATGCAATACATAGATAAGCCAACTAGAGGAGAGGCTGTATTTGATCTGGTATTGGGAAATGAAACTTGTCAGGTGTCAGATCTCTCAGTGGGAGAGCATTTTGGAGGTAGTGATCACACTCTGTCTCCCTCACTGAAGAGGGATAGGAACAGACAATTTGGGAAAAAATTTAATTAAGGTAGGGGGAAACATGATGCTGTTAGGCAGGAACTTGGTAACATAAATTGGGAGCAGATGTTCTCAGGGAAATGCACCTCAGAAATGTGGCAAATGTTCAGGGAACATTTGTATGGAGTATTGCACAGGTACGTTCCATTCAGGCAGGGAAAGGATGGTACAGTAAAAGAACCCTGGTGTACAAAGGATGTGGAAAATCTAGTTAAGAAAAAGAGAAAAGCTTACGAAAGGTTCAAGAAACTAGGAACTGTTAGAGCTCAAGAAAATTACAAGGGTGCCAGGAAGGAACTCAAGAATGAAATTAAGAGAGCTAGAAGGAGCAATGAAAAGGCCTTGGTGAGCAGAATTAGGGGAAATCCCAAAGCATTCTACAAGTATGTGAAGAGCAAGAGGATGTGCTGTGTGAGAATAGGACCAAGCAGGTGTGACAGTGGAAACGTGTGCATGGAGTTGGAGGAGATAGCAGAGGTGCTTAATGAATACTTTGCTTCAGTATTCACCAGGGAAAAGAACCTTGGCAATTGTGGGGATGACTTACAGCAGACTGAAATGCCTGAGTTTAAGACATTAATAAAGATGGTGTGCTGGAGCTTTTGAAAGGTATTAAGTTGCCAGGACCAGACGAGATATACCCCAGGCTGCTGAGGGAAGCAAGAGAGGAGATTGCTGAGCCTCTGGCAATAATCTTTGCATCATCAATAGGAACGGGACAAGTACCAGAGGATTGAAAGGTTGCAAACATTGCCTCCTTGTTCAAGAAAGGGAGTAGAGATAACCATGAAATTATAGACCAATGAGTCGTACTTCAGTGGTGGGCAAGTTGTT
This sequence comes from Mobula hypostoma, assembly GCF_963921235.1. Lineage (NCBI taxonomy): Eukaryota > Metazoa > Chordata > Chondrichthyes > Myliobatiformes > Myliobatidae > Mobula > Mobula hypostoma. The sequence continues at coordinate 102,656,946 of NC_086102.1, forward strand.
GGAGAAGATCCTGAGGGGCAGGACTTATGAGCATTAGGAGAGGCATAACCTGATTAGGGATAGTCAGCATAGGTTCATCAAGGGCAGATCATGCCTTACAAACCTGACTGAATTCTTTGAGGATGTAACAAAACACATTGATAAAGGTAGAGCAGTGGAGGTAGTGTAAATGGATTTCAGTACAGTACGGCATTTGTTAAGGTTCCCCATGTGAGGGTCATTCATAAAGTAAGGAGGCATGGATCTAAGGAGACCTTGCTTTGTGGATCCAGAATTGGTTTGACCACAGAAGGAAAAGGGTGGTTGTGGATAGTTCATATTTTGCATGGAGGTCGGTGACCAGTGGTGTTCCACAGGGATCTGTTCTGGGACCCTTAGTCTTTGTGATTTTTATAAATGACCTGGATGAGGAAGTAGAAGGGTGGGTCAGTAAGTATATTGATGACACAGAAGTTGGGGGTGTTGTGGATAGTCTGGAGGGTTGTCAGAGATTATAGCAAGACATTGATATGATGCAGAACTAGGCTGAGAAGTAGCAGATGGAGTTCAACCCAGTTAAGTGTGAAGTGGTTCATTTCAGTTGGTCAGATCTGAAGACAAAATATAATATTAATGGTAAAACTCTTGGCAGTGTGGAGGATCAGCGGGATCTTGGGGTCTGTGTCCATAGAACATTCGAAGCTGCTGCACAGGTTGACAGTGTTGTTAAGAAACCGTATGGTGTGTTGGCCTTCATCAACTGTGGGATTAAGTTCAAGAGCCATGAGGTAATGTTACAGCTATATAAAACCTTAGTTAGACCCCACGGAGTACTGTGTTCAGTTCTGGTCTCCTCACTACAGAAAGGATGTGGATACTATAGAGAGAGTGCAGAGGAGATTTACAAGGATGTTGCCTGGATTGGAGGGCGTACCTTATGAGAATAGGTTGAGTGAACTTGGCCTTTTCTCCTTAGAGCAATGGAGGATGAGAGGTGACCTGATAGAGGTGTATAAGATGATAAGGGGCATTGATCATGTGGATAGTCAGAGGTTTTTTCCCAGGGCTGAAATGACTAACTTGGGGGGGGCATAGTTCTAAAGTGTTTGGAAGTAGGTACAAGGGGGAGTCAGAGGTATGTATTTCACACAGAGAGTGGTGAGTGCGTGGGATGCACTGCCAGCAGCGGTGGTAGAGTCGGATACAATAAAGTCTTTTAAGAGACTCCTAGGTACAAGGAGCTTAGAAAAATAGAGGGCTATGTGGTAGGGTAATTCTAGGCAGTTTTGAGAGTAGGTTACATGGTCGGCACAACATTGTGGGCCAAAGATTTTCTATGTTTCTATGTTTTTCTAATAATATCATCTTGTTCTATTTGTACCCACCTCTACCACTTCCTCTGTGCATAGTTCCACACATGCACCTACCTCTGTGCAAACAAACTGTATCTCAGAAGCCCCTCCTCTCTCACCTTATACTGATGCTCTCGTTTTTAGACTTCTCGATCCAAGGAAAAAGACTGAGACCATTCACTGTGTCTCTACCAATGAGGATTCCATCAACCTCTATAAGGCCACCCCTCAACCTCCTTCACTCCAGGGAAGGCTCAGCCTATCTATTCACTCCTTATAACTCAGGTCCTCCAGTCCTGGTAAAATCCTTGTGAAACACACAAAATGCTGAAGGAACTCAGCAGGTCAGGCAGCATCTATGGAAGGGAATAAACAGTTGACAGTTTTGGCTGAGACCCTCCACCAGGACACGGAAGAACGGGGGAAGAAGCCAGAAAAACGTGGAGGGAGGGGAAGGAGTACAATCTGGCAGGTGATAGGTGAGACCAGGTGAGGGGGAAGGTGGGTGGGTATGGGAGGGCATGGATGGTGAGAAGCTGGGAGGTGGCAGGTGGAAGAGGTAAAGGGCTAAAAAGGGAGGAATCTGATAGGAGAAGAGAGTAAACCATAGGAGAAAGAGAGGGAGGAGAAGCACCTGAGGGGAGTGATGGGCAGATGAGGTGAAGATAGTAAACCATGGAAGAAAGGGAAGGGGAAGGGAGAACCAGGGGAAGGTGATGGGCAGTTGAGGAGAAGAGAAGGGGTGAGAGGGAATCAGAATGGAGAATGGAAAATGAGAGAGGGGGAGGGGGAGAAATTACCAGAGGATGGAGAAATTAATGTTCATGCCAGCATGTTGGAGACTAACCAGACTGAATATGAGATGTGATTTCTCCAAACAGAGAGCGGCAGTTAGAGGAGGCCAGGTCGTCACCGGGCGGTCTTGCCTGTTGTAGTGGACGGAGTGAAAGGGTTCGAAGAAGCGGTCTGCCAATCTACGTATGTTGGGTCTTGTGAATTTTTGGCACCTTCTGCAGCTTTTCCTATACAACCATTGTGCAGTGTAAATCTTAGGTTATTTCATAATTCAGAGAATGACCATATTCCAGACGGTAAGAGAAAGGAATAGGAGAGGGTCCAGAGGAAGTTCATGAGAATGATCCTAGGAATGAAAGGATTAATACATAAGGAGAATTTGATGGCTCTGAGCCTGTACTTGCTGGTGTTTAGAAGAATGTGCCAAGTGGGGGGCAGGGGGGGGGGGCTCATTGAAACCTATTGAAAATTGAAAGGCCCAGATAGAGCGGATGTGGAGAGGATGTTTCTAATGAGTGGGGATGTCTAGGACCAGAGGGCATAGCCTCAGAGTACAAGAGCATCCCTTTAGAAAAAGATGAGGAATTTCTTTAGCTGGAGGGTAGTGTTTCTATAGAACTAATTGCACAGGAGACTGTGGAATCCAAGTCATTTGGTAGATATGAAGTGGAGGTTCATAGGTTCTTGATTAGTAAAGGTGTCAAAGGTTACAGGGAGGAGGGAGGAGAATGGGATTGAGAGGAATAATAAACCAGCCATGGTGGAATGGCAGAGCAAACTCTATGGGCCCAATAGCCTAATTCTGTTCTTATGTCTTATAGTTTTATGGTCTTATGGTCTTATTCCCCCTTTGATTTTACGCCCACTGCAAACCATTGATTGTGAGTTTTAGACTAAAATTGCACACGACTAATTAAAACTTTGCAACTAGGATCTTTCATGGCGCTAACTCCCAAGCAAGGGAGAGAGGGAAATAGTCTGCGTCTAATCCCTCTAAACCACTGTGGTATGTCCAAAGTATTGTATTTGCAAACTGGTGTGCGATGAACTCTGTTGGCGGTCAGGCCAGGGTGTTACATCAGTCTCATTTTCTAGTGTCCTGACTGCAGATCAAACACGGAACCAGCATTTTCCATTGTTGTGTTGTCGAGGGAGGGGGTGAAAGCTGATCCCTTCAACAATGAGCCCTGGGAATTTGCATGGACAGCTCTTTGGCTCATTTGGGTTTTCACAAGGCTGCAGGCTTGCTGAGCCGGCAGGGTTAAAACCCTCTGCACATACACCAGGGATGGCACGGGATATAAAAGAGGGCTCACCAGCCCAGAGCAGCAGCAACCTCTCTGGATCCAGCCATCGCACAGCCAGGTATTCTGTATTATTTGGTATTATGTGTTGTGTAACAGATATTGCATTATGGCTGATAGAAGGCGGCAGAATTCTAGAGAGTGTGTCCAGTGGGGGTAGGAGTTTTCCCTGTGGAGTGAAAGAGGATGAGAGGTGATGTTACAGAGGTCTACAAGATGACAGGAGGCTTAGATAGATTGGACAGCCATTGACTTTTATCCAGGAAGGAAATAACTAATACCAGGAGCATTATTTTAAGGCGATTAGAGAAAAGTATAGGGGGGATGTCAGAGGGAGTTTTTACACAGAAAGCTGTGGGTGCGTGGAACACCCTGTCAGGGGTCATGGTAGAGGCAAATATGTTAGGGGTATTTAAGAAACTCTTAGATATGCACATGGATGATAGAAAAAAAGGAGGGCTATGTGAGAGTGAAGGGTTAGATTGATCTTAGAGTAAGTTAAAAGGTCTGCACAAAATCAGTAGCTGGAGGGCCTGTACTGTGCTTCAATACTCTATGTTCCATGTTCTATATAAGGCCCATGACTGCCTCTTATGCATAGTGGAGTTCTTCAGTCTTCAGACTGAAGATAGCAATGCAGATTATATTGTCACTGGTCTACGTAAACACCTGGTGAAGGATGCATGGAATGTGTTGCCAGGGGTAGTGATGGGCCCAAATACACCTAAGGGGCTCTCAGAAAGGCACTTGATTATGCAGAGAATCGACCGAAGGCAAGCTTTTCTCCCCCCATATTGGCTGAGACTAGAGCTAGAGATCATATGTTTAAGGTGAAATGTGAAATATTTAAGGGGAACCTGAGTGGTAACTTCTTCACTCAGAGGATGGTGCAAGTGTGGAATGAGCTGCCAGAGGAAATGGTAGATGTGGGTTCAATTGTAATATTTAAGGAAAGTACATGGATGAGAAGGGATTGGAGGGATAAAGTCTGGCTGCAGGTAGAAGGGACCAGACAGGAGACTGATTCAGCAAACACAGAGTGCTGGAGGAACTCTGCAGGTCAGGCATGATTAATCCGTCAATATTTTGGGCCAAGACCCTTCAAAGAGAGACAGAAAGAAGGGATTGGATGTCACTAGCTTATTTATTTTGGTACAACATCATGTGCCGAAAGGCCTATTCCTGTGTTGTACTTTTGTACGTTCTATTTTAAATTACCAGCAGTGAAGAACTTACTCTGGGAGTATAAAGCAGAGCAATATTTTCTTTTATTTATCGATGCAGCACAGTAACAGGCCCTTCCAGCCCAGCGAGCCCTCAGCACCCAGTTACACCCTGTGGCCAATTAACCCTTATGTCTTTGGAATGTGGGTGAAACTGGAACACCCAGTGAAAACCCAGGTAGTCATCGGGAGTGCGTACAAACTCCTTACAGGCTGTGGTGGGAATTCAACTTGAGGTGCTGGCGCTGTAATAACTTTGCGTTATCTGCTACGCTACCATACTGCCCTGTAAGAATATTCACTGGAGTCACAAAGTTATCCAGTGGAGAATTTAAACTTGCAATAACCAGTATATTTGGAATGTTCTCTGATGTTGCACTGGTCGGCCGCGCTTTACCAATTTTATGGAGCCTTAATTCTTCATAAAGTTTTCTCACTAGTAGTATGGTTGCTGAACACAGTCATGTCACAATACACTCAGTAACCACTTTGTTAGGTATGTCTTGTACTTAATAAAGTGGCCATTGAGTGTATGTTCGAGGTCTTCTGCTGCTGTAGACTAGCCACTTCAATGGTTGCTGTGTTGTGTGTTCGGAGATGCTCGTCTGTACACCACTATTGTAATGTGTGGTTATCTGAGTTACTGTCAACTTCCTCTTAGTTTGAAGCAGTCTGGCCATTCTCCTCTGAATGCTTTCACTGACAAGGCATTTTTGCCCACAGAACTGCTGCTCATGGAATGCTTTCTGTTGTTCACGCTATTTACTGTAAACTCTAGAGACTGTCGTGTGTGAAAATCCCAGGAGATCAGCAGTTTCTGAGATACTCATAAAATCCTGTCTGGCACCAACAATCATTCAACAGTTAAAGTCACTTAGATCACATTTCTTCCTCACTTTGATGATTGTACTGAACAACAACTGAACCTCTTGACCATGTCTGCACACTTTTATGCAGTGAGTTGCTGCCATATGATTGGCTGATTAGATATTTGTATTAATGAGCAGGTATACAGGTGTATCTAATAAAATGGCCACTGAGTGTATGAAGTGATACATTCTGAGAGAAAGAATGGGGAAAATTAATAAAAATTTTAAAGCCAGAATAAAGTGTAAAAGATTAAAGAATAGCTTTATGCGTCACATGTGCATCGAAACATAGCATGAAATGCGTCATTTGCTGCATCATATCAAACCAATGAGGATTGTGCTGGGCAGCCTGCAAGTATTGGCACGTTTCTGCTACATGCAGTGCTGACAAATCACTATGCTAACCCCACATCTTGGGAATGCGGGAGGAAACTAGAGCACTTGGAGGAAGCCCACGTGGTCACAGGGAAAATGTGAAAACTCCTTATAGACAATGCTGGATTTGAACTCCAGTCTACAGCCTACTCTGTAAAGTGTGGAAAATAGGAGACCTTGATATATACAGATTGAGTAAGTGGTTTACCAAGAACATAGGATTTTGGATCTCAGAGCAGCATGGGTGGGGGCGGGGGGGGCAAGTATGAGGAAGTTCTGTTGAAAATCTATAAAGCCCCGGTGAAGCGGAAGTTTGAATGATGTTGCTCCATTCCTTATTTACGCCAGTAGTTCTGGTGGTGACAGATTCATTTTATAGGCTCAGGGACAATCCACAAAAAGTGTGATTCTTCCACAAAGGAGAGAAAGTACAGATGAAAAAGGTTAGCTTTATTTGTTGTGCGTATATCAAAACATTGAAACATAATGCAAACACGAGGAAATCTGCAGATGCTGGAATTTCAAGCAACACACATCAAAGTTGCTGGTGAACGCAGCAGGCCAGGCAGCATCTCTAGGAAGAAGTACAGTTGACGTTTCAGGCCGAGACCCTTCGTCAGGACTAACTGAAAGAAGAGATAGTAAGAGATTTGAAAGTGGGAGGGGGAGTGGGAGATCCAAAATGATGGGAGAAGACAGGAGGGGGAGGGATGGAGCCAAGAGCTGGACAGGTGATTGGCAAAAGCGGAACAAGTGCTACACATACCCCTACACTTCCTCCCTCACCACCATTCAGGGCTCCAGGTGAGGGGACACTTCACCTGTGAGTTGGCTAGGGTGATATACTCCGTCCGGTGCTACTGATGCAGACTTCTATATATTGACGAGACCCGACGCAGGCTGGGAGACCGTTTCGCTGTGGCCACACATTTTAATTCCACGTCCCATTCCCATTCTGATATGTCTATCCACAGCCTCCTCTGCTGTCAAGATGAAGCCACACTCAGGTTGGAGGAACAACACCTTATATTCCGTCTGGGTACCCTCCAACCTGATGGCATGAACATTGACTTCTCTAACATCCATTACTGCCCCACCTCCCCTTCGTATCCCATCGATATTTATTTATTTATTTATTTATTTATTTATTTATTTATTTTTTCTCTCTCCTTTTTCTCCCTCTGTCCCTCTCACTATACTCCTTGTCCATCCTCTGGGCTTCCCCCCTCCCGCTTTCTTTCTCTCTATGCCTCCCATCCCATGATCCTCTCATATCCCTTTTGCCAATCAACTTTCCAGCTCCTATCTCCATCCTTCCCCCTCCTGTCTTCTCCTATCATTTCGGATATTCCTCTCCCCCTTCCACTTACAAATCTCTTGCTATCTCTTCTTTCAGTTAGTCCTGACGAAAGGTCTTGGCCCAAAACGTCGACTGTACCTCTTCCTATTGAAACATAATGTGTCATTTAGTCGATGACCGACACAGTCAGAAAATATGCCGGGGCAGCCGGCAAGTTTTGCTACACTTCTGGTACCAACACAGCATGTCATATCCACAACCTGCAAACCCAAACCTGCACATCTTTGGAAAGTGGGAAATAACTGAAGAACCCAGAGGAAACCCATGTGGTTATGGCGAGAAAGAACAAACTCTTTAGAGACAGCAGTGGGAAATAATCCACTTTTGCTGGTGCCATAAAACATTATGCTAACTGAGATGTTACTGTGCTATCTTTCTCTCATGTCATCTAGATAGAGCAGAACTGTTTTCAGAAGAGGAAAAATCAGAGGGATGTGCTCTTAAGCATCTGTTTTCTTCAAGCTTCTTAGCTTTGTGAGTCACAGGATGGGAGCCAGGCAGACCAAGTAGGACTTGATTTCACACAAAGAGAGCAAGGGGGAAGGTAGAGAGATTGGGGGTTATGCAGATGAAAGCAAGATGAGCTAGACAGCCAGCAAGCTGAATCCAAACACTGGCGATCTCCCCTTGGCTTTTGATTTGAATTTCAATTGATCTTTCTTGTTATTGTTATAGTTGATACAACCAAATTCAAGATGACAACCCAGCCAATGGATTCCATGGGACAGTGGAAGATCACTGTCTGGGAAGAGCAAAACTTCCAGGGAAAACATTGTGAGTTCATGCTGGAATGTCCCAACATCATGGAGCGGGGATTCAACAAGATCCGATCCATTAAGGTAGAATGTGGACCGTAAGTACCCAACTTTGATGCCTTGTTTGTGCCACACTGCCTTTTCCAACTTCAACTGGGGAAAGAATGTGAGGAAATGCCAGAGTTTGATTTTTGCTGGTGTTTTTATTACCTGCAGCATCAACTGTTCCTGGTGAGTCTACCATCTTGCCTTGTCCCTAAACTTCAGTTCACTCATGGTGCTGTAGATCAACCATTACCAACTCCTGTCCAAACATCATCTTGCACACATTTGCTTTGTCTACTCACTCCTCAACTTTAAAGTTCTCGCCCTATTTCCACTCTCTATGGCTTTGCCTGTTCCACTCTCTGAAGACTCCACCCACCCTGAACATTCTCTCTTCTCCTCTCCTCCATCAGGCAGTACGTACAAAAACCTGCAAAATCATCACAATTCACGAGGTGAGCTAACTGATACCAGTGGCTCAAGAGCAGCACCTACCCGACTGCTATAACTATTGAATGGCTCCATAGTACGATGAGATGGACTCTTGACCTCACCACCTTGCACCTTATTGTCTACCTGCACTGCACTTTCTCGAGAGCTGTTACACTTTATTCTGCATTGTTATTGTTATGGTATCATAAGCTTGTTATGGATGTAACAAGATCACTGTGAACCAAATCAATATTGGAATGTGCAATGTTTCTTATCATTATTAACAGATAATGAGATCTGTCTTTCTTTATGAGCTGAAGAAGCATTTCCTATTCTGCATTCTGTTCTTGATTTACCTTATTCTCCCTCAATGTGCTGGGTAACGATTTGAGGTGTATGAACAGTATGCAAGACAAGCTTTTCTCAGCACATGTGACAGTAATAAACTAACTGCAACTCCTCCGGTCCCAATGCTCTCTAATGCCTCAGGGTCCTCCGATGGTTTTTGTGTCCTGATTTTATCACTCTGCTGGTATCAGATAAGTATTCAGTCATCCAGCCCTTAATCTCAGCCCTCTCACATGGACTCTCTAAACTCCTCTTCTGCAGAGACACCTCACGTGGCTATGACTGAATAATTTCTAATATCTCCTTTTTTGGCAAGAAACCATATTTTTGAGACTGTGGTGTTTGGTTCTGGATACCTCATCCAGAGGAAATACCCTCCCCAAACCTTCCCTATAATTTTCATTCTTCAATTTTTATTTCCCTAGACTTGAGAATAGAGGCTCCTCTTTCTCAGTCTCCCCAACCATTGAACCAAACTCCTCCAGCCAAAAACTCCTCCACATGTGACACTTCGCTTCTGTCGCCCGGGCTCAGCCACTCACCTCGACTCATAGTCCCCCCAGGCGAATCCAAGCTCTAGACGGTCATCCACATACGCCAAAACTCCACTGGCCAACCTCAGAGTCGCTTGGTTCGCTGTCGTCTAGGGAGACAGCCCCTAGCCCCGCCAAACTGGGTTGGCCAGGGGGGCTTCAACTATCTCCAAAATGCTTTCCCACTAATAACTCCTCCCGTACTCTCATTCCCTTTTACTTTATCTATATCTTTCTAATTTGTTGAACCCATTCCCCTACTATATCGTTTAAAGCCCTGTCCACAGCCCTAGTTATGTGATTCACCCTGTCCCTGTATGGTTCAAGTGGAGCCCGTCCCATAGGAACAGATCCCTGCTTCCCCAATGCTGGTGTCCCATGAATTCAAACCTGTGTCTTCCACACCAATCTTTGAACTCAGATCTTTGTACTTCTCTAATTCTAACCTGCTCTTTCTGAGATTCAATCCTCCACCACCTGTGACCACTCCAACAAAATCCAATCATCTAAACTCTGAATATCCCTCCTAAACCTCTCCCTTCACTAAAATGTTTCTTGATCCCCCTTTCAGTCTGCCTGTCCTGATATCTCCATTTTAAACATTAGATTGGTTGTCTTCTAAAGTTTCAGATATTCTGGTGTTAAATCATTGTAAGTTGTTAAGCCTTGTTAAGCCATTGAACATCTTCTTCCACTTCTTCCCCTCCCTCCATCTCTCTCTCTCTCCTCTCGCTTTCTCACTCTCTCTCTCTCCCTCCCTCTTTTTCTTTCTCTCTCTGTCTATCTGTCTGTCTGCCTCTCTTTCTGTCACTCTGTGTCTATCTCTCTCCTTTTCTCTCTTTCTGTCTGTCTTTCTTTCTCTCTTTTTTCTCTGTCTCTATCTGCCTGTTGTCTCTCTTGGCCTCTCTTGTCTTCATCTTTGTCTCTCCCTGTCTCTCTCTGTTTCTCTCCCTCCCCCCACCTTGCTCTCTCCCTTTGATGTGTAGCTGGGCAGGTTATGAACACCCAGAATTCCAGGGACAGCAGTTCATTCTGGAGAAGGGAGACTATCCTCGCTGGGATGCTTGGAGCGGGAATAGCGGCTACAGGACTGAGCATCTTCTCTCATTTCGCCCCATTAAATGTGCTGTAAGTTCTCTGATTATTTGTTCTTTTTGCTGTCAGCTTCTGAAGTTGCCCAGTAGATCCAAGCCTGTGACAACCAAAGTGGCGTGATGTTGTGGGCCGTTCCTCTGAACAATTGAATTCCAGGTTACAAAAAGTCACTGGCTTCACTTAGTGTAGTTATCAAAACCTTTCCCCACCCCCTAGTGCACAGAAAGCAAACCACAAAGTCTTTGAACTTGAACTTGAAGTTCAAGTTCAAATTCAAGTTTATTGTAATTCAACTCTATTCATGTTACTGTCAAATGAAACAATGTTCCTCTGGACATGTTCCAAAGTGCACACAGTACATATAATCCACAAATAAATTAACAAATAATAATGTGAATTTATGACAAGTTAAAAAGTAAACAGTATAACACTATGGGCACTTCATACATCATGAGACCTTATTGGTGGCAGGGAGTGCAGTATCTCACAGCCTGGAGGAAGAAGCTGTTTCCCATCCTAACAGTCCTGCCCTAATGCTACAGTACCTCTGCCTGATGGGAGGGGGTCAAAGAGATTGTGGGGTGGATGGGAGGGATCATTGACAATGCCAAGGGCCTTGAATATGTAGCAGTCCTGAAAAATATCTCTGATAGATGGAAGAGTGATCCCAATAATCCTTGCAGCTGTCCTCCCAGTCCTTTGCAGGAACTTGCACAGTCAGATGCTTTGCAATTCCTGTACCAGACGGATGTGCAGCCCGTCAGGACACTCTCAATGGTGCCCATATCTGTAATATCTCAGGATCAGCAGCTTCACTCAACAGTTGACCATGGACTAGAGTGTGTAAGGCACAAGATAATGTATAGTTGCAGGATAATGTCCACTTGATATAGCTCACATGCATTTATGTATGTTCAATGCAGCATAACATACTCATATAAATACATTTCTGAGATATTGAGTCATAGAGTCACAGAGCACCACAGCACAGAAGCAGACCCTTCAGCCCATCGAGTCCATGCTGAACTGTTATTCTGCCTCATCCCATTGACTTGCACCTTCATACCTCACCCATCCATGTACTTACACAAATTTCTCTGGAATGTTGCGATCAAACCTGTATCAGTTTTTCCACTGTCATCTCATTTCACACTCTCACCACCCTCCGAGTGAAGAGGATACCCCTCAGGTTTCCCTTAAATATTCACCTTTCACCCTCAACCCATGACCTAGTCTCACCCAACCTCAGCAGAAAGGCCTGCTTTTATTTAGCCTATCTATATCCCTCATAATTTTGTATACCTCTGTCAAATCTCCCCGCGATCTTCTACGCTGCTGAGAATGAAGTCCTAACCTATCAATCATTTCTTGTAAATCAAGTCCCGGCAACATCCTCCTAAATCTTCTCTGTCCACTTGTAATCTTGTTGACATCTTTCCTATAGGCATTATGTAAATAATGTAAATAATGTAAAATAATTCACAGATGTAATATTAGAAGATGTAAAATAACTCACAGACTGGCGAGTGTTATGATTTATGGATTCACAGAATAAAACACAGTATTTATGAAAATACACAGAACAAAGCACAATGGCCATGTTTCTGCACAGCTGGACTTTGGTCAGCAATATTTCCTCTCAGGTTGGGTGAGACTAGAGCTAGAGATCATGGATTAAGGGCAAAAGGTGAAATGTTTAAGGGGAAACTGAGGGGGAACTTCTTCACTCAGAGGGCGATGAGAGTGTGGAATGAGCTGTCAGTGCAAGTGGTGCAGGAGAGATCGATTTCAACATTTAAGAGAAGTTTGGATAGGTATGAGGATAGTAGGGGTATGGAGGACTATGTCTGGATGCAGGTCGGTGGGAGAAGGCAGTTTAAATGGTTTGCACAGACTAGATGGGCTGAAGGGCATGTTTCTGTGCTGCACTTTTCTATTACTCTATGACTCTGTAGAGTGCAGATGCAGGTTTTCACCCTGAAGTGTCGACAGTTCCTTTCCTCCCACTGATGCTGCCTGACCTGCTGAGTTCCTCCAGCAGATGGTTTGTTGCTCCAGTTCCCAACACGTACATTCTCCTGTGTCTCAGATAAGTGCATCAAACGGCATTGAGACATTAATCAGAGACACTGTAATTCCTCTCTTTCCCTCTTCAATTCGGGATTTGATCAGGATAAACATCTGCTGTGCGAAAGGAAAACAGCAGGATCTGTGGAGCCCACACCAGTCCTACCACGTTCATAGAAACATAGAAACATAGAAAATAGGTGCAGGAGTAGGCCATTCGGCCCTTCGAGCCTGCATTGCCATTTATTATGATCATGGCTGATCATCCAACTCAGAACCCCGCCCCAGCCTTCCCTCCATACCCCCTGACCCCCGTAGCCACAAGGGCCATATCTAACTCCCTCTTAAACATAGCCAATGAACTGGCCTCAACTGTTTCCTGTGGCAGAGAATCCACAGATTCACCACTCTCTGTGTGAAGAAGTTTTTCCTAATCTCGGTCCTAAAAGGCTTCCCCTCTATCCTCAAACTGTGACCCCTCGTTCTGGACTTCCCCAACATCGGGAACAATCTTCCTGCATCTAGCCTGTCCAATCCCTTTGGGATCTTATACGTTTCAATCAGATCCCCCCTCAATCTTCTAAATTCCAACGAGTACAAGCCCAGTTCATCCAGTCTTTCTTCATATGAAAGTCCTGCCATCCCAGGAATCAATCTGGTGAACCTTCTTTGTACTCCCTCTATGGCAAAGATGTCTTTCCTCAGATTAGGGGACCAAAACTGCACACAATACTCCAGGTGTGGTCTCACCAAGGCCTTGTACAACTGCAGTAGTACCTCCCTGCTCCTGTACTCGAATCCTCTCGCTATAAATGCCAGCATACCATTTGCCTTTTTCACCGCCTGCTGTACCTGCATGCCCACTTTCAATGACTGGTGTATAATGACACCCAGGTCTCGTTGCACCTCCCCTTTTCCTAATCGGCCACCATTCAGATAATAATCTGTTTTCCTATTTTTGCCACCAAAGTGGATAACTTCACATTTATCCACATTAAATTGCATCTGCCATGAATTTGCCCACTCACCCAACCTATCCAAGTCACCCTGCATCCTCTTAGCATCCTCCTCACTGCTAACACTGCCACCCAGCTTCGTGTCATCCGCAAACTTGGAGATGCTGCATTTAATTCCCTCATCCAAGTCATTAATATATATTGTAAACAACTGGGGTCCCAGCACTGAGCCTTGCGGTACCCCACTAGTCACCGCCTGCCATTCTGAAAAGGTCCTGTTTATTCCCACTCATTGCTTCCTGTCTGCTAACCAATTCTCCACCCACACCAATACCTTACCCCCAATACCGTGTGCTTTAAGTTTGCACACTAATCTCCTGTGTGGGACCTTGTCAAAAGCCTTTTGAAAATCCAAATATACCACATCCACTGGTTCTCCCCTATCCACTCTACTAGTTACATCCTCAAAAAATTCTATGAGATTCGTCAGACATGATTTTCCTTTCACAAATCCATGCTGACTTTGTCCGATCATTTCACCGCTTTCCAAATGTGCTGTTATCACATCCTTGATAACTGACTCCAGCAGTTTCCCCACCACCGACGTTAGGCTAACCGGTCTATAATTCCCCGGTTTCTCTCTCTCTCCTTTTTTAAAAAGTGGGGTTACATTAGCCACCCTCCAATCCTCAGGAATGGCCTCAGTGGTAGGGGCCGTTGAGGTTATTGATGCTGTGCCTCTGCCTGCATTAGATGGTACATAGATTGAAATGAATCACGTGTGAGATGGTTATGGTCAGGATTCAACTGGGAAAATGCACAAACTCCACAGCAAAGGATGTGAGATGAGAACATAGATCATAGAACACCACAGCATAGTACTGGCCATTTGGCCCATGATGTTATGCCAAAATTTTATCTCCTAAGATCTATCTACCCCCTTCCCTTTTCCATGACTCTCCATTTTTTCCATCGTCCATGACTTTCTTAACTGATCATAATCACCCATGTGCTGATCTACAAGTTTCTTAGCCGATCATAATGTGTCACCTTCCACTCTCTGTGTAAAGGGTTTACCTCTGACATCCTCCCAACACATTCCTCCAGTCACTTTAAAATTATACCTCTGGTATTAGCCACTCTATCCTGGGAAAAAGTCTCTGGCTAGCCAACCGATCAATGCCTATTATTTTGTCCAAGGTATTGCATTGGTGTAGATATTGGTGTATACCTCTACCAAGGCCTATCTCGCTCAACACATGCTCATAAGGCATGCTCTCCAGTGCAGGCAGCATCCTGGTAAACCTCCTCTGGACCTTCTGAACACCATAAGAAGTGTGATCCTTTATAGACTCTGTCACATTGTCAAACTACATTTGCAATGTAGTCAATCTTTCTCCATCCCCTTCTCTCCTCAGAGCCACAGTGACAGTAAGATCTCCCTGTACGAAAACGAGAACTTCCAGGGCCGCAAGTTTGAACTTTCTGATGACTACCCATCCCTGCAGGCCATGGGTTGGTGCAACAAAGAGGTTGCCTCCCTCAAGGTCCACTCTGGAGCGTAAGTAACCGGTGATTGACAGCGCTGTGGTATCTGATAACCTTCACTGACTCAGCCTTGACCCATTGTTTTCAGACAGTGCCACAAGCTGGTCAGGGTATCTGTGGTGTGATGAACACTGGGTATACGTGTGAAGATAAAGAAGCTGGGTTCCCACTTTTAACAGGGTCAATTTTGTGTTGTCCATCCTCCGTAAGGCATCAAATTTTGTTCAAACAAGTAGTTCAATGAGGTATAGGTTTTTGTTCCTCATTGATAACACAGTAAGAACATAGAACATAGACCATTACAGCACAATACAGGCCCTTCAGCCCATAATGCTGTGCTGATCCTTAAACCTACTCCAAGATCAATCTAATCTTTCCCTCCCACATAACCCTCAATTTTTCTATCAATCGTGTGCCCATCTAAGAGTCTCTTAAATGTCTGTAATGTATCTGCCTCTACCAACCCCCTCAGGCAGGGTGTTCCACACACCTGTCACTCTCTGTGTAAAAAAAAAAGCAAATTACTTCTGCTATCTCCTTCCTGTATACTTTCCTCCAATCACCTTAAAATTATGCCCCCTTGTAATGTTTTTGGCAATGTTTTACTACATGAATGGCGTTGTTGTCTTCCCAGTTGGGTTGGATACCAGTACCCAGGATACAGAGGCTACCAGTACATCTTTGAGAGGGACAGCCACAATGGAGAATACAAGAACTACACGGAGTACAGTACCCAGGCACACACCAACCAGCTGCAGTCCATTCGCAGGGTCCAGCACTAGATGGTGAAGCAAATTACAACGAGGGGCGGGGAGAGGCGAACGGCACCAACCTGCCTGTAAAAGAAGGAAACAAACTAAAAAAACAAATAAAATAAATGCAGCTTGCCAAATATCTGAAGTTTGTTAATTTAAGTTCAAGAGTAAATATTAAGCACAAGAGATTCCGCAGGATGCTGGAAATTTGCCATACTGCTGCTCGATCAGAGTCCCTCCAGCAATTTGTAGAAGATGAAAACCAGCTCTTTTGTACATCGAAACATATGCAGAGTTTGCATTGAATCAGATCAGTGAGGATTGTGTTGGGGGTAGCCTGCAAATGATACGACACTTCCAGCACCAACATAACATGCCCACAGCTCACTAACCATACATGTGGGATGAGACTGGAGCAGCTAGAGGTCACAGGGAGAACGTAGAAACTGCTTATAGGAAGTGGTGGGAAATGAAACTGATTGGTGGTCGCAGATCCTGGAGAGTGATTACGCCAATTGCCAGGCTACTGTGTTAATGCATAAACCTTTAAATAATTTGACCAGAAATGTGTTTCACTTGCGGTGTTATCTCAGGAAGAGAGTTGTATGGAGACAAGGCTGGAATGTGGTACTGAATGACGTACTCGGGTCATAGTGTAATAGAGTGATAGATTGGACAGTGAAGAGCAGGTCTTTTGGCTCAACTCGTCTGTGCAGTCAAGCTTCCTCCCTGAGACAGTTCCTTTTGCTAGTGTGAGCAGAGCAGTTAGTGCAATTGTTTTACACTGCTTGTGATTACTCACCAGAGTTCGTTTCTCACTGCTGTCTGTAAGGAGTCTGTATGTTCCCCCCACATGGTGACACTTGCCCCTAGCACATCCTCAGACTCTGCTGGTTATTGATATGCAAACGGCAAATTTCACTGTACATTTCGATGAAAATGTGATAAATAAAGCTACTCTTTCTTTCTTTCCTTCCTTTCTTTTTTGCTAAAACTTTGCAATCAATGCAACTGTCCAAGTGCCTTTTACATGTTGTAATTGTATCAGTGCCCCAGCAGCTTGTTCTTTCACTCATAGCCCCCTGTGTGAAAAAAATTGCCCCTCAGATCAATTTTAAATCTTGCCTCTCTCAGTTTAAACCTGTTCGTGAGAAAGCATTATCACCAGGCTCAAGGACACCTCCTACCCCGCTGTTATATGACTCTTTAACGTTTCCCTAATATGATATGAAGGTCTCTTGACCTCACGGTTCACCTTATTATGATCTTGCATCTTAAAGTTTTCCTGCTCTGCAGCGTCTCTGCTACTGTAACACTTTATTCTGCATTCTGTTATTGATTTACCTTGTTCTCCCTCAATGCCTGAGTAATGAATTGACCTGTACAAACAGTGTGCAGGACAAACCTTTCATTCCCTTTTCTTTCACTTTATTCTGCTCTGTTATTGTTTTACCTTGTTCTACCTCAATGCACTGTGCAATGAATTGATCTGTACAGACAGTGGGCAGAACAAACTTCTCACTCTATCTTGATAAGCGTGATTGGAGTGAACCAATTCCAGTTCCACTCCTGTCTCCCACCTCACCCCACCCCACCACACCCCCTTTATCCCAGACATCTTCCCTCCTCACTCTCAGTTCTCATTCTGGGTTTTGACACAAAATATGAACAATTCCTCTCCCCTGCCCCCATGGATCCTGCTCAGCCTGCAGAGATCCTACAACAGATTGTCGCTCCAATTATGACCTTACCAATGTCTTGTACAGGTGAAGAAAAAACATCCCAACTCCTGTACTTAGTATCCTAGCCAGTGAAAGCAAGTACGCTAAGACCGCTCTTTCTCATCCTGCCTGCCAGGAACAACTGACCTATATAATGAATGGTATGGCATTAGGGAAGGTAATGGAACAGAGTGTGTGCATAATTCCTTATTGGCAGCATCGCAGCTAGATAGGGTAATGCTGGGTTTCTGCACTCAGGGCATTGGTTACTGGAGATGGGACACAGTCCTTCTTCACTCAGGGCAAAGGGTACTGGAGTTGGGACACAGACCTTTACTCAGGGCAATGAGTACAGAAGTTGGGACACAAGCCTTCACTCAGGGCATTGAGTACGGGAGTTGGGACATAGGCCTTCACACAGGGCATTGGGTACTGGAGTTGGGATGCAGAACTTCTTCACTCAGGGCATTGGCTACTGGCGTTAGGTCATGGTCCTTCTTCACTCAGGGCAATGGGTATTGGAGTTGGGATACAGGCCTTCACTTAGGGCATTGGGTACTAGAGTTGTGCCACAGACATGATTCACTTAGATTAATGGGTATTGGAGTTTGGACACAGAACCTCTTCACTCAGGACATTGGGTACTGGAGTAGGGACACAAACTTTCTTCATTCAGGGCATTGGATACCGGAGTTGAGACACAAGCCCTCACTCAGTGCATTGTGTACTGGAGTTGGGATGCAGAACTTCTTCAATCAGTGCATTGGATACTGGAGTTGGGACACAAGCCTTCACTCAGTGCATTCGGTACAGAGGTTGGGACACAGGCCTTCTTCACTCAGGGCATTGGGAACTGGAGTTGGGACACAGTCCTTCTTCACTGACGGCATTGGGTACCGGAGTTGGGACACAGACATTCTTCACTCAGGACATTGGGTACTGGAGTTGGGACTCAGGCCTTCACTTAGTGCATTGAGTACTAGAGTTGGGACACAGACCTTCATTCAGGGCATTCGGTACTGCAGTTGGGACACAAACATTCACTCAGGGCATTGGGTACAGAGGGTGGGACACAGACCTTCCTTCTGCACTCATGGCATTGGGTACTGGAGTTGGGCAGAGAACCTCTTCACTCAGTGCATTAGGAACTGGAGTTGGGACACATGCCTGCACTTAGGGCATTAAGAACAGGAGTTAGGACACAGACCTTCTTCACTCAGGGCAAAAGATACTGGAGTTTGGACACAGACCTTCTTTACACAGGGCTTTGGGTACAGGAGTTGGGACACAGGCCTTCACTCAGGGCATTGGATACGGGATTTGGGGCAGAGAATCTCTTCACTCAGGGCATTGTGTACTGGAGTTGGGACACAGGCCTTCACTCAAGGCATTGGGTACAGCATTTGGGACTAAGACCTTCTTCAGTTAGGGCATTGCGTACTGGAGTTGGGATACAGACCTTCTTCACTCAAGGCATTGGGTTCTGTAGTTGGGACCCAAGCCTTCACTCCGTGCATTGCGTACTGGAGCTGAGACACAGACCTTCTGTACTCACGGCATTGGGTACTGGAGTTGAGACACAGTCGTTCACTCAGGTCATTGGAAACGGGATTTGGGACAGAGAACCTCTTCACTCAGTGCATTGTGTACTGGAGTTGGGACACTGACGTTCTTCACTCAGGGCATTGGGTACTGGAGTTAAGACACAGGCCTTCACTCAGGGCATTGAGTACTGGAGTGGGTACACAATCTTTCTTCACTCAGGGCAATGGGTACTGGAGATAGGACACAGTCCTCCTTCACTCAAGGCATTGTGTACTGGAGTTGGGACACAGACCTTCTTCACTCAAGGCATTGGGTTCTGTAGTTGGGACCCAAGCCTTCACTCCGGGCATTGAGTACGGGAGTTAAGACTCAGACTTTCTTCACTCAGGGCAACAGATACTATTGATGAGACACAGACCTTCTTCATTCAGGGCAGTTATACTGGAGTTAGGGCACAGACCTTCTTCACTCAGGGCATTGGGTACTGGAGTAGGGACCCAAACCTTCTTCAGTCAGGGCATTGGGTACTGGAGCTGGGAGACAAGCCTTCACTCAGTGCATTGGGTACAGGATTTTGTACCCAGGCCTTCTTCACTCAGGGCAGTGGGTACTGGAGTTCGGGTATGGACCTTCTGCACTTGCGACATTGGGTACTGAAGTTGGGTCACAGGCCATCAATTAGGGCATTGAGTACCGGAGTCCGGACACAAGCCTTCACTCAGTGCACTGGGTACTGGAGGTGAGACACTGACCTTCTTCACTCAGGACATTGGATACTGGAGTTGGGACTCAGACCTTGTTCACTCAGGGCATTTGGTACTGCAGTATTGACACAGAACCTCTTCACTCAGGATATTGGGTAGTGGAGTTGGGACACAGGCCTTCAATCAGGGGATTGAGTACCGGAGTTCGGACATAAGCCTTCACTCAGTGCATTGGGTACTGGAGCTGAGACACAGACATTCTTCACTCAGTGCATTGGGTACTGGAGCTGAGACACAGACATTCTTCACTCAGGGCATTGGGTACTGGAGCAGGGACCCAAACCTTCTTCAATCAGGGTATTGGGTACTGAGGTTGGGACACAGGCCTTCACTTAGGGTATTGAGTACTGGAGTTGGGACACAGACGTTCTTCACTCAGGGCATTTTGTACTAGAGTTGGGACACAGACCATCTTCACACAGGGCAATTGGTTCTGGAGTAGGGACACAAACCTTCTTCAGTCAGGGCATTGGATACTGGAGTTGGGACTCAGACCTTGTTCACTCAGGGCATTTGGTACTGCAGTATTGACACAGAACCTCTTCACTCAGGATATTGGGTACTGGAGCTGGGAGACAAGCCTTCACTCAGTGCATTGGGTCCTGGAGTTGGGGCACAGAACTTCTTCACTCAGGGCATTGGAAACAGGAGCTGGGACACATGCCTTCACTCAGGCTATTGAGTACTGGACTTGGGACTCAGGCCTTCACTCAGGGCTTTGGGTACTGTCGTTGGGACAGAAGTCTTCACTCCGGGCATTGAGTACGGGAGTTGAGACACAGACATTCTTCACTCAAGGCATTTGGTACTGGAGTTGGGACACACACTTTCTTCACAAAGGGCAATAGGTACTGGAGTTAGGAGACAGTCTTTCTCGCACTCAGGAATTGGGTACTGGAGATGGGACACAGACCTTCTTTGCTCAGGGCATTGGGTACTGGAGTAGCGACAGAGAACCTCTTCAGTCAGGGCATTGTGTACTGGTGTTGGGACACTGATGTTCTTCACTCAGGGCAATGGGTACTGGAGATAGGACACAGTCCTCCTTCACTCAGGGCAAAGGGTACTGGAGTTGGGGCACAGACTTTCTTCACACAGGGCATTGGGTATTGGAGTTGGGACACAGATAATCTTCACACAGGGCAATAGGTACTGGAGTCAGAACACAGCCTTTCTTCACACAGGGCAGTTAGTACTGGAGTTAGGGCACAGTTCT
The DNA here is from genome assembly GCF_963921235.1 of Mobula hypostoma. Classification (NCBI taxonomy): domain Eukaryota; kingdom Metazoa; phylum Chordata; class Chondrichthyes; order Myliobatiformes; family Myliobatidae; genus Mobula; species Mobula hypostoma. Next base: position 102,677,983 of record NC_086102.1, read on the forward strand.
TCAGTCTGGGCATTGGGTACTGGAGCTGGGAGACAAGCCTTCACTCAGTGCATTGGGTAGAGGATTTTGGACACAGGCCTTCTTCACTCAGGGCATTGGGAACAGGAGCTGGGACACAGGCCTTCACTCAGCGCATTGGGTATTGGGGCTGGGACATAGAATCTCTTCATTCAGGGCATTGGTTACTGCAGTTGGGACACAGGCCTTCACTTTGGGTATTGAGTACTGGAGTTGGGATACAAACTTTCTTCAATCAGGGCTTTAGGTGCTGGAGTTGGGACACAAGCCTTCACTCAGTGTATTGGGTACTGGAGTTTGGACACAGGCCTTCTTCACTCTGGGCATTGAGTTCTGGAGTTGGGACACACCCCTTCATTCAGGGCAAAGGGTACTGGAGTTAGGACACAGAACTTCTTCACTCAAGGCATTGGGTTCTGTACTTGGGACACAAGCCTTCACTCAGGGCATTGAGTACAGGAGTTGGGACATAGGGCTTCACAAAGTTCATGGAGTACTGGAGTTGGAACACAGAACATCTTCACTGAGGGCATTGGGAAATGGCATTAGGACACAGTCCTTCTTCACTCAGGGCAATGGGTATTGGAGTTGGGATACAGGTATTCACTTAGGGCAATGGGTACTGGAGTTGGGACACAGACATTCTTCACTCAGGTCAGTGGGTACTGGAGTTGGGACAAAGACCTTCTTCACTCAGGGCATTGAGTATGGGAATTGGGACAGAGGCCTTCACTCAGGGCATTGAGTACTGATGTTGGGACAGAGGCCTTCACTCAGTGCATTGGGTACTGGATTTGGGACACAGACTTTCTTCACTCAGGGCATTGGGTACAGGAGTTGGAAGACAGGCCTTCCTTCTTCACTCAGGGCATTGAGTACTGGAGTTGGGACACAGACTTTCTTCATTCAGGGTATTGAGTACTGGAGGTGGGACACAGTCCTTCTTCACTCAGGGCATTGGGTACTGGAGTTGGAACGCAGACCTTCTTCACTCAAGATATTGGGTACTGTAGTTGGGACACTGGGACACAAGTCTTCACTCTGGGCATTCAGTACAGGAGTTGGGACATAGGCCTGTTCACAGGGCATTGGGTACTGCAGTTGGGAAACAGGCTTTCACTCAGGGCATTGGGTACTGGAGTTGGAACGCAGAACTTCTTCACTGAGGGCATTGGGTACTGGTATTAGGACACAGTCCTTCTTCACTCAGGGCAATGGGTATTGGAGTTGGGATACAGGCGTTCACTCAGGGCAATGGGTATTGGAGTTGGGATACAGGCGTTCACTCAGGGCAATGGGTATTGGAGTTGGGATACAGGCCTTCACTTAGGGCAATGGGTACGGAAGTTAGGACACAGACCAGCTTCACACTGGGTTTTGGGTACTGGAGTTGGGACACAGACCTACTTCACTCAGGATATTGGGTAGTGGAGTTGGGACACAGGCCTTCAATTAGGGCATTGAGTCCTGGAGTTCGGACAGAGGCCTTCACACAGGGCATTGAGTACTAGAGTTAGGACACAGTCCTTCTTCACTCAGGGTAGTTAGTACTGGAGTTACGGCACAGATATTCTTCACTCAGGGCATTGGGTACTGGAGTAGGGACACAGGCCTTCTTCACTTAGAGCTTTGAGTTCTGGAGTTGGGACCCAGGCCTTCACTCAGGGAAAAGGGTACTGGAGTTGGGACACAGACCTTCTTCACTCAAGGCATTAGTTACTATAGTTGGGACAAAGCCTTCATTCTGGGGATTGAGTACTGGAGTTGGGACATAAGCCTTCACACAGGGCTTTGTGTACTAGAGATGTGGACACAGACATTCTTCACTCATGGCATTGAGTACTGGAGTTGGGTCACAGGCCTTCACTCAGCGCAATGGGTACTGGAGAGAGGAGATAGTCCGTGTTCATTCAGCGCAAACGGTACTGTAGTTGGGACACAGACCTTCATCACACAGGGCTTTGGGTACTGGAGTTGGGACACAGATCTTCTTCACACAGGGCAATAGGTACTGAAGTAGGGACACAAACCTTCTTCAACAGGGCATTGGGTACTTCAGTTAGGATACAAGCCTTCACTCAGAGCATTGGGTACTGAAGTTGGGAAACAGACCTTCTTCACTCTGGGCAGTTGGGAGAAAGGCCTCCACTCAGGGCAGAGGGTACTGGAGTTGGGACACAGTCCTTCTTCACACAAGGCATTGGGTACTGTACTTGGGACCCAAGCCTTCACTCCGTGCATTGCGTACTGGAGCTGAGACACAGACCTTCTGTACTCACGGCATTGGGTACTGGAGTTGAGACACAGTCGTTCACTCAGGTCATTGGAAACGGGATTTGGGACAGAGAACCTCTTCACTCAGTGCATTGTGTACTGGAGTTGGGACACTGACGTTCTTCACTCAGGGCATTGGGTACTGGAGTTAAGACACAGGCCTTCACTCAGGGCATTGAGTACTGGAGTGGGTACACAATCTTTCTTCACTCAGGGCAATGGGTACTGGAGATAGGACACAGTCCTCCTTCACTCAAGGCATTGTGTACTGGAGTTGGGACACAGACCTTCTTCACTCAAGGCATTGGGTTCTGTAGTTGGGACCCAAGCCTTCACTCCGGGCATTGAGTACGGGAGTTAAGACTCAGACTTTCTTCACTCAGGGCAACAGATACTATTGATGAGACACAGACCTTCTTCATTCAGGGCAGTTATACTGGAGTTAGGGCACAGACCTTCTTCACTCAGGGCATTGGGTACTGGAGTAGGGACCCAAACCTTCTTCAGTCAGGGCATTGGGTACTGGAGCTGGGAGACAAGCCTTCACTCAGTGCATTGGGTACAGGATTTTGTACCCAGGCCTTCTTCACTCAGGGCAGTGGGTACTGGAGTTCGGGTATGGACCTTCTGCACTTGCGACATTGGGTACTGAAGTTGGGTCACAGGCCATCAATTAGGGCATTGAGTACCGGAGTCCGGACACAAGCCTTCACTCAGTGCACTGGGTACTGGAGGTGAGACACTGACCTTCTTCACTCAGGACATTGGATACTGGAGTTGGGACTCAGACCTTGTTCACTCAGGGCATTTGGTACTGCAGTATTGACACAGAACCTCTTCACTCAGGATATTGGGTAGTGGAGTTGGGACACAGGCCTTCAATCAGGGGATTGAGTACCGGAGTTCGGACATAAGCCTTCACTCAGTGCATTGGGTACTGGAGCTGAGACACAGACATTCTTCACTCAGTGCATTGGGTACTGGAGCTGAGACACAGACATTCTTCACTCAGGGCATTGGGTACTGGAGCAGGGACCCAAACCTTCTTCAATCAGGGTATTGGGTACTGAGGTTGGGACACAGGCCTTCACTTAGGGTATTGAGTACTGGAGTTGGGACACAGACGTTCTTCACTCAGGGCATTTTGTACTAGAGTTGGGACACAGACCATCTTCACACAGGGCAATTGGTTCTGGAGTAGGGACACAAACCTTCTTCAGTCAGGGCATTGGATACTGGAGTTGGGACTCAGACCTTGTTCACTCAGGGCATTTGGTACTGCAGTATTGACACAGAACCTCTTCACTCAGGATATTGGGTACTGGAGCTGGGAGACAAGCCTTCACTCAGTGCATTGGGTCCTGGAGTTGGGGCACAGAACTTCTTCACTCAGGGCATTGGAAACAGGAGCTGGGACACATGCCTTCACTCAGGCTATTGAGTACTGGACTTGGGACTCAGGCCTTCACTCAGGGCTTTGGGTACTGTCGTTGGGACAGAAGTCTTCACTCCGGGCATTGAGTACGGGAGTTGAGACACAGACATTCTTCACTCAAGGCATTTGGTACTGGAGTTGGGACACACACTTTCTTCACAAAGGGCAATAGGTACTGGAGTTAGGAGACAGTCTTTCTCGCACTCAGGAATTGGGTACTGGAGATGGGACACAGACCTTCTTTGCTCAGGGCATTGGGTACTGGAGTAGCGACAGAGAACCTCTTCAGTCAGGGCATTGTGTACTGGTGTTGGGACACTGATGTTCTTCACTCAGGGCAATGGGTACTGGAGATAGGACACAGTCCTCCTTCACTCAGGGCAAAGGGTACTGGAGTTGGGGCACAGACTTTCTTCACACAGGGCATTGGGTATTGGAGTTGGGACACAGATAATCTTCACACAGGGCAATAGGTACTGGAGTCAGAACACAGCCTTTCTTCACACAGGGCAGTTAGTACTGGAGTTAGGGCACAGTTCTTCAGTCTGGGCATTGGGTACTGGAGCTGGGAGACAAGCCTTCACTCAGTGCATTGGGTAGAGGATTTTGGACACAGGCCTTCTTCACTCAGGGCATTGGGAACAGGAGCTGGGACACAGGCCTTCACTCAGCGCATTGGGTATTGGGGCTGGGACATAGAATCTCTTCATTCAGGGCATTGGTTACTGCAGTTGGGACACAGGCCTTCACTTTGGGTATTGAGTACTGGAGTTGGGATACAAACTTTCTTCAATCAGGGCTTTAGGTGCTGGAGTTGGGACACAAGCCTTCACTCAGTGTATTGGGTACTGGAGTTTGGACACAGGCCTTCTTCACTCTGGGCATTGAGTTCTGGAGTTGGGACACACCCCTTCATTCAGGGCAAAGGGTACTGGAGTTAGGACACAGAACTTCTTCACTCAAGGCATTGGGTTCTGTACTTGGGACACAAGCCTTCACTCAGGGCATTGAGTACAGGAGTTGGGACATAGGGCTTCACAAAGTTCATGGAGTACTGGAGTTGGAACACAGAACATCTTCACTGAGGGCATTGGGAAATGGCATTAGGACACAGTCCTTCTTCACTCAGGGCAATGGGTATTGGAGTTGGGATACAGGTATTCACTTAGGGCAATGGGTACTGGAGTTGGGACACAGACATTCTTCACTCAGGTCAGTGGGTACTGGAGTTGGGACAAAGACCTTCTTCACTCAGGGCATTGAGTATGGGAATTGGGACAGAGGCCTTCACTCAGGGCATTGAGTACTGATGTTGGGACAGAGGCCTTCACTCAGTGCATTGGGTACTGGATTTGGGACACAGACTTTCTTCACTCAGGGCATTGGGTACAGGAGTTGGAAGACAGGCCTTCCTTCTTCACTCAGGGCATTGAGTACTGGAGTTGGGACACAGACTTTCTTCATTCAGGGTATTGAGTACTGGAGGTGGGACACAGTCCTTCTTCACTCAGGGCATTGGGTACTGGAGTTGGAACGCAGACCTTCTTCACTCAAGATATTGGGTACTGTAGTTGGGACACTGGGACACAAGTCTTCACTCTGGGCATTCAGTACAGGAGTTGGGACATAGGCCTGTTCACAGGGCATTGGGTACTGCAGTTGGGAAACAGGCTTTCACTCAGGGCATTGGGTACTGGAGTTGGAACGCAGAACTTCTTCACTGAGGGCATTGGGTACTGGTATTAGGACACAGTCCTTCTTCACTCAGGGCAATGGGTATTGGAGTTGGGATACAGGCGTTCACTCAGGGCAATGGGTATTGGAGTTGGGATACAGGCGTTCACTCAGGGCAATGGGTATTGGAGTTGGGATACAGGCCTTCACTTAGGGCAATGGGTACGGAAGTTAGGACACAGACCAGCTTCACACTGGGTTTTGGGTACTGGAGTTGGGACACAGACCTACTTCACTCAGGATATTGGGTAGTGGAGTTGGGACACAGGCCTTCAATTAGGGCATTGAGTCCTGGAGTTCGGACAGAGGCCTTCACACAGGGCATTGAGTACTAGAGTTAGGACACAGTCCTTCTTCACTCAGGGTAGTTAGTACTGGAGTTACGGCACAGATATTCTTCACTCAGGGCATTGGGTACTGGAGTAGGGACACAGGCCTTCTTCACTTAGAGCTTTGAGTTCTGGAGTTGGGACCCAGGCCTTCACTCAGGGAAAAGGGTACTGGAGTTGGGACACAGACCTTCTTCACTCAAGGCATTAGTTACTATAGTTGGGACAAAGCCTTCATTCTGGGGATTGAGTACTGGAGTTGGGACATAAGCCTTCACACAGGGCTTTGTGTACTAGAGATGTGGACACAGACATTCTTCACTCATGGCATTGAGTACTGGAGTTGGGTCACAGGCCTTCACTCAGCGCAATGGGTACTGGAGAGAGGAGATAGTCCGTGTTCATTCAGCGCAAACGGTACTGTAGTTGGGACACAGACCTTCATCACACAGGGCTTTGGGTACTGGAGTTGGGACACAGATCTTCTTCACACAGGGCAATAGGTACTGAAGTAGGGACACAAACCTTCTTCAACAGGGCATTGGGTACTTCAGTTAGGATACAAGCCTTCACTCAGAGCATTGGGTACTGAAGTTGGGAAACAGACCTTCTTCACTCTGGGCAGTTGGGAGAAAGGCCTCCACTCAGGGCAGAGGGTACTGGAGTTGGGACACAGTCCTTCTTCACACAAGGCATTGGGTACTGTACTTGGGACACAAGCCTTCATTAAGGGTATTGAGTACAGGATTTGCGACACAGGCTTTCACATAGGGTATTGAATACTGGATTTGGGACATAGACTTTCTTCACTCAGGGCCTTGAGTTCTGGATTTGGGACATAGAACGTCTTCACTCAGGGCATTGGGTACTGCAGTTGGGACACAGGCCGTCACTCAAGGCATTGAGTACTGGAGTTGGGACACAGACTTTCTTCACTCAGGGCATTGGGTACTGGAGTTGGGACACAGACTTTCTTCACTCAGGGCATTGGGTACTGGAGTAGGGTAACATGCCTTCAATCGGGGCATTAAGTACTGTAGAAGGGACACAGATATTCTTCGCTTGGGGTAATGGGTACTGGAGGTAAGACACAGTCCTTCTTAACTCAGGGATTGGGTACTGGAGATGGGACACAAGCCTTCACTCATGGCATTGGGACTGGAGTTGGGAAACAGAACATCTTCACTTAGGGCATTGGGTACTGTATTTGGGACAGAGGCCTTCACTCAGTGCATTGTGTACTGGAGTTGCGACAAAGACATTCTTCACTCGGAGCAATGCGTACTGGAGTTGGGACACAGGCCTTCATTAAGGGGATTGTGTAATGGAGTTGGGACACAGACATTCTTCACTCAGGGCATTGGGTACTGAAGTTGGGACACTCACCTTTTTTCATACAGGGCTTTGGGTACTGGAGTTGGGACACAGACATTCTTCACTCAGGGCATTAGTTACTGTAGTTGGGACACAAGCCTTCACTCCGGGTATTGAGTACAGGAGTTGGGACACAGGCCTGCACTCAGGGCATGGGGTACTGGAGTTAGGGCACACACCTTCTGCACCAATAGCAATAGGTACTGGAGTTAGGACACAGACCTTCTTCACACAGTGCTTTGGGTACCAGAGTTGGGACACAGCCCCCATTATAGAAACATAGAAACATAGAAGATAGGTGCAGGAGTAGGCCATTCGGCCCTTCGAGCCTGCACCGCCATTTATTATGATCATGGCTGATCATCCAACTCAGAACCCAGCCTTCCCTCCATACCACTTGACCCCCGTAGCCACAAGGGCCATATCTAACTCCCTCTTAAATATAGCCAATGAACTGGCCTCAACAGTTTCCTGTGGCAGAGAATTCCACAGATTCACCACTCTCTGTGTGAAGAAGTTTTTCCTAATCTCGGTCCTAAAAGGCTTCCCCTCTATCCTCAAACTGTGACCCCTCGTTCTGGACTTCCTCAACATCGGGAACAATCTTCCAGCATCTAGCCTGTCCAATCCAATTGGGATCTTATACGTTTCAATCAGATCCCCCCTCAATCTTCTAATTTCCAACGAGTACAAGCCCAATTCATCCAGTCTTTCTTCATAAGAAAGTCCTGCCATCCCAGGAATCAATCTGGTGAACCTTCTTTGTACTCCCTCTATGGCAAAGGTGTCTTTCCTCAGATTAGGGGACCAAAACTGCACACAATACTCCAGGTGCGGTCTCACCAAGGCCTTGTACAACTGCAGTAGTACCTCCCTGCTCCTGTACTCGAATCCTCTCGCTATAAATGCCAGCATACCATTCGCCTTTTTCACCGCCTGCTGTACCTGCATGCCCACTTTCAATGACTGGTGTATAATGACACCCAGGTCTCGTTGCACCTCCCCTTTTCCTAATCGGCCACCATTCAGATAATAATCTGTTTTCCTATTTTTGCCACCAAAGTGGATAACTTCACATTTATCCACATTAAATTGCATCTGCCATGAGTTTGCCCACTCACCCAACCTATCCAAGTCACCCTGCATCCTCTTAGCATCCTCCTCACTGCTAACACTGCCACCCAGCTTCGTGTCATCCGCAAACTTGGAGATGCTGCATTTAATTCCCTCATCCAAGTCATTAATATATATTGTAAACAACTGGGGTCCCAGCACTGAGCCTTGCGGTACCCCACTAGTCACCGCCTGCCATTCTGAAAAGGTCCCGTTTATTCCCACTCTTTGCTTCCTGTCTGCTAACCAATTCTCCACCCACACCAATACCTTACCCCCAATACCGTGTGCTTTAAGTTTGCACACTAATCTCCTGTGTGGGACCTTGTCAAAAACCTTTTGAAAATCCAAATATACCACATCCACTGGTTCTCCCCTATCCACTCTACTAGTTACATCCTCAAAAAATTCTATGAGATTCGTCAGACATGATTTTCCTTTCACAAATCCATGCTGACTTTGTCCGATCATTTCACCGCTTTCCAAATGTACTGTTATCACATCCTTGATAACTGACTCCAGCAGTTTCCCCACCACTGACCTTAGGCTAACCGGTCTATAATTCCCCGGTTTCTCTCTCCCTCCTTTTTTAAAAAGTGGGGTTACATTAGCCACCCTCCAATCCTCAGGAACTAGTCCAGAATCTAACGAGTTTTGAAAAATTATCACTAATGCATCCACTATTTCTTGGGCTACTTCCTTAAGCACTCTAGGATGCAGACCATCTGGCCCTGGGGATTTATCTGCCTTCAATCCCTTCAATTTACCTAACACCACTTCCCTACTACTGGAGATAGGACACAGTCCTTCTTCACTCAGGGCAATGAGTACTGGAGATAGGACACAGTCCTTCTTCACTCAGGGCAAAGGGTACTGAAGTTGGGACTCAGACCTTCTTCACACAGGACAATAGGTACTGGAGATAGGACACAGTTGTTCTTCACTCACGGCATTGGGAACTGGAGAGGGGACACAGATGTTCTTCTCTCAGGTTGTTGAGAACAGGAGTTGGGACACAGGCCTTCACTCAGGGCATTGGTTAATGGGGTTAGGGCACACATCTTCTGCACTGACGGCATTGGGTACTGGAGTTGGGACACACGCCTTCACTCAGGGCTTTGAGTACTGTTGATGGGACACAGACATTCGTCATTCAGGGTAATGGGTACGGGAGGTAAGACACAGTCCTTCTTCACTCAGGAATCGGATACCTGAGTTGGGACATAGGCCTTCACTTAGTGCAATGAGCACTGGAGTTGGGACTCAGGCCTTCACTCAGCATTTTGAGTACTGGAGTTGGGACACAGGCTTTCACTCGGTGCATTGGGTACTGGAGATGGGACACAGACATTCCTCACTCGGAGCAATGCGTACTGGAGTTGGGACACAGGCCTTCTTCACACAGGGCTTTGGGTAATGTAGTTGGGACACACCCCTTCACTCAGGGAATTAAGTACTGGAGTTGGGACACAGACATTCTTATCTCAGGGCATTGGGTACTGGTGTTGGGACACAGGCCTTCACTCAGTGCATTGGGTACTGGATTTGGGACACAGAAATTCTTCAGTCAGGGCATTGGGTACTGGAGCTGGAAGACAGGTCTTCCTTCTTCACTCAAGGCATTTAGAACTGGAGTTTGAACACAGACCTTCTTCACTCAGGGCATGGGGTTCTGCAGTTGGGACTCAGTCCTTCACTCAGTGAATTGGGTACTAGAGTTGGGACACAGACTTTCTTCACTCAGGGCTTTGGGTACTGGAGTTTTGACACAGAACCTCTTCCCTCAGGACATTGGGTAGTGGAGTTGGGACACAGGCCTTTAATTAGGGCATTGAGTACTGTAGTTCGGACGGATGCCTTCACTCAGGGTATTGAGTACAGGAGTTAGGTCACAGGCGTTCACTCAGTGCATTGGGTACTGGAGTTGGGACACAGATATTCTTATCTCAGGGCATTGGGTACTGGAGATAGGACTCAGACGTTCTTCACTCAGGGTATTGAGAACAGGAGATGGGACCCAGGCCTTCACTCAGGGCATTGGTTAATGGGCTTAGGGCACACATCTTCTGCACTGACGGCATTGGGTACTGGAGTACGGGAGTTGCGACATAGGCCTTCACACAGGGCATTGGGTACTGGAGTTGGGACACAGTCCTTCATACAGGTCATTAAGTACTGGAGTTGGGACACAGGCCTGCACTCAGAGCATTGGGTACTGGAGTTGGGATGTAGACCTTCTTCACTCAGGGCATTGAGTACAGGAGTTAGGATACAGTCCTTCTTCACTCAGAGCAAAGGATACAGGAGGTAGGACACAGTCTTTCTTCATTCAGGGCAGTTAATACTGGAGTTAGGGTACAGACCATCTTCACTCAGGGATTGGGTACTGAATTAAGGACACAAACCTTCTTCAATCAGGGCATTGGGTACTGGAGTTGGGACACAACTCTTCACACATGGCATTGGGTATTGGAGTTGGGACACAGGCCTTCACTCAGGGCATTGGGTACAGGAGTTGCAACAGAGAACCTATTTACTCAGGGATTGAGTACTGGAGTTGGCACACAGGCCTTCACTCCAGGTACTGGGTACTGTATTTGGGACAAAGGCCTTCATTCAGTGCATTCAGTACTAGAGTTGGGACACAGACATTCTTCACTCGGAGCAATGCATACTGGAGTTGTGACACAGGCCTTCACTCAGGGCAATGGGTACTGGA